>NC_136009.1:18049458-18386124 GCF_048128805.1 Centroberyx gerrardi
GATCGACTGGGCTTTCGCTCTAAGCCAATTGATAACATGTGGTTCTCACTATGCGTTGCAGCTTTCAGTCGTGAACCTGCGATTATTAAGATGTAAGTTCTTTTAACCTTCTCTCCCCTTTTCTTGCCTTGACATGGGGAGAGCAACAGCAAAGTTATGAATTAGCTGTTGGCGAAGGTGATGGTCAGGAGCACACATCCTCTGCATCACACGAGCATACGCTTGAGCTAAATGCCTCAAGCGTGTTGTATTCAGACTTGGTGGCTTCAGTAAGTCAATTTGAAGAGCTGCAGTGGCAGAAAGATCAGTTGCTCCTATGTGTTTTTGAATAAAAAAGAATATCATCTGATGCATTCAGAAGCCTAATGTATTAATGCTTATTCATGCTTTATGCTCCCCACAGTCTGCAAGCAGTTTTCACAAAGCCAACAATATATATCAAGTTTTAAAAATCATGTGCTAATATGAAAATTCAATGCTATTCACACACCAAAGCTAGAAAAAAACAAAACAGGAACACATTTTATTGTGTTGAACAAAGCCAAGCAAAGCTCATGACAATACACTCATGGTATTACCGCCTGCTCTCTCGTAGCTTGCCAAGTGTAAGAAAAATACATGTAATATGAATGGTTCTTGGTGGATTTCTGTGAGGTGTGCAGGTGTGAGGTCTTCTCCGTCTGGCGAGAGGCGGCCAGATGGTGTTTGTGTGTGATGGCGAGCAGCAGCGATACAGCGGCGGTTCCTTTCACAGATCAGCACTCATATCTCTGTTCCATCTCCAGGCTCTCCGCTCATATAAACATCCCCAGTCCACGGGCCTCTGATGTTTTCGCCATTGTGTTTACAGTGAGAAGTCAGGCAAATACGTGAACTTTAAGACAAAGAGAAGAAGGACGAACAATAGACAGTGAGGGTCAGGGCTTGAATTAGTTGCAGTAAGAAAAAAAAAAGACATATGTACTAAAATGCAATGACAAGATTTTATTCTGACATATGTGCATTATCAGAAACCTATTTTTTAAGCATGCAAGATGTTCTTGAATTTTTTTTTTTACCAAAGATACAAAGACAAAATCAGTTACCATCCCACTACTGTACATTAGCATCATTTTTCCTTAGTATTTCTATCCCATATCCCTTGCCAATGGTGATCAGATCTTCTAATGGGCTCAGACAAACACCATTTAGTCCAAGCCCCTGCGGAGGTTCCTTAGTGGGATTTTCATGCACACACACTGAGCCCTTTGGTCCGCACATCGTACTCTACACTCAGTAGGAAACAAGTTCAATTACACTGATTCAGCATATACTGTACATGGGAGGAACCAGAAAAGAGAAGTCATGTTTCGGCACTCAGGGGCTATGGCAACCAACATGAAGAGTTCAAGAAAAGTGGAATGCAACGCACACACACACACACACATACACACACACACATATGCACACACACGCATACACATACACACAGACACATGCACACACAGATAAAATTCTTACTAATCCTGCCAAAAAGTCAAATTGTCTTTGCAATGAAGCAAATGAGATGTAGCATTCAGTTCTGAAAATTGAGCTTTGTCTGAAATTAATCGCGTGTTGAAAAAAGGGAAAAAAAAATATCTTGCACATTTCCAATCAAACCAAAACTCCATGCAGCGCTCTGACTCCAAGATCAAAGCAAAACTCAAAACGAATGTTTTTTTCCCCCCTTTTTAACCGGCTGTTTTTCAACTGTAGAATGGAGAAAAATCCCCTGGACATCAAAGCGGGAGACAGAGAAAGTAATTTAGCCTTATCTTAATTGGGCTGCAATTTTAATAATGATCTTACACATAGGGACCAAGCAGGAGAGAAGGTACTGTGGGCGGCAGGACGAGAGACCGGGCTCTCCACTGCTGCTCCACTGCTCTACTCTGGTTGTCTAATCTCGGCCCCAGACACATCATTGGCCAGTGATTAATGATGATCTAATGTTTTGTTTACTTCATGCTCATAACAGGCGGGTGGATTGCATAGGGCATGCCGTATGAGGAAACATGAAAGCACTGGGACTGCTTGCAAGGCTGCAGTCGCCACCAGTTCGCAGAAACAAACAGCTCTGTAGTTCAGCCACCTGGCGCAGCACCCCCTGCCAAATGAGAGCCTGGGCTCCTCAGAAGTTTACAGAAAAACCCAGGCTGTGGGTTTCATTGGATGTCATGAAGCGGACATCAATCGACAATGCGGAGGTCACACACTTGATTTAACCTTGGGAACAACACACATTGACCCTCTGTTCATGCGCTTTCTCAATAATTGACTTGCCTTTGCCATATGAGAGGGCAAACATATGGGGTCTGACAACTGCTTGACAGTGAGGTCAAGAGTCCAGTAAGTCGGTCCACTTTAAACGTCTTGAACCCAGCTTCTGTCTGTGGTTTTCTGGTATTTAGCAAAGCAATTGAGAAGACTCAAGTAGTCCCAGTTGTTGCATACAGGAAATGCTGCTACTGCTAAGGAAAATAAACACAACAGTAACTCTGCGTGAGCGACTTAGTTGATATGATTATGTGAGAGTGTCATATTGGTTTCCTTGATTGGAAAAGAGCGTGTGGTCAGTCCAAAAATTCCTGGCAGCTGATGCACACATTTGCAATTGAGAACCCTTCCGTCTCCTCCCTGAATTTTTTGCAATGCCTCCTCCTGCATTTCTGATCTGGACTGGGATACAAAAGCGACTATCAAATATCGTTCCTTTTTACTGTAAAAGTAAAGACAAATATTTGTGGCAGGGTTGTGCATGTTAGCGGGAGACAAGGGGTGGGAGGGGCCAGCTGGGCCCTTATCTCCACCAGCTGTGGAGGTATACCCAGGTTCCACCTCAACTTCAGGGCTCTGATGCGGGCAATAAAAGGGTAACGGCTACATGTGTTTTCTTCCAGCTTCATCTCCGTTGATGGCTTGCTATAAAATGTCTGAATATAAACTTCAAGCACTAATTTATCAAGCAATAAACACCTATTTTCCTGCCAAGTCTTTATGCACTTTGCAAAGAACGATTGACTTTTTCTAACCAATAATGTAACAAATTTAGTTTTCTTTGGTGGAAGTCCATTCATCTGAAATGAACACAAATTTCTTGGAAAATTTTATGAGTTTGAGTTCCACACATTGAGTGAACACACTGGCTACAGGATTCAACAATAGCAGGGGAGGGAAGGAAGTCCAGTGTGCCTGAGATCTCCAGGAACCTTTTCCTCTCACCAACAGATCTTGTCATTCTAACTCTGCTTCCATCCACTTAGTCATTCTCTCTTCTGCTGACTAATATTGCTGCCACGCTGGGAACTGACCTAAAATGGTCCTAAGTTCAACATTTTCATGACAGAGGTGTTACACACAATAGAAAAAAAAAATGTTTTGCTTTGGCAATATCACTTTCAATATCCGCCCTTTCAGCAAAGGCAGTTAAGCAGCTTTCAGCACATGTAAAGGGTTATTACAATAGACTTTACACATCAAATGATTTGAAATGCTAAAGAGAAGAATGAGGCAAATACATTGGCACATTGCCTCCAGGCAAATCTCCACCCAATCTCATAAGCTTCATGGAATTGTTTACTTTTATGTGTTGCTGTTGTTTACAATGCTGCCAGGAGGCCATGCTTGCAAACTCCCACCCTGGAGATGTCAGATGTGTAAATATCTTTCTCCTTCTCTGTCTCGCCATTCAAAATCCAATGTGAAAATCCCATCAGATAGGCATTTCCTCCTTCTGCACCAGCAACCAGAGCAGGCGACTGCTACATTCTTATCTTATCGCCAGCAACAATCTTGCGTCTCGTCGTGCCCAAACAGGGAGAGACGGAATCATAATGAAAGTGGTATTTTAACTCCCACGTCCCTCACAAATAATGCACATACTGAAACATATGAGCGCTCGTATGAAAAAGTTAAATAGGCTGCTTTTCCCCTCATTGACTCAGAATGGATATTGGCTTTTTGTCAGGCAAAAGAGCATAGAGGAACAACCCTCTTAACTTTCTTGCTCTTACTCAATACTCCCTCCCAGCTCCCCCTGCTTTTTCTTCTGTTCTCTCCTGGCTCTGTCGGTGACATGCATGATAAGAGCGCAGAGGCAAACTGTGAGTTCTGTCTGAGTCTGCACAGGAAGCACAGGCGAATCAGTGGTGTTGTCCGTCAGCGAGAGCTCTGCTGAATGCCGTCAGAGCCGAGAACAATGGCCACAGACTCCCCAGGCATCGGGAAAACTTAGTCAGCCCGCAATCTCACTAAAGCACTAACGGAGGAGATAAAGCAAAGAGGAAAATGAAAGAGGATTAACTGAATATGACATTCACACACATGCACAAGGGCACGCACATGCACATTTACATGCACAAACACGTGCACACACACATACAAACACATATCTTTGCTTTTTCATATTTTTCACAATAATTAATAGCTCAATCAAGATTACAAGTTCACAAGACGGGGTAATGAGAGTGGGCTGGAAAATTCACTCCATGGGTCAAGTTGCAATTAACCCTTTAACTCCTGGGTGCCTTTTCACAAAATGCCCATATACAAACACATTGATGACTGTGGATGGAAGCAATGGAAATTACAGCAACATTATGTCGATTATTATAATAATGCCACACATAATATTAATGTTGCTGTAGATGTAAATGATACAATTTCAAGCCAAAGTAACAGATAAAATGAACAATCATTTGTAGTATTTGTAGGCCACCCTAAAATAATAAGTAGTCTAGATCTGTACTAGACTCTCACATAACTATCACACAATTTGGGCTCACAAAGACATACATTAATCAATATAAAACTGGTAGAAATGTACAAGTTGCATAATTCATACAATTGCTGGTGTCTAACACACGTGTTTCTAATGTTTCCATCAAAACATTTGTGAAACAGTAGGCAGTGACGCTTTGCCATATTCCTTGTGTCTGTGCCCTATACATCAGTGATACTTACACATTCCTGCCATGGCTTTCTTTACAGGAAATCTAACTCCAATCAACCAATTGCGGAGTGAAGGCTAGATACACTGTGAAAACAAACAAAGCATAGAGACTTGTTGATTTAATGCCATGGCATACATTATTGCAGGGGAAGCGTTTTTCACTGCCAACAAAAATACATTCCACGCTCACGTTGCATATACTGGGGACAAAATACAATCAGTAATGCAGTAACTAAATAATGGCTCTCATAGCAGGCTGCACCGCTGTAATGATGATAGATCTAATTGCTTCTGTGGAGCAATATGGGCTCATGCTTCTGAAACTTAAAAAGGGGGAAAGTATTTTGGGTTACCAATAGTCAAAATCCACAAGTCAAGACTCCAATGCTTTTTACGGTGATGGAAAGTGTGAAACACACAGAAACATCTATACGACTTCGACACACACACACACACACACACAGACAGACACACACACACACACACACACACACAGGACACAATGAGTGCATCCTTCAGCTCACACTTACTGGAGGGGAAGTCGGGCCTTAAGGCTGTCGTATGACATCAGACACAGAAAAAGCGACACCATTTATCACCGTCCACCGAACATGGAGACAATCATAACATCCTGACAGGAAAATCTTGTGGAAAATAATCAGATGGGCTTTGATAAAAACTTGGCTCCTTCTTTTGCTCCTCATTTGGACAGTGTCCTGCTCTAGTTTGCTATTCTTTAACTCTGACCTTTATTCATTCATCATGCACTGAACCTGCCATTGTTTGAATCTACAGTATGTGTTAATGATGTACAATGAAAAATGCGCATGTACAATTACAGGATGGTCTGGCAATAAGGTATGGAGACTTTAAACAATTCATCTGTCTCTGATCACTGGATCTTGGATGAAGCTTTAAATGAAGTTATTCGAGAAAGCTATTTGTCAAATTGAGTGGAGTCAGTCAGTTAGTCAGGAGTTATCTGATCAACTCTCAGTGAAAGTGAAAACTCACACAACAAGAAAAAGGAGATGACCAAATCTTTCCAGAACACATTCACTTGGGTCCAAAGGTTGGTCGGCCCTTTCCCGTTTAAGCAAGAGATGGAGTCTCGGGTAGCTTTTTTGTGAACGACCTGCTCTCACTTTTGGTCTCCCTTTTGTGCGGAGGTGAGAGTGGAGCTTTTGTCGTATGTCAGAGTAGCATGGACTGGATCAGCCAAGCCTGTCCTGGGTCTTCCTATTTTGACACCCTTAAAGCACCTGCCCTCGCTGAAGCATGGCAGGGAACGTCACAGAGAGAACAATGGAGAAAGGGCCTCTTTCCAGCCACTCCTGACCGCCTGCTCCGGCACCGACCGCCTGTCACTCAAACCCCATTATAGGTCAGTGCAGCTCGCCCCCCTCCAACCCCAGCTCCCCACAGGAGGACACACCCTAATGAGCCATGCCAGTTTTACACTCACTTTTTCCTCTCCACCATCTCTCCTTTTCCCTTCAGAGGTCATAAGAAGGGGATATCCCAGCAGGAAATGCCTGAGCTCTGAAGGAGGTACTTCTGCTTTCTCTCTTTTTTTTTTTTCTTTTACAATGATCCTGGGTGTTGTTGCTGTTATGTAATGGAGAGTGTGGGGTGCTGATAAGAAGATGTCAGAAGAGACTACATCCCTCCTGAATGACATTATCCCTCTTTTGGAAAATGTATTTTCTTGGAGCGTAAACACATTTTCTTAAACTCTGTTGGTGACAGAGACAGTTAAATTTTGTACACTGAGGTTTTTCAGGACATCTCCAAAGGGGAAGACTGCATGTGCTATCAGTGGAGCCTCTGGCAAGCAGTCAATAATTTTACAGGCATAGTTACACAGGCTGTTAACAGAAGTCCATGATGAAATTGTAAATCATGTAAATCCCAAAATGTCAAATACACATTGTCCACTCTTCCCTTTTCACCCAATAAAATAAAATAAGCTGTCCATCATAACATTATGACAATGGGAACTGAAGAAATTCCCTTCCTACACTGACTCGCTGTTTTACAACCAACCTAAAAAAACAGCACACACTATCAAAAAGAGAGCATAATAACGGAAGATCTACGACAAAACTAATTACAGAGAAAGATGAAATAACAAAGTCAGTGCCAACCTGCTATTCAGCAACCTCAATGGGCATGTTATTATAGAGCTTTATCAGGCAAAAACATCAACTGTATCGCTTGTGTTGCTGTGCAGTTAGCTTGCTCTAACATGATAATATCCATCATTATTTGCTTTAAAGGTGCGTTGCTTTATATAGGATAATTTAAGAGCACGAAGGCAAACTGCATACTTATCTGGAAAAGTATTACTCAACATTGTAATATTGTTGTATTTTTTCCCTTTTTTTCCCCTTTACTTTGTTCCTTTTTATTTTGAATGTATGCACATGACATGAAACATAAATACTGCATCCGTAGACTCAAATGCCCCACTTCAAATTGCTAGCCTGTTCTTCAAGTCAGAGAATAATTCGTAGGAGGATACATTCAAGGTGATGATGGGTTAATTCAGGATAGGAAATGACAGTGAGAGACAGCTTCTTGCCCAAGCAATAATTTACTTCCTCCTGGACTTACTTTTCAATGCCAGAGGTGAGAGATTTATAGAAATTTCTAGGATCTGCATACTTTAAATCATCCCGTCATAAGAGTGAGGTGCCTGAAATAACCCCAAATACAGTCACCTATAGCAAAGATCTGTTGCTTAACATTGCCATTTCTTTATCTCTAGAGAAATATCTCAACATTGCATCAATTTAGGATCATTGATATCTGAATTCTTTCTCCTAAACCCCTCTTAGGAGCAATAAAGAAATACGATGAGAATATTCATCTGTATTAATTGTAATAAACAAATAAGAAAAGCATGATATCTCATTTGTAGATGGTTACACTCACAAATTGCTGATATATTTCTGAGATGTTTCTCTTTAATGACCCATTAAAGACTTGAGTGCGTATATTAAGACATGAGCAACAACATGAAAGAGCTAAGTGAGAAGCGTGATGTACCAGAGTGAGACAATCCAAGGCTTGTTTCTCAGGAGCAGAATTTCAGAAGCATGAGAAAATGCTCAAAATCTCACACTGATTTTATATAAAACTCATCTAGGAGAAGTAAATTAGAGGAAGAGGAAATCTTATTTATAGGATATTGGGCAATGTTGGGCAATGTTGTCAAAAATATCACAGAAAGACATGGCATAGATTTGCAGGTCAGGTGGCTCTAAATCACAAATATTGCAATGTAAATGGAGGGTTAACGTTTCCTTACCTTATTTACAGGACATCATCTGATGGACCTTTATTGGACTTATATACCCTGTGTGAGTCCCATTAGATCACACTGAAACGGGAACGTGAACCATAAGAAGACATGCAGTACTGCACATAGGCACAGGCACACACACATGCAAGCATGCGCACTCGAGCACAAGTGTGTTCAGCCATATCAGCCTTGGCATTCCAACCCCCAGCTTGGGTGTAAGAAATGATTTAGGTTTCTTCCTCCTGATAAATGCATACCTTCGCTGTAGTAAAATGAGGGGGTGCGGGGAAGGAAATATGAGGCACCTGAAGCAGTGAAACCAAGGAGCCAGGCCGTTGTGGCGATACCTCATGCAGCACCTCGTTCGTCTCTGGGGCTGTGAAGACAGATAAATCTCTTTTTTTATGGCAACTCCATCATCGAGCACAGGAGATAGAGCGCTCACTGCCATGGTGATGACTACTAACCCCTATCGCTGCACCACGCAGACCTGAAGTATAGGGAGTTCTGTTTGACTGCCTGCCCTCCTTATCCATCAAGAGCAGATATGAAAGGACTATATGTGATAAAGAATATCGCCTTTGGGTTGAAATGGGGTGTTACCCTGTGCGCTATTGATGAAACGTATTCAAACACTATTTTCTATATAAGGGTAGGACTGTCTAACAATGAAGATATGTGAGGTCCAATGGACACTAATGGTATAAGTTAAGCCAATAGTGAAGTAGTCCAGACTCCAGGCCTCGCTGTCCAATGACAAATCCATTATTTTTAACCAGACACAAGAGGATAAGATCATACAAAGCCCTTAAGACATGATTGATCCACAATGGCGGAGCACACACATCTCACACTGGGAAGAGGAGGAAGCAGACTTGGCACTCAAATTCCACACAAACAGATGCAGACCCCCTGTTGCAACTGAAGGCACCACAAACCACAAAAAGCATGCTAGACAAAGTGTACATAGGCCTATTAGGGCTTGAATAAGGAAAGCTGGCAGCCACACAATAAATGTCCTTGTCTCCGGCAGCATTCACATACAACGTGTGTTCAAATTGGAAGCATCACACATATTTTGCATGTCAGGACCAAGGAAAAGTAAAGCATGGCTTTTGATTGTGCTATGGTAAGTAAGATCTATGAAGTTTCTTCTAATAGAGTATTACATTATCACCAGGGGTAGACAACACTATATACAGCTGTAGAGGTGCTGTTAGTCCTCCTGACAACATACAGTACTATAGCCTATTTCCTCACCTGTGGGGAATGTGCAGAAAGTGATTTAGCTCATACAGATTATCAACGTGTGTCAAGATTCTGCTCAAGACTCACTGTTACAGGCTTTGAGAAATATCTAGTGGAGCAGCCATGTTTTTAGCTTGAGGACATAAGAGTAATATATCCGGCGTCACTGCAAGTGGAATAAATGGCTGACCTTAGCCGCTATCTCCTCTTTTCCCAGTTAAACAGCTGAATCATTTCAATTCCCTTTTTTTTTCCTAGGAGAGTAGAGGACGCGAAGGGGAAAGCAACTTCTCCAATGATCTACTAATAGCCCCGGGCAAGCTCAAACCACAAGGCTGTCCATCATCAGGCTACAGTTCCTGCCTCTGGGTTAATGGTGAACGTGCAGATAATGTCAGTCAGTTTACCTGCAGCAGTGACAGCTTTACTGGGGCTGTTTGCTCATGAGTTTTTCTGACGACTTTGCAAATGCTACAGATTCATGATACCTCTTCATCTACCTATGCAAAGTGTGCTTTTTTTTTTTAAAAAAGAATTACAATTAAAAACAAAACAATAAAATAAATCAAACACTGATGGATTGTTAGAAATTGCTTGCAATCAAAGAGTTCTATTCCAAAAATGCAATGTATCATTTTTTGGGGGGGAAATAATTTAATTATTTCAAGTTTATCATTCAGTCTCTACAATATAAACAACTTTTTCAACTAATGTCTTAAGTTACCTTGATCATTTTTTTAGGTGTTTGGAATGAAACCTGTCTGTTGCTTTTCATTTGAATCGGTCTTTTGAACCTGGCACTGTAAAACCAGACAGTGTGTGACTTTTACCACTTCATCTGAAAACAAATAGTGGTTTTAGATGAGCAAGCTTTGAATAAATATATGCTGTGTAAAGCAATATGAAGCAGTTTGAAAACACACAATCATATAAAGATGTCAAGGTAATGTCAAGTTAAATTATTTTAACAGGTAAAAGTCGTCAATAATAAATGTGTTCCAAACCACACATCTTATAGTGGCAAATTAAATCAACAGCTCATCTAAGTATGATGAAATCTGCTGACATGCCAGCTGAACACACCTCTCTGCTTGTCATTGACAAATTGATAAACAGAGAAGATCATAATCTCCTGGCAGTTTAGCTATAAACTATATTTTGAGAAGTACCCTTGTGTTTGGCAATAAACAGTATCACATAGTCACATCTCATGAAGCACTTTGTGATAACAAAAAGGCATCTAGGTGATAAATGATATAACAATAATAAAATCAATTAAATATATTTTCACCACAGGAACAAGTTGAGCAGAACGGAGCTCATCTTAAACTTTTGAGCAGAGTCATAAACCATGTGAGCGGAGGAGATGATAGCAGGTCGCCTGCCTCGTCCATGGCAGCTGTCAGCCTTGGCTCGTGGTTCCCTTCTCTGGGTCAGAGGTCATCCAGCTGTGGCCCCTCCCCCTCTCCTTCTCCCCCTGACACAGCAGATGTGGTCGGACCACCATGGCGAGGGCCTGACCACATCTGGCTCTGATTACAGCCAGACAATCCAGCTTTATCAGCTCCATCCACTTCGCTGAGCCTGCTGCACTCATTCTCCCAGAGGTTCCCTGTGACACATTCTCAAATCACCAATATCAGCTTTACAGGATGATTTATATTCTAGTCACCTAAACTAGGGTTTTTGCTGTTGAAGTTCTATTTTGGTTTGAGAATAATGCCTGTAACTAATAGCTAAATTAGAATACTCCTAATGACTGTAACTAACTTGCAATACACATTTCTTATCTTCCTGCATAGAGAACTGTCCTGCTCTCCTCCCTATTATTTTGACTGACTTTCCCTTAAGGGATAGTGATAAATCCCTGCTTGTCAAACACATATAATGACAGTCTTAATGATATGCTGCTGTCTCTGAGGACTACTGGCAATCCTCCATCAGTTGGTGACTGTGTGTGTGTGGTGTGTGAGCGTATGTATGTGTATATTTGGCTGTATTTGAATATTTCTGTTTGTATTTGAAGGTTCAGTGAAACAATGAAGAATGTCACAGTGTCTGCTTTCACAATAACCAAAGCATATATTTGCTCATAACTCTGTCTGCATACACCCCACCTTTTTTTTTTCCTGCGAGGCAGTCATGTGATCTGGATGAGAAATATGTCACACTTGCAGATAGAAATCCCAATATCTATAAACAGGAGAGTTTGAGAAAGGATTATGTTGCATACAAGGATCACTGGCTGCAGTTTATTTTCCCAGGGTGCCTTTCCCGTTATCCCCGACCATAGCCAATGAAATCTCCACAGCCCTTAGCCCTCAGTTCCTGTGGTTACATTGGGATATCTCAAATCACTTCAAACAAACAGATGACAGATGAGGCGGAATTCCACAAATATGAAGATATTAACCTGTAAATGAGCCTACCATGAAAAATTCCCAAATACTAAGTGAAGAGAAGAAGCAAAACTGTGTTATTGCTGGTTTTAACTGTTATTATACTATTGCATTGCAATGCAAGTCACATTTCAGTGACAGGTCAGTATAAATCCATCACTGCAGATTGACTATGCAGCGCCTGTCATCTCCCTGACTCAAAGTGCTTCATACAGACTCAGCCAGCCCATTCTGCAATCAACAGATGCATCCACACTCCATTCCATGTCACATTCATGCCGTGTCTCCTGTGGCCTGCCGTCCTCATCACATCTGAGGCTTCCGAAGGGAGAAGTTGTCGGGGCGGCTATCACAATTCTCTAAACCCCTTTCTCCCTGTCTATCCTTCCAACCATCATCACCCACTCAACCCCACTCAACCCAAACGCCAGACCAGAGCTGGGCCGCTCTCTGCAGGCTTCCACGTGTCAGGGGTCCCTGTGCAGCCCACTCGCAGCGACACAGGCATGTGCACTAAAGCTGTCACCGCCTTCTGCTGCTGCCAGTGCTGGAGGTTATCTTCCACATGGAAGCCCTAGCCAACTGTGTGGCTCTTTGATCTTTAATACTGCTGAATGAATATGCTTTTTCTTCTTTCACTTTGAGCCGTGTTTTTCTTTAACTTGAGATTTGAGATTTACAGGAGGCAAGGTATTTGGATTCGTGACACAAAGACATCCATCATTCAAGGGCTAAAGTTTGATGCGCTTGGCAACAATTTTGTGCAAGCATCCCACAAAAATATCTGCCAGGGACTTGGCTGCAATGTGTGTCATCACTGTAGTTGTTGTTGCTTTGCTACTCGAGCAGACAGCTGACGAGTTTCTGGGTTTATGGATGCTATCGGCAATAGGAGGAAATGGGTGAGGTCTGTTGCTCTTGAACTGTGAGAATAAATAAACAGAATGCTAATTAGAGAAGATCAGTTCTAAATGGCCTCCCATTGATGGTGAAAACTGCCAATCAGAGTGGAGGGCGGGGATATTGAGTCTCACCTCTTTATTAGTGGTAAGGTGATAATAGCCCAAAAGGTCCTCCTTCCTCATGCCACAGCTTATGGCCAAATTTGGTGTGGTACATTTGGTGAAATTTTCCTTCTTAACACCTCAGTTTAGCACAAAAGTATTTGCAAGAACATTTATTTTGCTATAATGATAAGCATAGCGCATTAGTAGCCTATACAGACAACGTAATGGTAATATGATTAACCTCGGTATCACAGGTGAACAGAAACGTTTATTTTTCCTTTGAGGATTAGATAAGGTAATGAAAGCTTTTATTCCAGCACTCACAAATACTGTTAAGGACTGTCATCAGAGTAGTCAATCTTTTCCCACATCGCATGTCTGTTGTTTATTACCAAACTGGTTTAGATCATTCCCTCAACATTTGCATATGATGGACAACTAAACTGAGAGAAAGTTATGCAGATGAGAGTGCAGATCTGCGAATCATTCTCCCACATGCGACAGAGGCAGTGTGAAAGCCATCTTGCACCAAAATGGTAATCTGATGAAGGTTTACTGATGTTGAAAAATTCGTTCTCTTTTTTTCTCAAAGTGGAAAATCATTCAAATCAGACATGTTGCCAACTGGCCAAGGAGTTTGCTACTTTCTAGGTGTCATCAAAGCGACCCAGTTGGTTAGCCCTCCAACATGTGTGAGAGTGTTTTTCTTTTGGGGGAGGAGTGAGGGTCTAGGGGACTGCAGGGGGCTAATTAGAAGCTATTCTCAAACTCAGGGCCAAATGGAGCAATTATCTGGCCGAGTGAGTAGATAATTCCCTCCCATTCATCTCCCACTGTCAGGGTCCCACTACCCAACAACCTGCACTGAGGACTGGCTGCTGGGGCCTATTGACACCTCACCCCTTCCTCCTAAGTCCCTGCGTCCCTCCCTTGTAGGCTACTCCCCGCTGTCTCTTAGCAACGACCAACATGGTGGATCACCTGGCCGATAATTTCTCCCATGGTTGTCACATACCATTGCCCACCCCCACCAGGATTTATGACCACCACAGCCCAGGTTCAGCTAATGAGTCTGTTGGACACTGGTGGGAGAGCTGGCTTAAAGGAATGATTAATGCAATGGCCCGATAAGTCCCATGCCTAAGACTGAAAAAATGTGCTGCAACATATGGACTCGCTGATTGAGATAGAATTAAACATGGGGGTGGGAAAAGGGAAAAAAAGAAAACCTGAATACCTGGAAAAACTGGAGTCTAGCCGCAGTGCTATATTCTATAAGTTAAGTGTACTCTTGCAATATGCATGAGTTAAAACAGGTGATAAGTTCGTTTTCATTCAAGTTCATTATTTTGGAACGCTATGTGAGAATTGTGGGCTAATATTTTCTGCACCTTGGGAGTGGAGGGCCTCTGCCCGGAGTTTACCATTTCAGTGCACGTCCACGGTTGGCAAGAAAGTTCATGCTGCTGACAGGGGTTGCCGTTTATTGCAGGTAGAGTTCTCAGTGAGAACCAATACAAAGAAGGCATCCTTTCAACAAGTCTCCTGCTCTGAAAGGAAGTGTAGAGCCAAAAGACCTCACTCACGCAGAACCTGTAAGTTGTACGTGTGAGTATATACAGTAGTTGTTAGTGTGGGCCCTGCTACAAGGAAAAAAGAAAATTGGAAAAAGAAGTAGGCCTATGTGGGAGGTAAAATATGAATAGCTTTATGGAAAAGTACATGTACTGGGCATTTTCCTGTTCTTACATCTCTTACTCATTGCAATTCTTGGTTTTGGCTGTCCGAATTTGTTCTACTCCTTAATCTGAGTCTCACTCTTCATCCAGTCAAAATAGCTTGCAGTGCTGCAGAAGGCAGAGCGCAATTAAGTCATGCCAGAGTATTTAGAATGGCTTACTGTACATGCGGGCAGTATTTTTTTTTACATAGATTTGTATCCTCGACTTAAGTCTTAGAGCGTGGCCTGGTAGAAGCATTTTTGTTACGCATTTCCCTAATGAGTGATGATAGGGTACTGGCAAAATCACTATCTCTCCCACACATTACCATGAAATTAATTCAGACAAAAAGTCCAATATAGTTTGGCTCTCTTGAAAAGTTTGAAAAGTTTATGGACATTAAATGTGCCTATAGGTCCTTTGACACATATCGAAAGACAATGAAAATGGTCTTGACATTATACTGGAGCATAGTCAGCAGGCTAAATTTTACTTACTCAACTTCGGCCACATGCAGGGAGCGAGACATCAGTCTACCGATCAGCCTAACCCTTGTTTAATTGAACAGACACGATGAGTCAGAGGGAACGGTAAGTGGGATATAGAGTTGCACAGCTATACCCCAGCCAAATACCCTGCCTAGGACCCCCAATTCTGCTGCTGCTGTGCGTGTGCATCCATGTTTGTGTGTGTGTGAGTCTTTGTGTGGGTGAGTGCACGCATGTGTGTGCATGCACTTGTGCATGTCTTTTGATTAAGTGGAATGAGAGAAAGACAGAGATTGGCAACTGATAGTTTGATTGTGATTGTTTGTTGTTCTGTAACTCTTACAAACGCAAGTCAACATGTGCTGCTGTGATAGTTCATATCTGAGCAGAACAGTAAAGCCACTACTATGCCTCTATTGTGACCTCTACTGTGTTTTTGTGTGTGTGTGTGTGTGTGTGTGTGTGCATGTGCGCGTACATGAATGTGTGTATGTGTGTTTGTAATATTTACCGTGGGTAGTTTTAATACAGGCAGGATTAAACTCATATACTTCTGCCAGTAAGGTTTACAGAGAGCTTTTGTTATTTCCTGGTACAATATCACGGACATGACTCAACAACAAAGGCTAAATCTGTAAATACACAGAGAACTCGCAACTGTTGCATTGATGATAGATTTCCAGTTTATTTTTCAAAATGATAAATTCCATTGAATGTGAAATTTTATTGTGAGACTGAATCATGAGATTTACAAAACACGACTCATGGCAAGGTTTACACCAGGTAACATTTATGCCAGTAGACATTTTGCATCTGATCCTCACTGTAATGAGGCTATAACCGTGGCATGATTTTTCTGACTTTTCTCACACCCCTCCAAAAGCAAAACACATTTTGAGTGAGCCTCCGTGTCTCCAGCGGATTCTGTGTGGAATCAGGTTAATAGAGGCCATGTGACCTCCTCTGGCTGTCTGTGGGCCTCCGCCACCTGAGAGGGGTCACTGAGAGGAGGGAGATTTAGGAATGTCTGGTACTGGCGCGCCACTAATGAAACATTCAATCACTGAAGATGGAGAGAACTCAGAAGACAGCAACAGGCCTCCCCTCTCCTCCCACCTCCAGAGATACATGCCCCATCACACCTCAGTAATCTGCGGTCTCGGCTCTACTGTATGGGGAAACTTTTACCATTCCCACTCTCTGTGTGACAGAGCTGCTTTCGAAAGCTTCACATTCTGTCTCCCTCCTCCTCCACCATCTCTACCATTCTCTCTTCTGTCCCTCACTTCCTCTCCTTCCCTTGCGGCTGAGGTAAGGGGACGGGGTGAGAGGAAAGGGGCCGAGACATCCACATGACCTTGGAATTAGTAGAACTCCTGGGACAGAGCTTGCTGGGTGGGACTACATTGGCAGCTGCTGGATTTCCCCCTCCCGGGTGTACAAGATTAATGCATGCATTGGGGGTTTGGCGGTGTTGAGGCAGAGGGGAGGCTTTTGGGGGATGTGGAGTTGGAGCAAGGGCCGCTCGGGACGGTCCTCCGCACTGTACAGCCACTGTACACACTGTTAGAGGGACAGCGTGTGACGTCCTGCAATGGGACAAGAATTTAGGCTTTGTAACGGAGCGTGTAGAGAATGTAATAGGAGATAGTCATTATCAAGAGGTTGATGTCATTCTAGCTGTTGTTATCTTTTGGCGAGATGCTATGCTGTTTAAGTCAGCAGTGGACATACATTTTTGACTGTTTTGGACTCTGACAACACACCGCTGCACAGGGTCTCTGTGCTGCTCCCTCTGAGGCCACACACACACTAAACACCCTGGAGAGAGAGAGAGAGAGAGAGATAGAGAGAGAGGGAGAGAGAGTCAGACAGACAGAGATAGAGGCAGAAAGATTTGATGTCAGACTTTAAATATTTCCTCTTTCTCCACTGTTGTGCATTCATTTTCCATGAGGTAGTATAGAGATTCATCAGTAGAGAAGGACAAAGAATCCAATAGAAAACATTCACAACTGTGTTTTGAGCTAAAAAAAAAAAAAGAACCCAGGACAGCCATATGTTACCTGACACTCTCAGTAACGAATCTTCAGTGGCCCTTTTCCTACAGCCCATCACCCCAGGGGGCAGCTCCACCTTCAGATCCATCACAGCAGCTCTCTCAATGGGGCTTCCAGACCTCAGCTTAGCTCAGCTGCTGAGGCAATCAGCACTCCTTTTTTTTTGTTTGTGTGTATGTGTGGCAGTGCATACATGTGTGTTTGTTTGCACAGTGTGAGCTTGTGTAACGTGCCTGTATGGGGACGTGTGCACACTGTACAAGTGTATGTGTTAGGGCATGATGCATATCCTATCAGCGTGGCATATATGTCTCTAGATCCAAAGTGTCACCTACATGGACAAATAAATACTGGATTTAAACGCCTGAACTAACTGACTTGTCATCCGCTGCTTGACTTCTGTATGTGTACTCAGGCCACACATATATCTATTTATCCAACTGTATTTTGATTAGGTGGACAAATGTTGAAGTTAAATGATGAATGCCGAATTGGTCAGGTCCGTCGCATAAAATGTATATTTATGTTGGCGCTGTGGAGTACTTTATAACCCTAATCCTGTAGAGTTTTCATGTGTAAACAGTATCTGCGATTATGTAAAAACATTTTAGGATTATGTAAAAGAGCAATTAGTCAGTAAAGCCGCTGGCTCCCCAGTATGCATGGACACAGCTCAGAGTGGCTGTACTCAACAAGCCCTTTCATCTGGTATTAATTGAGACATTTAATAAAAGTTCTCTCTTTTTCCATGTAGGTTTGTCTATCCTTCTGACAGGTGTTGAAACAGGAAAGCTACTACACATTCTAATACAGCAATCGTGTCTGTTGCAGTCCGTTCTGCGATTCACTCCCTTTATTCCACGCCTTGCAGTTGATTTCTCTCTTTATTTGGATTCCCACTGACCTCATGACGTAGCGTGGAATCGGGGTATTAATCAGGACTTAGGCCCAGCCTGTTCCCGGCCTCTCATCTTGGGAGTGTCTACAAAGGTGCCCAAGCAGACCAAATCCTGGCTTCATTTCTCCATATGAACTCATTTCCTTGTGGTGGTTCTCGAGTTCATGGTAATGTAACCTGAGGAGAGTATGGACTGGGGGCCTCCAGGGGATGAAAGCATCCAAAAGCCTGAGAATTAACCCCTCGGGTCAACTGCATTATCCACCTCTATTTATAGTTAAACTTTAATTTTTACCGGGCGAAAAAAGGCAAAAAAACAGGATTACAGGGGTCACAGCAAGAGATTTGCAGTTAATTAAATCAATCGTAGAGATTGACAAAATCTGTGGCTTTTTCCCTTCAATATTCCATCCACTTAGTAACATCTTAATTAGATTACATGACTACATTTCACAACCAAGTTTTGTGAGAGTGCCAGGGTCTTTTTCTTTTTTGTTCAAAGATCTGACTGAAAAGGCCTTGGTTAACAGATTAATTACTAATAACCTCTTGGTGCTTTTTCATTATAAAAAATATGATGGAGATGTCATTATCACAAACATAGTCACAAATCTGCACTTTATACTGGGTATTTTATTTTGATTTATTTGATTTGGTTTGTGTTGACTCATGTAATCTCCATTCTCTAATCCTCCCTTCCTATGCCCCCTCCTGCCCCCTCCTGCCCCCTCATGCCCACTCTCAGGGGCATATTTACTGATCAGTTATAAGGCAAAAACAGCTACTTTGATTCTCACAAATCATCCACACAGAACAGAAGACTCCTTTTATGCTCCAGTGAGCTGCAGAACTGGGGCTGTTTCCAAGTTTTCTTCCTGGCTCTGCAAGTAGTCTAGACACATTAAGGGCCAATGTTGTTTAGCATCCTGTAGGAACAACAAACATGGTCAGGAAGCATGATCCATGAATTTACTACATACATACAATACATGTGCATCACCATCTCCATCACCATCAAATTAACTATCAATTGTCAAAAAGTTGCCCCTAATGGCAACTTTGGGGGAGAGAAAATGCAGCATTTGAACTTCCACAGAGTAAACTATAAATAGCCACACTGTGTGGTGAGGCTGCTCGTTGACGGAAACTCACTGAAATATCTTGACAGCTATTCTAGAATAATAAACACATCCTGAAATATTTAAATCTAAAATGTTCTTCTAAATCTTTTTGAACTCCCATTCAGCTCCCATTGGGAGGAAGTAGAGCCTGCTAAATTTACTCCAAGTCTCAGAATAGGAGTGGAACGGGCAATCATAATGATGATAATATCAGACATTAGTCAAATATTGTTTGTGTGTGCATCTGGGTGCATGTGCAAGTGTGTGTGCATGTGTGCGTGTGTGTCTGCACTATGTAAATACAAACAGAAGTGAGCATAGAAAGTGTATATTATAACTGTTGTGTAAGCCCTACTGTAACTGTGTGCATTTGCAAGTGTATGTGTGTGTGTGTGTGTGTGTGTGTGTGTGTGTGTATGTGTGTGCATATACAGTATGTGTTTGGATGCATGTTTGCTTAAGGTTTCTCTCTGGGATCGAACTGAAGCTGGATAGCAGGGCCGGGCCAGATCTCCCCAGGCACTTGACCTACCAATTCAGAGGCATTTCCTCCCACACAGTTCCCCTGTGCAAATGGACTAGGTACAGGAAGAGGGGCAAACCCTACACCTTTAACATACAGACATATACAAGATACATATAGGGATATTATATATTAGAATACATATTAACACATGAATATATATTAATTTGTGTAAATTATATTATGATTATATACATAGTCCCCTGTCAACCCCGCCGTACATGTGTGTACATATACACTCACACACAAACACACAAACAAAAGAGGGTGGACAAAATAACGGAAACACCAAACAATGTATGAATATAAAGTACCTAAAAAGCAGCAGGTCCACCCTTCAAACCTTCAGCTTCAATCCTCTTGGAATGCTGTCATACAAGTCTTGAACTGTGTGTAGTTGGACCATTCTTCAAAAGGGAAAGCATCCGGTTCTTTGAGAGATGAAGGAGTTCATTTCCACCTCATCTATCTCATTTAATAGAGTGTAACAATATAATAATTTTACATTAATTTTTTACATTCACATACTGCTGTGCAGTGTACTGCATACATCAACACACATCTTCACACCTATTTACACAACAAATGCCTATGCAGCGCAAGTTGAGTCTCATGAGGTTTCAAAGCAGGGCAAGTTGTCAGCTCTAGTATTGTTATATTTATATCAGCTCTGATAGCTTCACTGGTTGTGTGAGAGAAAGGGCTGGGTCCCATTTGAGCCAGCTCGCAATATAATGAATGGTTATTGACTAGTAAATGAAGACCAGGTGACACCTTGAATGAGAAGATAGATGATCCTCTGTTGGGGCATGATAATGACCAAGTTGTAATGCTCCAACAGTATGTTCCTCTCCTTATATTCCTCCACTAAACCCCGCCCCATCTCCCTTACTTCACTTTGCCCCCCATAGTAATGCAAACCCCTGCCCAGAGCACAAAGGGAGCCTGTGTGAGGTGTTCAGCCCCACCAGCCCCACCACTCACCCCCCACCTCTCCACTCCTCCTGCCGCAGCCCCGCTCTCTCCCCCAGCTGTGTGGCTGATGTGCTCCATTTGCTGGATGATGGACTGAGCGGGACAAGGCAAAAGTTCACGCGCGCACACCTTTCCTGTTCACATGGCAGGGGGGCTGGCCTGACCCCCCTGACCCGCTCAGGGGCCACCTCCCATGTGCCACTGAACCGCTGCTGGCCCTCCTCCTTGCACTGCAATTTGTCCCCTCATTTAAGGCCAGCCACGCCTCTGTTGTCCTAATGCCGTAACTGCTCAAGCTGCCATTTCCTTGCCAGGGAGGGAGAGAGGAGGGGAAGAGGGGGGGGGTGTAGAGAGAGAGAGAGAGGGGGCTTTGTACAAGGTCAATAGCTACCAGTACGTGAGCACACACTGTACACACTATGGTCTAGGCTATGTACCAATTTTGCTGAGAGAAAATGTCAGGCTTTCACCAAATACTTGTGCTTCTGTCTTTTCCTTTCATACCTGTACCACAACATCCTGTCGAGGGCTGTGGACTGCAAAGTTTCCAAAGGCCACAGTTTTCAAGATTAATTTCATTCAGCAACAGTCAGGGTGACGTGTCTGATAGAAAAGTGCGTGTTTGTGTCTTTAATCAGTATGTACTCAGCATGTGTGGGTGGGAGGCTGCTGCAAGCAAAACAAATGGCAGAGCCACCATGCTTCCTCTTTTCCCACAATTCAGCTGTCTCAGTGAAAATGGTCTGCCAGTGAGTGACTGAGCACAATTTGGCAAACCCCCCTCCCCTCCCCTCCACCACCACAACCTTCCCTCAACACACAGACACCCACCCTCTGACCCCCACATGCATGCCGCCCTCACTTACCCCCCACATGAACACACTCCACTTCAGCCCAAAGGAATTCATTTTCTAATTTTCCTTGACTGAGAAAACAATACACATGCCTTAACAATGTTGACATCTCTAATGCCTTAAAACGCAGTAGTAATGGAGCTTTGATTGGTAGTAAGTGGATACACGATTGCAAACACACACACGCAGGGAGCTCCTTCACTGCACTGTACAATATGTTTCTGACCTGCAATGGAACAAATACATATCAGAGGTAAGGTTTATAAAACACAATATGGAAAGTAATCAGTTTTGTAAAATATTAACTCATACTTTAACCATATACTTAACAGAAACTTTGCAATTCACTGAAATTAAAACAGAGTTGAGATGTAAATATGATGAGCATACATTATATCAATATCATGAAACAATAATGTATTATTGGAACAAATGTGATTTCTAGATCAATGCTTAGTCCTCTGCTATCTCGTTTCGTTTGTGGTTATACACTAACTGTGGAGTGACACATTTAGACTTTATATGTGATTTATTTCTAATGCAATAAAGGTCAGACAGCCTGACACACATGACTGAGGACAAGTGGTCAGTCTCAGGACAGACACTAACTAGGCTAACAAAGTCTCTGAGCTGTTGAAATTTTTAACGTTATTTGATGTGATGTTAGAGTATTTGTCAATGATGTTTGTATGTGGGAGCAATAGAGACACAACAGAAAACACATTAACTACTACTACTTAGAACATACAGTACGCTACATTTAAAGCTTTTTATCCTCTTTCAGCAGTGGTTTGGTATATGGATGAGGTATATGGAGAGTATATAGACGGTTTCTCAAAAACTGTTCTCTCTCTTAGCCACCATATGCTTCTTCCTAATCAAATCATATCTTTATAATGAATGGACTTGATGACAAAACATGAAAAAAGACATAAATGATTATTTAAATTGAGTGATTTTGATAAAAAAAACTTGAAATCAGATTGTTTCAATGGCTACTACTAGAGTTTTCAAACACTAAAATTTTGTTTAAGATGTCTTTCAAAAAAGTTAATCACCTGTAAGTGGGTTTAACCTTCATCTGCCTGCAAACACCAGTTCTCAGCTTGGTTGCAAACACGATAGTTGTTTCAAACCACAATCATGGTGTTTCAAGCCATTCTCTCTAACCAATGAGATTGATTTCTGTCACACCACTGTAAAACATAATTACAACGATTTAGGGGACTAAGCTGCTGCATCAGTATGGAAAACCCACACCAGTGTGACGGGGAAGATTATGTCAAAACAAATGAGCCATGTGCATAAAGCATGTTAGCTTCCTGAACTGATGTCATTTAGTCCTCCTGGCCCATCAGTAGTGGGACTTACACCCAGCATTTCTCATTGTTTTCCCGAACTGCAGATGTTGGACTTTACAGTGTGGGATAGGCTAGGAGGATTGTATGGTGGAAATGCATCATTTGTTTAAATAGCACATTAAAAATAATACAATTTGCTTGGAGTTGAACTCAAGTAAAGCTCTGCTGCAGAGTGAATGATGGATGCCTTACTCAGAGATCTTGCCAAAACTGTCTACCGTGACGACGGCTTTCACCCATGTCAGGTTAAATTCCACAGGCCTTCCCATGACAAGTCCTTGTCTGACAACACTCATTAACCAGTTTGTCTCCCATGAACACCTCTGTCTGTTATAAAGGCTAATTGTTAGCCAAGTTAACGGCACCAGCGACAACTTCTCTTCCTAAGCCAGGCGATTTATAGCTGTCCACATTTTTGCCTGGGACCATTCACACCCGTACACCTGTTGCCTTCCACATGATATAGAAATAGTGGTGCTAACACTTTATATAAGTACTTTCACAGTTTTATTGCCATGCCACTCCAAACAATATAGCAATTGAGCAAATTAATGTACTAATTTATGTGTTTTCCAAACTGAATATACTCAGAATATTTTAACTTTTTAAAAGCTTACCAATTCATACTGTATGTACTGTAATATTGTCTGTGCAATGATTGCTTTAGAAAGAAACAGTCACATAATACCAAACTTTTCAGCAGTGTGTGTGTGTGTGTGTGTGTGTGTGTGTGTGTGTGTGTGTGTGTGTGTGTGTGTGTGTGCGTGTGTGTGTGGGTGTGTGTGTATGTGTGTGTATGTGGCACATTTACCCCACTGTGCAGCTGTACTAGCTGATTCTCAATTGCTGATAACACAGACTAGAATGATAATTTTGTTCTTTGTGTTCTTACTGTAACATAATAGCTGACACCATATTCTGTTGATTCTGTGTTTGCACCGTCACACATGCAAAGCACAGTGTGGTTTAGCTGATATTGAGCAACACGTCTGACTCAAAAATAATCCTCCTAATGTTTAGCAGCACGTACGTCTAGAAAAAGTGGCAGTATTGTTGTTATTGGTTTTGCATATCAGGATTTCATGTTATCCCATCAAAGAAATAATACACCTATCATTTGTATATTATGGACAAACCACCTGCAGTGGTCAGTGCAGAAAGAGGCCATTATGGTTCTTGTGCCAGAACATCATTCAGTTAAAACAGTGAATGATCAATCCTGGCATATGGCTCAAGCAGACCTTAAGTCTAGGGAACATGACATGACTGAGATAAACTGAATGTGCGTCTTAATGAGAGAGAGAGAGAGAGAGAGAGAGAGAGAGAGAGACAAAGAGACAGAGAGACAGAGAGACAGACAGACAGACAGACAGAGAGAGAGAGAGAGGCATTATCTGGTTTATTGGAAGACCATGCATGCAATTGTGGAAAAGTGGAAAAATTGTGCAATTGGTTAATAGCATATTTATTTTAATGAACTTACATAGTCATGAGACAAAGACCTCACACACCTTTTGCTTGGTGACATTAGACTTCTATCTAACCCTTGAGAGCTGACATCTCTCATGTCCCTGACTCCCTGACCTCATCATGTCCCCTGCCATTTATGTGTTAGCACAAAATCATCCCTTTCTGGTAAACCAGCCGCTGAGTGACTTATGCCTGGCTAGGCAGCCAACAGGCGACTAGGAAGGCAGTCCAGTCCTGAAGACAGCCTCTAGTTCTACTATAGTTTAGCGGCCCGCATAAAAAAAGACCCCTTCAATCATTCCCATGGTTCTTATTCTGGGCAGCGAGCGTGGTGTCTACAGTTTCCCAGGCCCCTCCTAAAAAATGACACATTCTCAGACCAGATGCTTCAGACAGCCAGTATAGAGCTGTGATTATTAGCAGGGCCCCCTTTTTTTGTCAGAGAGTGGAGGCGGGCTATTTTTAACCAACGATGAAAGTTTGAATGTCCTTCCACCCCTTGAGCACACCAACCTCCACTGCCAGATACTGCAGGGTTTCAGCCCAGACAGGGGGTGTCTGGAGGGCATGGCTCCCATTCAGAGCAGTGAGGCAGCACTGTGCTGTTACTGGCAATGCTACATTTACTTTCTGTCACTGCACATGACCCGCAGATGTATGTAAAATGTTAAGAAAAGGGGCTATCGATGAGTGATTGAGATCGCTCTAACAGCGGCTGCATTGGTCTGGAGCTTTGTGAAGGCTTGTAACTGTCTGTCTTCTTGTTTCTTTGTTGGCTGACAATGATTGCCACTGGCATTCCAAGAAGCTATATTTCCCATACATTCCTAAATGTTTGGGGGGCTTTGCAGCAGTGTGGGCTGTCAAGAGAGAGATGCGGATGACAAGCTGGGATTGAGAGCAGAATGAGGGCTGTCAAAGCTCCGCTGTATTAGATCTGATGAAAATAGACAAATGCTTACACACAGGCCGAAAAAATGTCTGCTGTACAGAACAGGCAGGGGCCGTTGTTTTTGGTGCTTGCACTCATTTTGAACTGGGAGATGGCTTGGAAACCAAAACAACATTTGTGCTGCCCCTCTGATCTGCCTCTCTACTTGCAATTGCTTGTAGTCATTAAAACAAATGATGCCAGACACATGTAGCAGGAGTATGGGGAATATGTGTTTGCAAACAACTGCTGCATGTTATACGGTCCTGGAAATCTCCCTTTTTTTTCCTCTGTTTTTCAAAATACTGATTTCACAATACTGATCAAACCCACAAATTGAAATTCCTTTGAGCCTTGTGTGCTTTCTGTACAGTAGGGGGAGTGATGGGGATTCAGTTGTGAGGTTAGACAACCACTTGTAAAGAGCCATTACACTGCATCAATTGAATCGTCCTCAAACCTCAAAATGTGGTGTGTCCAGAGGTCCTGGACGCATTACAAGGGCTACACAGTTTACACAGTCTGTCTGGCCCAGATTCATTCAAACTAAGAAATTGCCTCGAGCATTTTACATACACATGCCCCACGCTTCATATTGATCTGAAATTGGCATGAAAAAATGATAGTTATTGGAAAAAGTAGTCACTGTAATTCCCTCCTCTTATTTTCTATTCCTCATCCATCCGATGTGTTTAACAGTAACAGAGAAATTAAAGGAAATGAAAGAAATGAAAGAAATGAAAGCTGGTTTTTGGATGGATGTCTCACTCTGTTCCAGGTGAGCTGATCTTCCCTGCTTCCGCCACATGGAGCACGGGAAGACACAACCCCCTACCTGTAATTACACTCAAGTACGCTCTTATCCAGCCATACTACCAGACAGTCAGCAGCCACCAAACAGATCTCTGGGAGAGGCAGCCCAAGTCCGGGCTCAAGTCCAGTATCAACCAGCAGAGCGAGTGTCTAAGACCTGGTTGATGGATAATGTGAGCATCAAGGTCCTGCATCTACAGCATTTGTCAAAAACCCCACCACAGCTGCAAAAAATAGTGCTAGATCAGCTGTGTGCACACATATATATTTTCCTGAAACTACGCCTCATAAACAAATACAGGTATAAGTTATGCAAATGCTTTTTGCATACCCATGTAAGTGATAAAACTGACATTTTCTTATGCGTTGTGGTGATGGCTCTCTGCCAAATAACTAATCAGAATTCCTCCTGCTCCTCAGACTTCTGCAGGCGCCGGCCACCATTGCACTGGCAATGAGTAAGCCAAGGGGAGGAGAGGAGCGGAGCAACACAAGGCTATTTTAGGAGTTTGCCTAAAAATATTTCATAAATAATGACAGGAATGAGTGCACATAGGTCAATGTGAGTTTATGAGTCACTATGAATGCATGAGAGTGTAGAAGAGTAGAAGAGTGCATGTACAGTAGTGATTTTGTGTGTGTGTACATGCATTGTTATGAGAGGAAGGTAAATGGAAAGAACATGTCAGTTCTCCCTTCCACTCTCAGGCTCTCTCTATCTCTCTGTCTCTCGTTCTATCGCTTTTTCCCCATCTCTCTAGGGGAGGCAGGTCTCAGAGTTTCTCAGGAATGTTGACTTCTCTGTGCCTGGGTCCCCAGGGGGACGCTGGTAGGGGTCTTGACCCTTCTCCTCCTGCATCCCTGGAGCCTATCAGCTAACTAAGTTAGCATGAGATAACTCTGTGCCCCTGGCCCCCCTTTTCAGCCTCCTTTCCTTGCCTCCCTCTCTGTTTCCCTCACCCTGGGCTAATATGAGACAGGAGCTTCATTAGAAGCAGGGGAACATCCATCACGCTACTGTCTAATCTTGGCCTGTGGCAAAATTTGTCTTTCAACCCTTGTCCTCCTCACTCACACTCTGTGCCCAGTCACTGATGAAACCCTCTTCGCTAATCCCTCCCTGGGCAGTAGTGCCATCCAGACATCTGCTGGTATTTGCCACAATGATGGCTCAAGTTTCTATTTCACACTCTGACATTTTCCATTTCAAGTTATCTGCCATCCAATTCATTCATGAATGTGTAGTAATTACATTATATGCAACCACACACTCATCAATCATCGGACATGCAAAACATACATGCTAGAAACCGTATACTGTTGTGTAATGATGTAGAAAACGTTGGCATTCCAGTCGATGTCCTTGCTGTCTCATGCCGAGCGCTCAGCTGACCTCAACAGATTAAACATGTGCCTTCTATCAGTGTCTGGAAATGGCTGCTGCTGAGCTCTACAATGAAAGCAGGTGCCGTGGGGAGCATTTTATATGTCACCACAGTCTTACAGATCAGATTCACTTCCAATGTGAAGTGTGTGTGTGTGTGTGTGTGTGTGTGTGTATGTTTGTGTGTTTGCACATGCCCAGGGGAAGTATGAAATCAACACAGTCTATGTCGCCCTGTTAGCAAGTTGTCATTGTTTTGTTACTTAAGACATTAATCATTTGACACAAAACATTGATTTATCCTGTGAAATTGGTGTTCAGCGTCTACCCAACAATGAAAAGCTTTGTGCTCTCTGAATAAATTAAAAGTATTATTGGAAAAATCTTCAATGTTTCTAACCTTGGTCAAACCTTGGCCAAATGTTTGTCTGTGCTAACCAAGGAGTAATATCTTTCTGGCACAAGGTTTTGGTTTAGGTTAAATAGATTAAAAATCAACTAAATCAACCGGATTTCTTGTCTGCGGAGTGATGACTAGATATGATTCAGTGATATAATTCAGAAATAACAGACATCAGAATGTGTTCACCGGGCAATGAGAATTGAGTATTCAGCAAAGTCGTCTAATAACTGACAATGTTAGATCTGCCTCCACTTGCCATCTTCCATTAAAGGAATACATCAAGGTTTTGGGAGATTGGTCCATTGGTCAACTTACCAGTTAAGTGATGAGACCAAAGACACCAAAATCATCCATGTGTCTCTGATAGATCGTTCACGCCGGTGCTCCACGCTATTAGCTTATCATACACTACGTTGAGTGACTGTAGGAGACTAGCGTTATGTCAAAGTAAGAAAATGAGAACTTGTAGCAGCCCTAAAGCTCAATGGCAAGTCATTTTAAATGATATGCATCTATGTCTGGCAGTTCTTTGTGGAAGATTTGTAAAATGTACATGATAAATGATCCAAAAAGTCACAAGTCCAGTCACAAGGTATCTCTTCTCAATTTCTTGGAGACTTGGAGCACGACTTGTTTTGTTTTCATAGGAAGTGATGTGATGGCCGATGGGACTTTCTACAGGTAAAAGTTGACAAATGGGCCAATCACCCAAAGACATAGTGTAATTCTTTGACAGTCTTCATCAGCCATCCTGTGCCAGATTAACTCTTGGGGTAAAGTGGTTCTGTGTACAAAGGCCATCTTATCAGCCATTGAAGTTTGTGTGTCCATGACAAATTCACTTTCTTGGTAAGGTAAAAAGGTTCCACTGAGAGCCGGGGCCAGAGCCAACTTCTCTCTATACCCTCCCACCCCCCGCACCCACTGAGGTGCAAGGGTTAAGGCTGTGCGTCACGGATGGTGAGGTCTCAGCAGAGTGGAAATTACAAACTTTATACCATGTTAAATTTCATTCATACAGCACAGTACTGAGAACTGTAGCCCCACTGTAGCCCCTTAATTCTGCAAAGACCTTCAGAAGACTTGAGAAAGGCACTGGAAGGGATAGTTTTGTGAGTGTGGTTAAGAAGAAGAAGAAGAAGAAGAAGATAGAAGAAGACAGAAGACAAAGAAGAAGAGAATTTTGTCAATGTTTTTTGTCATTATCACTGAGTCACTATCTCATGATGATAACAATAATCGTGGTAATGACAATGAATGACATTATCACCTTTATGTTATTGTTTATTTGAAACTTCAGACAATAGACTAGTAATATACCCATTGGTCCCTGGAGCTGTCTGGCTGACCAATACTGTGAGTTCAGGCTTTGAGCTACAGACATAATTCATATCAGGACCATGAGCAGACGATGATGACTGTGATCTGCCTCCTGTTTGTTGTGTGTTTTCTCAAGCCTTACTTGTTTCCCTGGAAGGTCAGTAACCCCTGCAATTTTCTCCCACACACTGGTTAGCATTGCCTGGCTCTGACACTGGTCCACCTCTTGTTCTCCTCACCCCTCACTTTGCCTGGGGTGCTGCTTGAACTTAGGGACACACTCCGTCCCTCAGTGGGAGAACTTGGAACCAGGAGGAAATGGGCTTTTTCCCAAGGTTGGGACAGGCAATGCTAGAGAAAACATGAGGATTGGCTTAAAAGAGGAAACATGGAGATTATGGGGGCTTTTCCTATGGGGAAAAAAAATAATGAACAAATGCTGTTTAGCCTTAGTGATACAAAATGTGTCACTGCAGAGAAGATGTTAAAGAATGTAGTGAGTACTGATTGCATGTGTATCAACAGTGGCGACTTTAAAATAGCTTGAGGGTATAGAGCTGGATAATTTGATTAGAAGGTCAAAGTTTGGATGTGGGACTTCAAATAAGAGAGACATCTATGAACTTCTGACCTAAAATCTGGATTTGGTTATTCTGTTCCAATTTTTTGTGCCATCATTTCTGAGTGCAGCCTTGTTGTGCCACACTAAATATGAAACCACAAAATACTGGCTATTATTTATTATTTACGATTTCCATTCTGGAACTGAAAAACAAAGGAAATGGACAAGTCCATACCTTGTTTAAAATGAACCACACAATTTTTCCTCCCCCTCACTTGAGCCATTTATTGCTAGTCTCTTAAATGAACTAGCTGCTTACAGACGGATATTACTCATGACTCCAGCCACTGCCAAGTCCTGGTCTGAGGGCCATTAAGGTGTTTAAAGTCAGCCATTCATATTTGTGCTGGATCGCCTTTCTCTATTTTAAATATTCCCCTGAAGATTTTTATGAAATACAGCCATGGTGATTGTCTGAGAGTGCACTGCATCATGCCTTACCATCCTGCATTACCGGGCATCATTCAACACCTTACATATTATACAGTCATATTACACCATCGCATTTTCCTCCTGAAGTATAGCCTGCTATATTTTACACATGAACCAGTTGAATTGGAAATTTATAGAAAGAGGAACTCCTGCCAACAAGTGGCATAAATCTAGACCATTTCCACCATTTACTGTCACCTATCACAAAAAGGTGAGATGTGGTTTGTCTCTGTATACTATGTCTCCAGCCACTTATTTGTCGCTTGTGAGCACCTCTAGAAGAGCTGGGCTCTGCGTGTTTGTTGGTTTGTTTGTTGGTTTGTTCATTCGTGTGTAATGCTTTTTGCAATGCACAGTGCTTAGGGGATTATGGTATGCACTCTTTAGGCCGCGCACATCTCTGCGTAAATGGATGCCAATTAACAAAACCCAATGCCTGGCAATATATGACAGCAATTTCAAATTGTGTCCAAAATTATACATAACACAGACATTAGTCCTATAAAGTCAAGAAGATCGCCTTCTGGAAAAATTTCATTATCTTACCTTTTTCCTTTTGCACTGCAGCTTGAGAAACCACAAAAGACAGCTGTTCTGGTCCTCTGTTGACGCTACCAAGTTCGGAGCAGACGCATCAAGGCAATTTGACTCGCCACTGGATGCCTTGAGTGTGTGTTCGGCCATTGAAAACAATTGGTGCGTTTGAAAATGTGTGAGTCTGAGCCTTCCAGTATGTTTGTGGCTTAGCTGTAGTGGCCAAGTCAATGCATTAATGCAATATTTTGTTCAGCGATTCTCTTACTTACACCAACAATGTGCAACCGCAGCACTTTGGTGTTAACAGGTGGACTTTTTAAAGTCAACGTAGTTTCACTCACTCCGATCATGCATAACCCCCCACCCAACCCATCCACGCGAGTACTTGTTGATTCCTTACGCCAGGGATAAGCAGTGAAAACAGCTGTTGTAGTCTTTAGGGATGCACCGATCCAATATCCAGAGATTTGGAGTTCAGACGTCTGCCCCATGTCACTGCTGAGTTTGACCATGCAATGGATTGATTCAAGGTTTATGAAGTGAGGCGTTGAAAAGGAAACACTTAATTTAATTACAAAAATATCAGATCAGTACTCAATATTGGCAGATACTCAAAATGTAATAACCCTTATCGGTATCAGAGCCAAAACAATGGATCAGGCCAACCCTAGTCTTTGGGTAGAATGAAAACCTGCATACTCTTGGCACTACATGGCACATGGTTGCCTATCATCAGCATCAATCCTGCTGTGTACTATCTTCAGCATAGCAAGAAGATCATCTCCTTCGACCTTGGAACCCAAAGATCTTAACATTCTCTTAAGAATGATAACGAGTTTGGGAAGTTGTAGTTTCTCTCAGTATTTAAGCTCCTTTGCATGCTGCTTGAACGACCATACTGTGATGCATTCCAGTGGAAGTTCAATAAAGGATCGAGTTAAACTGGCTTTTTGGTGTGCTTGTGCAGAAAGGCCCCTTGGGGGTCCTTTACCCTGGAAGACTCTGTATACGAGAGGCCGGGGAGTCATGCAGGCGGCTTGAGTTACACCAGGCCCCTGTGACCCCGGGGTCACAGGGCTAAATGCAAAAGTGACAATGTGGATAATTGCCTGCTAAAGATAATGGACTGCTGATTGAGATCAATTACTTTCCCAAAGACAGAGGTGGAGTAAAATAGCGCTGAATGAACTCGAGCCTAAAATGTCTGGAAGCGCTGAACAATGGGCAGCCTGAAGTAATGGGGATGCTCAGCTGGAACAAAATGTGTAGAGAGACGGCTTTCAAAACACTAGTGTCAATCACAACATGCATACACACATTCACACTCTCACGCATGAGAGGTCACAAACAAACATGCTTTCTCTCACACACACACACACACACACACACACACACACACACACACACGTGCACGCACACACACACACACACGTACACACACATACACACGCATTCACAAGTACTACAGACAAGAGTGGTACTGCTGTAAATGTAGATTTTAATCTATGTCTTTTGAAGGAACTTTTTCTACTGCATTTGCAATTTAAATTTCATTTTCATTCAAATAGAACCTGAGTAACGGGGAAACACAGAAGTGTCCCTGGAGAAAGATTAGAAAAGAGCAGTGACCCTCTGCTGTTTTATCAAAACAAACAGTGTGCGCACACACATACACACACACATACACACACACACACACACACACACACACACACACACACACACCCACACTGTATATACATATGTATATGCTTTTAATTACAAAAAAATATGTATAAATAATCCACATTTTTCACCAAAAGGACTTAATGTTTTCCATGTGTAACTGGTCCTACAGTTTGATTTGATTGGTTATTTGCGATCTGTGCCTTCCTGTCGATCTCTGTGTAAAACATTCAAATGTAAGATGTGTGGCTGCAATCAAATCAATGTGTCCCTCTTCATGTTGAAGGCGTAATGCTGAGTTTACATGCCAGAGGATCTTTTTAATACACTTCATATTTGCAAGTCTGAGATGCGTAGTGGGCACACACTCTGCCTGTCTGTCTTTCCTACTCACACACACACACGCTAGCATAAAGGGTGGCTGGGGTTTAGGGGGTACACATTTCAGTCAGGGCATTCTGCTTTAATTACTAACCCAGGTTTCCTCCATAAGGCACAGACTGTTCTCACACAGTGGTAGTGGTTCTCCTGAGGAAACCTCTGTTAAAGTGAAATCATATGCAAAAAGCAGGGTTTCCATGTTATGGATAATGTAAAATATTGTAACGTGAGAAATAGTTTTATTTGGATTGTAGGATCGGCAGTTTATGGAGATATGTGATAGGATTTTACAATACCTGCTTTTTGTGTTTCTCGATATCGACCAATAGCTACTGGAAGGACTGCTGTTGTGAAACCCGAGACTCAAGTTAGAGAGCATATAACTGAAACCCATGTTCTTATAGGAGCACATTATAGCATTCACATTGTGATGTCATTGCAATAATATAAATGTTTTTTAAACTGCGCACAGTTCTGCACAGGCTAACACAAGTTTATGTTTGAGAAAAAGAGCAAAAAAGATGTAGACGCACATGTAAAACACTGAACTGCCACTGAATCTGACACAGATTCTTTGCTGGAAGCTAGCCACAGTCTCTGGTTATGAGAGTAAATACGCAAACGTGACACAGCAAGATCCATCTATCCTCATCACACACTCAGTGCAGACAGGCAGCAGATAGCTGGCTCCAAACAAAGCAAGTACAGAAGGAATTGACCTTGATTAGGACTAATGTATGGCAGGAAAAGCACCAGTGACAGACTGAGCCAGAACTTTGCCTTGGTGGGATGGTGCTGATGGGGGCTTAAGTGGGGGGAGGGCTTGTATAGTGGCAGGACTCTGGGGCTTTGATGTAAACAAGATGAATATCTGGCATGTTTATGCTTTAATTTGGTGCCCAATTGTGAGAAGATTGGTTACAAATTGAAAAATGAAGATCAGGTGCAGAGCCTGGGAGTAATACTCACCTCACTTACTTGAAACTGCACACACATATGCCTGCGTACACACACATGCACACTCACACACATGCACATACACACTCCTCACTTTTTTTCTTTTGTGCCCCTCATCAGACCCCATCCCGGCCCATCAGAGTACCCAGGATCCTCTGCAGTTTGCAGGATCCTCTGTCTCTTTCTCTTCCCCACCTCTGCCAGGCTGGTGGAAGTGCATCACATTACTCAACTCCTTTTATTTCCACCAGCCAAACGTGTGCCCATAAACCTCCGTTAATGTATTTTTGTCACATATTTAAGAAAGTCGTAAGAGTATTTATAGAGCGTCCACAGTGAGGAGGGGAGAGGGAGCCCTAACTTAAGTTGCACTGCCGCTGCACTGGGTCCTGGGAGAGTGGAACATCTTGTTTTCATTACTGGGGGTCATGGGTGGGAGGAGGGCAGAGGCAGGATGGGAGAGGGAGGAGGGAAGGAGGTAGCGGTTTAATGTGTGTGTGTTTGTCTGAGCGTATGAGTTTCTGTGTACACATGTGTACATGTGTGTATTGTGTATAATCATCCGCAGAGCCAATCGTGCCTTCACGATTGGCTCTGCGGCATTCAGAGTCCAGGTGGACAGAGACAGAATAAGGACCTGATGACATAACATGACATGAATATCCCCCTTTTACATGGAGATATCTGCCACCAAAGAACTGTGGTTTGCTGGCATGACATTGCTAAGCTCCCTTTTTTGTTTTGATTGTGCTGCTTTCAGTGTAAGTCAAATGCAAAGCAGAATGTTGCATGAACAATGTGGTAATGTTTCTTACCCACACCAGAATGCACATACACACAGGGAGGAGAAAGTCTCTGTATGGACCTAATGCAGCTTGGCCCGGCCTGGCTACCTTCCTGCCGTCACTCAGAAACTGCTGACCCTTGTCCGGGTCCTGTTCCTGCAGAGCTGACACTCGCAGACTGTGCATACCTTGCTTATGCACACGGATACACACACACGCACACACATACACACACACCCCCACACACACACACACACACACACACACTCACAGACACATATGCAGCACAGCAAACAAAAGTACAAGTTTTTTTTGTTTGTTTTAGATTATATAAACTGAACTAAATTTTTGTGGTCACACTCAACTTACTATCAAGTGACTATAATGTGCCACCAAAAACTGTTGAGTTTGAGGTAATACTCACAATAGTGTGAAAAGTAGCCTGGACATTAAATGTCTGGGTTGGGGTTAAGGTTAGAAATAGGGTCAGGTTAGGTCTAGGGTTAGGTTTACATAGTCTGTAGAGATGCAACAAATGGGCAGGTGACACTGCTGGGTTACGGTTAGGGTTAGGTTTGTAAGAAGCTATCCCATGACTCCGCTTGTCTCATCCAACGACTTGGCAGTTAGGGTTAGGGTTAGGGTTACAGTTCCCCACAGCAGCACCTCTAGTAATTTACCCGTTTTGTACAGGCTTTACCATACAATTGAGCACTTCAGGAGCTTTTGCATGTAGCCATTTATTAATGAGGTTAACATTAGCAAATTTAATGAAATTCCTAATACTTAAAATATGTAATTTCCTTAGGACTAGAGCTGGACTAGAAGACTAGAGGACTAGGACTAGAGGACTAGAGAGGATTAGAGTAATGTTTTTTTTTTATATCCAAATTTTTTATTGCACAATAGCCTGGGGTTTGCCTAAGACCATGAAGTGACATGAAGTGACTTAAATGTGAAAAGATAGGATGCATGCATATATTACCTGCATGAAATGATACACCTTTCATTCGACAAGAATAATAGATTGGTCTTTACAACCTTACGGATCAATTCTGAAGTTATGAGTTGTCTTTGGTGTAAGAGCCATCAAATCAACTGTTGAACAGCAAAGGTGTTCATTAGTACAGAAGGACTTGTAGACAAAAGCCTGACATCAAGCTTGGGTGTCAGAAAGCCTGTAAAAACACACACACACACACACACACACACACACACACACACACACACACACACAGAAACAAACATATCCTACCTGAAACACCCAGCCACCAGCAACAATACGGGAGATAAGGCAGTTTCCTCTCCTTCCTATGGGCATGGTGTTATCACATCACATGTATGTTTTTAATTGCTACTATCTATTCATACAGCAGGAGAGTTATGAGAGGAGCTGTGAAACAAAGATCCTGCCGTCTTCCTGAAAATGTTTGTCTTCTGTCGTTATCATATGTGACTCATCTCCTGTCATGGCCACATTTTCACCTATTCATCTCCGCCATCGCTGTCATCATAATATGCAATGCTCTAATGTTTTTCAAGAGCGGCTCACTTCAATAACCTGTAGGATGTGTGTGCATGTGGCATTTATTGTTTCAAATAAACAATCTAAACCTTTGTGAAAAATTCTTAAGCAAGTGATCTAGTGATATCTGTCAATGTGTTCCAACCAAGTCACTTGACCTATGTAAGTAACAACATTTTCAAATATTACAATCATTCCCTTTTGCTTAAATGGCTATCCATTCTTTAACAAATTCAATAGCTAAACATGTACACTGCAATAGCCAGATATCATTGCTATTAGCATTAAATCAAATTCCGTGCCAAAATGGATGAAGGTCCTTGATTAAAACGTTGAGATGTACAGTAGTTCAAAAGGCAGCACGACTGTTGTCGCTGTCCTCTGAAGGGTCTTTGAACTCAGCAGCAAACACGTGTAGTGGAAGTGTCGGAAACAGGTGCTTTGTGGTTCAGGCAGCTCTCCCTGTTTGATATCCTTTATAAGAAACAGACGGTAAGTGCCGGGTGTGTCCATAAACACAGCAAGCACAAGCCAGTGGAGACCACAGCCTGTCAGTCCCCTTGGCCTATTACACTGTGAAGGATAGAGTGTTTCAACACCATTAGTATGAAGGAGTATCTATCAAGAATGATAAGATAAAAAAGTGAAAGTTATTGTGATCTACAGTTGCATGAGGTAATTTCAACATTAAAAAAATGCCTCTTGTATGAGCTGAAATCAGAATGTTTCAGATTAAAATTTATCAGCACAGTTCACCTCAGGTGAATATGAGACAATTAAGAACATATATTATTCATACATTATCGCTAAGGACAGTCAAATCAATGCATCTTATTGATGAAATGATGATTAACTTTAAACAAAAATACCTCATTTTGACCCCCACACACACATCAAAAAAAGAAAAAAACACAAATGCATAAACACATAGGAAAGCTTAAATTTAGTGATAAGCTCTTTCTTTTTAAAACCACGGCTTTTTAAACTCTATAAATCTTCTTCTACTCCATGTTCCCAGGAGCTACCATACAGTACAAATCTCCAGTCAGGAGATTCCTCTTCCAGAGAGAGTCATCAAAGCTGAACTAGTCACTCAAACGCTCCCCTGGGACAGGGTGAGGCCAGTACTACTGACATGGTCGACCTCCACCCAAACGATGCTGGCACAATAAAAATAAATCGCCGCTGATGATGTGTTAATCCACACTGACAAAGCGTCTCGCCTCTGAATTAAGATGTCATTTTTTATCACCAAAGTGACACCTGTTTATAATAGGAGGCCTGGAATGACTTATGTCTTTGTTATTCTAGCCTGCACCCAGAATGAGCAGAGAAAGTGAGGGAAACTGGGCTGATACGTGTGGCCTTGTATTTCACCATCATCGGAGCATGGTTGAAATGGGTTCACAAGGGAGTGCTATGAAATTTTACTATAGAAATTAATTCATTTGAACAGCTAGATTGGGATCATATTGAATGTGCTGATGCCTAAGTTCCCATATTCTCATGGATGCGAGAAATCCCTAGAAATCCCATTGCAACCATTGTATGTTCTGTGCTTCATTTACCTAGACCTTGGCTTGATTGTCCCTAACACAACACACATATACACACTTACACTCTCTAATGCACACACACGCACACACACAGACTGCTGCCACCAACTTCATCAAATGATCAGAATCAGCTCCCTGCGTAGCTGAATGCCTTAGCTCTGTAGCTGTCAGACTAAACTGTGGGGAGGCAGAGCATGCGGTCCAGATGTGAGCCAAGATGTCCGCCCTCTCAGGCTAATCAGATTGATTAGGGGCAGTAATCTGGCGGGCTGGCACTGGGCTCTGCACTTTATGAGGCTGAGTAGTGAGAACTCACAAGATGGCTAGGTATTACACAGTCCAGAGCAGCTTAGGCCTGCCTGCTCTCCCAATGCACTGGCATGTGAGAGGTTAGGTGGAGTGGGGTTCTGACTATGGTATTGTGTAAGGGTCTGTTTTAAATCAAAACCACAGACTAAAAAAGACCCAGTCGCATGGGCATTCTCAGACCAGGCCTAAGCATATTTTTTATCCTGTTTTTTGATCTAATATTGAAATAATTCTTGCCTTTTCAACTTGACTTCCTTCCATCGGATGAAACTGCCCAAAACTTCAAATCAAAGCAGTCGGAATATAAGAGTGGAGTGGAGCTTATAAACAGGCGCAGCAACAGGAGGTCTTATTCAGCCCCGGCCTGAATTTCAGACTTTGAATCCAACCCATTGAAATGATTTGAGAGGGATGTGGGAACTGAGATAGCAGTGCCGACAAGCGAGCCCATGATCAGAAAAGGAAATGCTGCTCTCAATGACCTTACTGTTACCCTTAACAACGCCACATAAGTCTCCTCTTCCTGATACCGGTCTGGGTCTGAAACATCCAATTCAGTCCCGTCCCAGGAACTAGCCTTCCTCTCATTTCCTGTCTGTGCAACAGCCGTCGCCTGTTTAAATTACGCCCCAGCGCCTCCCTAGTTCCCCCGCACATAGCTCCACTCTCATTCTCTCTCTCTCTCTCTCTCTCCCTCCCTCCCTCCCTCCCTCCCTCCCTCTCTCTCTCTCTTTCCCCGTCCATCCCTCCCTCCCTCTCTCTCTCTCTCTCTCTATCCCCATTGGCTCCAGCTGGCTCCCAACCTATGCTTTTCTGGAGAGACGAGAAAAGGCTAACAGGGTAGATCGCTGATTGATGCCTTGCAAGCTCCATAGCTCAGCTGATAAAGAACGAATACAGTGCTCTTGGCTTGAAAATGTTAAGATATTAAAGTCTAATGGAGGTTGTAAGCCTCATTGGTTTTACAAAACATTAATAGTAAAAATATGTAACCTGATAGACGTAAAAGCCCATGAATGATATGCATAATGCATTTTTCATGAAAAAATAAATTTGGAAATTTTGAGGTTTCAGAGGGAAAGAGACACCTCCTTCCTTTTTCCTCTCCCTGCCTGACTTACATCCTGCAGCACCTAAAAGAGGGCTTGTTCCTGTGGCAAACTACTGTGTCTTTAGCATGTAAATGAAGTCAATGTTAATTTATACACACAACTGAAATCCTCTCCTCTGTTTGACCTGGTCCAACCAGCCTCCCTAGAGATGCACATTAAAATGTGATTACTGGAAGCTTTTCGTGCAGCCATTGTCATCATCTTCCAGTGAGTGGGCCCTCAACAGAGACCACACCACATAAACAAGGAGAAAGCACATGAAAAATAATCAACAAGGTGCAACAATGTAGTTATAAAAAGGCCAATTTTGGAAAGTGTGAAGAGATACTGGTGAAAACCCAACACACTCCCTCCCTTCACCGTGTTTTAAACTGTGAAGTTTCTGTCTGAGCGCAGATGTTATCACACAATTGCAGCACACATATGCCGTGGACTCTATGAGATGGACATTGTTACTTTAACGAGAAATGATGTGGCTTTTAATGAAAGTATGAGAGTTCCTTAAGTCCAGACTATGCGCCTAATTCCCAGGAAGGCAGTTAAAAGTGAATTTATTGTGCTCGTTTACATTTCAATGCATGTTCCAGAGAAATCAGGGAATTATAAACCATGGGTCTACTTTTCTCCTCTCTGAGTATGCATAAATGTAGAGAAAAATGCAGCCAGTGTTTTACATCTCCCCCAGTGCTCTGTGAGTGCACTCTGTGGACGCTAAGGGGAGGGTGTTCTGCTCCATCCGATTTCTCCACATATCTAGCCTCTGCAGCAAACTCACACAAATACACTCAAAAACCACAGTCTACTACATTAAAGTAAACACAATAACACCAAACGCTCAGTTCAGTTACTGTGTTTCAACACAGTAATAAACCTCTTCTGCTGTCCTAAAGTAGCCAATATGAAATTATGGCTTCTAGAACAAATATATGATATTGTATGTCTATATTCAGTATATTACATGTAATCAGTATGTGTATGTGTGTGCTAGCATCTACTGTCTGTCTGTCTGTCTATATCTGTTTGTTTACAAGTGCTTGTACATAGCTGAAGCAGAACACTGGTGTCGACGTGGATTATTGGGTGGGTGGTGACGTCTGGGAACCATATCCCAGTCCTTCTGTCTCCACAAAGAAGCAGCCCATTAGTCAGGCTGGAGATAGGCCGTTATTTCCCTGCACAGCATTTGTCAGATTCCCTCCCCGGCCAAGCTAAGTTTGTTGGTCCCATCGGTCAAACCACCCACTGGCTACAGCTCACTCACTGGCCAGGCACGGACAAGATGACCGATCGCCAACAATATCAAGTTCGCAGTTCGCGCGTTGGCGGCTCCAAATGGCAGCAAGAGGTTACGGTTTGAAAAATGCGAAAATCCCAGAAATCATGTAACACGAGGTCAATAAATTTCACACAGCACGCTCATGTTTACCAACCGGGCCGGCCAGTGACGACATTATACCAACGGACGAGCAAAAGATTTCATGTTTGTGATTTCAGCTTTCTCTCAACAGAGCGCTTGCTTGCTGCTATTTAGGAGACAGTTTGTATTAAGCTCTAGTTTTGATTAGTCCTGTGAGCAGAGAAGTGTCCATACCCCACAACAGAATTTAATTTGGACATATAAGCAAATCTGCAGGGTCTCAATCAGGGTGAGTGGGCTGCTCTTCTCTATTGCAGCCCCTTTGTGATATAGGCCAATAAGACGGTGTATTTTTCCATAATCTTGCACAGTTTTAAAATAAATTTACAGATATGTTTTGCAACAGTAAATTCTTAACATAATTTCTACAGCTCTGTATGTAAAATGAAACAGGAATATTCTGTGCTCCCATACAATAAGCAGAGTAATGTGCTGTAACATCTCAGCAACAGTGAGTTTTATCATTGCCACAACTTAAAATTATGCAGTGTATAATATATCATTGCGGTCAGATGTCAGTAATATGGGTATTGCTCTGTATATTGTTGTCTCTACAAATAGGACAAGAATTCAATTACCTAACCCTAACATATCATTACACCGTTGTTCAGCAGCGTCTCTACAGTGAGCATGTAAAGAGCCATATAGTAATGCATTTCTTTTCGCCACAGAGAGCAAAGACAGCCTGAGATGGTGGCCAATAAAATCAAAAGAGCAACGACCCCTGTTGGGTTTCATGGTCGCATTTGACATCAATCGTTGATGTTCAGGGTCAGCAGGGCGATACTGTCCACAGGACTCCTCTGATCACTCCTTCTCACTCCGCACCAAAACAGGCCTATACATCAATTCTTCACTGGGAGGGCTTACTGGACATTAGGTCGTTATTGTTAGAAGAGGAAAAAAAAACCTTCAAGCAGTAATACCGCTGGAGGTCTCTTTAACAGCGCTCCCCAGCCTATGAGCAGCAAAAGGGCAAAACTTGAGAGTGGGCTTTTTTTTTTTGGAGGAGGGGAGAAAATTGTGTTGACTTTGGAGTCTCCCTTGTTTCTCTTCATCACAGGAGTGAGGGGTCCAGTGATTTTTATAGGGCATACGGCTGACATTTTGATTTCGGCAGTGTACTTTTGACTTTGATGTCAACCCCTGCAATTTTCCAAAAAAAAAAAAAAAAGGTTGTGACACGTCAGGGTGGTATGTGCAATATTTATTGTATTTCCCTTGCTGTCCTTTTTTCACAGTCCTGAGAGACCACTTAAGTGTGAGAGATTAGAATGGAAATTGTTATCAAGCACTGTAGCGCCTAATTCCATCCACTCACTGCATACACACATAATACACACACAACACAACACACACACACACAAACACAATTCTATCGTGTTCACACCCCATCTTGTCTCCCACTCCCTTCCTTGACCTTTTAGATATCTGGTCCATGAACAACTTTCTGAATCCTCTCGGTGGTTTCAGAAACATTAGACTTGTTTGGCCTGCAGTCAGTTTCTGGAGTCATGCCCAACAAAGCACATGGGGAATTCCCAGCATGCATTGTGAGAGCATGTGTTAGCAACAAAATGTCTATGTATCCCTATCACCAAAACAGGAAATAAGCATGAATTCTGCTCCTGGAACTTGCAGGCCAGACTGCAAAACTCAATGTCTTACAATGAAAAGCATACTAGTGTTGTGTGTGGCACCATAATACCATCTAGAGTTACTCATTTATATGCAAGGCTAATTCAGATTTGACATGTCATGCTCTGGTGTCAAAATTCTGAAAGCAACCATACCATGTGTTTTTCTTTTCCGTTCTTGTGCATGTGAAAGACCATTTGGAAGCAATTTTTCTTTGTTAATATGAGTATTATTTTAATTGTAGTAATTATGGGTTAAACTGTTCGACCACTCGCAAGGTGCTCACCAGCTTTTGACAAGAAGACAACTTGACTCCTCCCAGTCCATTTGTCTTCTGCTCTATTCATTCTTTTTTCTTCTCTCTAGAAAACAGATAGACACACTCAAAAGCCAGCCAAACATCAGCCAAATAATAATAAATTCAAATCTTTGTTTTAAAGGCACAATATACATTTGTTATTCTAAAAGCTGGATCGTACTGAATATGCTGTAAAGTTGCACATGTGTAATAACACTGTAAGAATGTCTGGCAAAATGTAAAGCATTGTGTATCATGTCTTGTTACTTGAATGAGCTATTGTGAGCATTCTCTAAATAATGTGCCCACACTGGGGATTGCTGAGACACAGCTCAACTTAGCCATAGATTGTACTGTGACAAATCAGCATATGATAGCGCAGCAAAAACTCTGAGGAGAAAGTTTTTGGGAGTTCAACTGTTTGCTGGCTAACCTCTTTGTGGTTTCCTCTTTCTATGACCCGTAAATCACAATAGAGATATAGTAGTCCAGCTTAGAGTCTGGTACAATTTAACCTTCGGCAGACCTTAGAGGTGGGTGGTACGACACATTTCACCTACATGAAGCCTTGTTAAAACTCAATTATGCAAAAGAGCAGCCTGGTTGAAATTAAATTCTATATATAAAAAAGAGCTTCTCCAATTTTATTCCATCATCATGTATGAAAATAGTCTTTTGTTTGTCCTTGCTACCAGAGGGCTGTAAGAAAGGAGACCACTGAAGCAAATTCTTTATCTGCTTGAACCAGCCCTGGAGGCTCATAAAGCCCTTTAAACTAGGATTTTCGAGAGAACAGTTTATGTAAACTGTATTAGGGTTTTTGTGAGAAAGTGAAAGTGGTAATTGTCCACATTCCAACAGTTTCAATACATAAACTATGGGACCGTCAGCCGTGAACAATCCAGCTGCTAGCAATTTGTGTAGCAGATAATAATCAGGCTACATGCAAAGCAGCGTTCCTCTGTCAGGCATTAGGCTGTGGCCCATGCTGTAAGGGATTTGAGACATTTAAAGGAATGGTTGGTTTAGTTTAAATAACCTTGGACGAGAGGAAAAACTAGACCTCCTCTGGCCACATTAACAATCTCACTCCAAGAGCAATCCAGATCATTTATCAAGATGGACCAGGGCATGGGCACACACATATTGTAGTCTACACAAAGAACACATGTGGCATTCAAGCAAACTCTCATATCAAATATTCCATGTACATCTATAGTCAATTTGCAGAGGCCAGCAGTGTACATTCATCACTGACTCCCTTTTTACAAATTACGTGAAACCTATAAACAGGCCTTTTTACAGTATCGCTTCTTTTTTTGTCAGGTCTAATTTAATAGGACGTGTGGTGGATTACTCACAAAAAAACGATAAAGGTGTTTATAGGCAGCAAGCAATTTGTCACCGAGAGAGGCACATGTACCAAGCCCAAGTGTGAACAGAATAATAACACAAACACATTCGATGACAGGTTCTCAAAAGCAGCTATGGTAGAAATCTCAATGTCCCCACCAAGCACAGACACAGGCAGCAACTGCAGCGTCCTCCTCTGTGATTTATGTCCGAGCTCCCAGTCTCTCAGGATCCTCCTCGGCACATGGTCACCTCACGAACAGCTGGGCACAAGATATTTGATTGGTTGTCAAGCAGGACTCGTAGACTGTATTGTATGTCTTTTCATTGGTGCTCTATTCTTACATGAATGATCTAGTTTCATTTGGGTCAGATGGCTCCCTCAGCAATGCTCTCACAGCAATCGGGTTGCTCTAAGGTTTCCAGGAAACTATAATATTTCTTCAGTGAGAGAATCACGTCAAATAGGGTTGATAGAGCTACTGCAGGGGAGTGAGGGTAGATAAAGTAAGAACATATTCATAATAAAATGCTAAAATTATAAACTTAAGGTAAACACTGCAAAATACCTTAATGTAAACATGCACACAGAATTGTGACACTACATTTCATTGCAACCTATACGTCAACATTTTAAATTCACATTATCCAGGGCTAAACGTGACAGGGTAATTTCTAAAATGAATTAAAAGTTTTAATAATAAAATTTTGGTTTCAGTCCTTGTACAAACTTCATATCAACAAGTTCATAACTCCTGTCCTGGATACATTTTGATTGACAAGTGGTTGTCAAGTGAGACCATCTGATACAGAGGGAGGGGTATCAGGTCAACCCCAAGCTGCCACTGATCTGGATTCTTCCGTTTACTCCAGTGCTGTCCCAACAGGTGCTGCTTCAGTCAGAGAGATTAGGTGATCAGTGTCCTCAGATTCCTTCCCACTTGGAATGTCCCACATGCAGAGGAGGACAGGCCTCTCCTGGCTTCCTGAGGGGAGGTTAAGGTGAGATGGACAATTGGAAGAAGGGGTGAGGGTGAGTTGCCTAGGAAGGAGGACAGGTTTTCATGCTATATTGTCAGAATAAGAACCACGTCACTGATCCTTTTTATCACAGAGTGAATGAATTAGGACCATCTCGTACAGCAGGATCAATGTAATAATGAGTAGATATGGATGGAAAATTGAAGGCAGAGTAAAGGGATATTCTGGGCTTTACTACGAGTAAAGTATGGCTGTCAGAGGGATTCCGGGTGGAGACAGTGATGATACAGTGAGGGTACCGGAGGGTCGAGGAGAGGCGTGCGTAGATGGGGTTGCGGGCCGGGTAAAGGGAGGTCACACATGCTTTGTGTCCCCCAGGGAGCCGTGTGGGGCTAGACAAGAGTGGTGCCTGCGTTTGAGGTGCAGCTCCTGGGCGCCACACAGATGAGCTCATGAAACGCTATGCCGTCCCCCTGGCTGGGGGTGGGGCGTGGAGGGTGAGAGGAGAGGGCATCCCGGCCATCAATCACCCAGGGTGGAGCCGGGACCCACGCCTCACGGATCAGTCCGACAGGCAGGAGGAACATGGGGCCAAGGCCACATTAAAGGCATTGAGTGTCCCCCCCCCCTCAGCGTGCGAGGGTGGGGATGGAGTCAGAGGAGAGCGGCTGAGGGGATAACAACCAGGAGGTGTGGTGCCGCGTAACTGGAGAGGTGTAGGAGAGCGTGGAGACAAAGCGAGGAGCGGAGACAGGGGCAGGGGAGGGACACTACTGAGGGAGAGCGGCCTGTGAAACCTGAGGCTGGCCTGGACAGTGCAGACAGAGGGAGAGATGGAAAGAGACAGACGTGGTCGGACCCCCTGCTTACGACTCAAAGCTTAGTCCTTGCCCTCATCACCTCAGGTCACATGTTGTGTAGCTTGGACAAGAATACTTTCTATTCCACTTGTCTTAAATGTTTCCATGCTTTCTCCAAGCCAGGAGTCAGTCAGGAGCAATTTCAGGACCTCGCTATGCCTCTAGTGTTCTGGGCAGGAGCGTGATCCACCCCTGCGTGTTGGCAGGAGTTATGGACTCGGGGTGCAATGGTCTGCCGGCAACACAGACTCACGCTCAGAGTATCTGGTGTTGACAGACAGACAGCAGACACACCAGGTACCAGTCAAAGTCCATCAGGAGTCAGTCCTGGAAACTCATTCCAATACAGACAATCCTTACAACTTGGAGAGTAAACACTCTCATTACTTTGAAACTGTAACATTCACTGTGGCAGCATTCACAAAAGTTCATTTAACAAGGGAACAAGGAGATTATGTTTAACGTAGCTAATTATGTCATTAGGGAAAACCAAAATTCTAAGGGGAAATTTTGTAGTTGCAGACATAGTTTTGTCATGAATTTTAAGGAGTTATGAGAAACATGTCACTGCTCTAATAAGCACAAACATTAAACATCAGGTGACACATTTTTTGATTGAAAGTATCTATCATCTCAAATCAAAAACACAAAGTTATGCACAGCTGACCCAGCCATGCAGTGCTACTGGCCCCGTACAAGTGTAACATTGCAGTTGCATTTGGTAAAGACAAAAAACATAATTAAGGTGTCTATGAAAAAAACATATTGTCTCTCCAGCTCAACCAGTCAAGAAAAAATAAATGAATAAATAATTAAATAAATCCCATTTTCATCTACTAAATAATATGAATGAAATGCTTAAGACTGGATGCCAGGTACATTTCGAAAATTATGACTTTAGGGAGATTTTGCAAAATAGCCCCCAGATTTACAGCTAACCTGGCTTCCATGAGGAAAATCAAAACTCTCTCTGCCCAAATGAAATGCATATTTCCCAATACCCCTGGCCAGAATTCAGAATCAGTGTTCCAGTTTCAGCACACATACTTTTAGAATCAAGCCAACATTAAAAAAAAAAAAAAAACAACAATGTTAGTCACACTCCTCCCCTATTAGATATGTTGTCTGGGCGCACGTACAGTAACCCTTGCACGCTTTTTAAAGAGAGCACCTGTGACACATAAATCTGTAACAAACTCCCAGACTAGTATGTTACATTTCTAATAAGCGTCACCGAACAGGGAGGGGGGTAAGTGAAAAAGAATGGCTACTGTATGGGTCTGTAATAAGAGCCAGCTGTGGATGGCCATGTGGGCTCTGCTCCGGGAGCGTGTTACTGGAAGATTTGCGCCAGGGAGAAGCTGGCAGGCACATCATAAATCCAGCTTGTTGGGTACGGTTGCTTTTTGAGGAGGCTCGAAACAAGCAAATTGCCTTTTGATTAGTAAAAAAATCCACCCCCGTCTGGCACGCAGCACACACATTCAGACCATTGGATTTGTCTCGATGCACATGATCTGTCTGCATAAAGGAGAGAAGAGGCTTATCTCCTGTCAAGCCTGCTCAGTACCCAATCAGGAATTAGCCAGGTTTTCAGAAGCTCTGCCCCACCTGACATGTACCATTGAGAGGAATGAAAATGAAAACAACTGACATTACTAGTCACTTTATCAGTATTACATAACCAAGAAATATCTGAATTTAAAGTATGATGAAGCAGTTTTCCCATAAGTCTCTCACAGATAATACCACCACACAATGATACTGGGTGAAGCAGTGTCACTCCATGTTGTGATCCACCAGGGGAAGAGCTGCTCTCAGGAGACAACAGGACAGAAACTGAGCCCCAATAATAATTCTGGGAAATGGGGTGACATTTTACAGTGCTAAACCTGCCCCCGAAACGATTTCTCTGTCCTCTGCTTAAATGATTAAAGAGTCTGAAATAAACCATACAGTACCACGATTTCGTCTTCTCTCTCAGCACCGCATGCAAACATGTGAAACTGTGTGGAGGTATGAAAAAGAGGAGGAAAAAAGAAACATTCCTGTCTGAGCAATCGCTGTAAGCACTACATCATGTTTATTAACAGTCCTAAATCAGAGTAATGTAGGTTGGAGGCGAGGGGGAAGGGTGGGGGGGGTGCAATACTCCTGAGGAGCTTCCAGAATGGCTCTGCCTGGGTGAGCACATCTTTGCACAGAGGGCCTATAGGTAATGGGAGTTTAAAAGTCTGAAATCTTTCCTCTATTCTTTCCTTTTACCTTTCACTCTTCCTCCTTTTCCTCGCTGACTGAGTCAAGAACATGTTCATTTTAGGAATTTCCTCTGAGAAAAGGAGTGAGGAAGGTGGAATGGTAAAAATAGCCTTTCTCTCGTTCCTTCTCTCTCCCTCTCGTTCTCTTTCCCACAGGCCAGGACAGGAACGTTTTGTTTTTTTTCTTTCTTATTTTTTGAAAGATCGGAGAGAGGACAGCGGAGGAGCAGGGGTGCATGGGCCCCACAGTGAGAGACAGCCAGAGGGGTGAAACTGTACCCCCCTCCCCCAACAACCTCCCACCTCCATACCAGCCATGTCTCTCTCTCCAACTCTCTCTCTCTCTCTCTGTTTCACCCAAACCCACAGAGCTCCAGGGCCCCTTGCTCTCTGTGTGGGCCCGGGGCTGGGCCCAGGGAACCAGGAACGGAGCGGTAAATTCACACACATGCCCCTCTAGCCCCACGCTTCCTGCTTTCCTGCCACTCCATTGGCCCCTGTGTGTGTAATTACCACTCTGAGCAAATGCACTCTCCCTCAGCTACAAATTGCTGATAAGTTGCTTTTCTAAAACGCAGTCCACTACTACCAATCATTAGCAGCATGATCTGATACAGGATGCTCACACTGCTGCTTGTGAAAGCACAACGTTTGAGCGAAGGAGACTTCATGATGCTATGGGCTCATATCATTGTTTCAAAAAAGAAATATATTTTTCTTGTCTGGTATTGATTGTACCAGTGATATTAACCTGTATCTACCAAACAAGTGTTTCATCTAATCTGATCTCGAAATGAATCCATAAAAATCCACTAACACAGAACGACACAATCCCTAAAAACCCTACTTGTATTATCTCACATGATGAAGCCTTTCACTTCAGTTTAATGTTCAATGACAATTTTGTAATCAAATTTGACAAATTATAGCCTACTGGTTTATTCCTACAAACAAAATTTAATTGGAAGGTTTTTTGATGCTGTTTGTTTTGTATTGTGGGATGTTGTTTCAAATGTATTAAAGTTAGCATTCGCAGTGGTTTCAATGATGGTAGAGATGATAAACAAGTGTCAATTAGGTTTTTTTAGCATACATTTTACATTCCCAACCATGTATTTAAACAGTTATTGGTGTTGAAATGAAAACAAATACATCTCTGTTCATAATAACCCCATGAAATTTGGTGGACAGATCAGCCTTGGGCCAAGGATCAATTGATTAGATTTTGACGGTGATCTGGATCTGGGATTTCCACCATTAGACGACTATCATGTTTTAGCCATAACTATGAGATAACAGATAACAGAGATAGAGACTTGATTCCAAATCCTAAGGGTTGCAGGGTCAAGAAATCAATTGAACTTAAAATTTAAGAGAGAGGAATGATGTCTTTAGGTGTAACAGCAAGTTGGAGAATTGTTCATCGTTGGCAAAGTTTTGCGCTCTCCGAGTGCCTTCTAGTTATCAATGTTTGATTCAGGTGCACCTGTTGATTCCCCTCTTGATAGAGAATTACCTCAAGGCAATGATGGGCTTTGGGGTTTAGACCATTTGGACAGATTGCCCTAGGTTGAGTTTCTTATGAATGGACTTAACAGGGGTTGGGCAGCGGGGTGAAAGGTGCTGGGCAGACTGGGCCAGGCTTGTAAGGGGGACCTGGGGATGCTGAGTACTCTTCACCCGGGCAAAGGTTCACTCCGATCATCTGGGCCAATCTGTTCCAGACGTGGTAAATGACACATTATTGGATCCAGACCTGACAAGGGCTTTGTGTATATTACATTACCAGACACCAGGCTCACTTAAGCTTCATTACCTACACCCCTTCCTCTGCACCGAGAAAGAGAAAGAAAAGGAGAGCAAGAGGGAAAGATAGATATCACCCCAAGCCACGCACACACGGTGCTTTTTCTTCCAGGTCAGGCGGAGACGCTGCAGTCAGCTCACCCTCACGCAGCTCTCTTTCTCCCTCTCTTTTCCTCCTCTTTCCTTCTCCCTGCTTTTCTGCACTGGGAACCCGTTAAATATAACAACCCCGGAGTCCACCCTGGAACACCCAAGACGATCCCGCCCGCAGGGATTTTTGGGGAGATATTAGAAACACACCAGAGAGGTCACCCCACCCTGCTCACTTCCCACAATGATGGAACAAACGCCATGAGCTGATTTGAGAATTACGAATTAGCGAGGTTGGAGAAAATGCTCTGTTTCCGGTCAGGCTCCTCGGTGATATGCGGTCTATGAATTAGCAATTGGAAGCATCTATTAACTTACTTTGAATGAGATGTGTTTATCACTGATTGGTGCAGAAAACCTTTGCTTTTGTCTTCAAATTACAGACTGATTCCCTAAATTGAATTACAGCTCAGCATTTAAGTCTGTTGAAGCTACTGTAGCAGTAACATTCAGAATAACATCTTAACTACAGTATGTTATGGTGGGAGGTTTCCTGTGGCTTGGATGCCTCTCGGTAGGATGTGTGCCACAAGGAATTGGCTAAACCTTCCTTTATTTGGATGACATACACACGAACACCCATACCACACATTTCTGGCAGTGACCCCTTGCTTAAGTTTCCATTCGTCCCTTCTTAAACTGCAGACAGGTGTGTGTCTGTAAACGAGAGTGTGTGCGCTGGAGTGTGTGTATCTGTAAACTTGTGCTTATATGCGACACCGCTCAGGTATACATTCCACAGTGCAGCCTCCAGCTCATATTCACAGCCCTTTACTTAACATGTGGGCATCAGGCTACAATCTAAACATGCACTCCCAGACGGAGGCGAATCGCAAGAAAATTATTTCGTGGCATAAGGCCGCACCCGTTGCCTCAGTGCCTCTGCCGTCGTCAAATAGATTACACAGGATGATTTACAGCCTATAGCATGGCTCTGTATCATCTCTATACCACACAGACAACCACGCCCTCTTGACCTCCACCTACAGAGACTATAATCACATAACAAATGGATCTATTTTCTGAACAGCAGAGTATTTAAATGACAATCACCGTCCACGGTTCCACTGCTGCCTCACCTGCCGGGGTGCAAGGACAGGGGACGCTGCAACATAAGTCCAACTGAAGATATATGTGCCTCCAGGAATGATAACCGAAATGTGCACTCACAAGCGTCAGTTAAGATATATGTGCCACGAGGATTACTGTTACAGTAAGAGCCCCACAGCTGTAGCTTCCTCAGTAGCCAGAGAAGGGTTGAGAAACCACATTATGTACGGTTTGCCATATGTGACATATGAAATAATAACAGCTGCACAACGTAAGACCTTAAAAGAGAATGATTTTAGTGTTATTATTATTTTCTTACAACCCTTTGGTTAGCGTAGCTTTTATGTGATAATTGTCACAAGTCAGAATATATAAAAATAAATAATAGATTTAAAGAATGCAGTATACATAGGCATCAACTTCGTGAATGCACATATAATGGAGCCATACATATATTATAGCATGGCAAGCCTTTCAGCACTGAAAAATACTTGGAGTATATTTATCAACATCAACTTTGTCATTCTTCACTTTCTATGTGACATCACTTATTTCTGTTTTCCTCGTTTTCTCATTCATCGCTCCGCGTTCTTGTTTGTTTAAACTCTGTTCATTACAACCCACTGGTTGCGGGGGTCACTTTGATGCCAAGAATTGTGAATACACAATGGTAAGTTTGCATTTTTTAATGTTATTGAAGAAAGAAATTTGGCAGACTGTGTTTTTCCTCTTACTACTGCTACCAAAATGTGGAAAGAATGCAGTCCTTCTTTACTACAGTCTTCTGTAACATGACATCTGCCTCATAATTAATTCAATGATAACATGGCTTGATATAAAATATGATTAAATATTATATATTCAGATATGTCAATGCTGACTATAAGATGTGTGCTTCTTTTTATCAATGGCCATACATAAATGTAATGGCAGACTAACACTAAAAGAAAAAAATTGTCTGTTATTCTGCCCTTCACACGTCTGTCTGTGTCTGACATTTACGTGTGTGTGTGTGTATGTATGTATGTATGTGTGTGTGTGTGTGTGTGTATGTGTGTGTGTGTGTGAGGTTAGATGGTCATGGAAGGCAGCTTGAGCTACACTGTTCCAGCTCATTAGCTGTGATTAATCGGCATGCAAGCTTTCCCATGGTCCCCTTTGCCTCATGGAGAAAGAGCTCACCTTGGAGGGCACAGGGAGTACAGTCTGCTGCACCGCCACTGTTAACACTTTGCCACATGTAAAAATGACTTGTATACATTAAGCTTTACTTGTCTCAAACATTTGCACTGCTTACATGTGTACTGCCTCTGTGTACAAGAATTTGTATGTTAAGTTGTATATTTTACATATTGTAACTGATCATTGTCACACGAATTCTATTTAATCGTTGTTTTGTTGTCATTCATTTCAAACAAGGGGAAGCCACAATGCAAAAACATTAGTGTTTCTTAAAAACAAAATTTTATTGAATGTCCAAAATGGATTCTCCTTAAAAATCTAGTAAGTTAACAGCCGGTCTTTCAAACAACAACAACATAACAGCTTCTCTATGCTGCAAATATTAAATCTTCACAGTGTGTTCACTACTTGACGTGTTACACTGGAAAACGGATGTAAAAAATATAGTCAAAACAATCTTAGAAATGTAATTGGATTATCTTTTTTACAAGGAAAGAAATGTATCAGGCTAATTAAACTCAAACAATACACTCTGCATCTGTTTAAGTGAGTCGGAAGTTCATTGGCTATCTTTAAGCAGGAGTATATACAGTACATGTCTCTAAATAGGAGGATAGCATGTCAAGTTTTCTATGTAATTTATAATTGATGTGCAAATAACAAATGAGAAAATCTCTAGATGGATGTCAGATACAAGGGTTTAACGAACAGAATAACTGTCAATAATTGTCACTCTCTCTAACCTGGTTATGAGTTACCAGTATAGATTCACTCTGCCAAATTAATAAAGAAAAGTTAACAATATACAGTATGATGAAAACATAAGAGCTGTAACTTTAGCTAATTCATAACTTTGCCAGTGTAAGGTTTATGCTATGTTTGATAAGCTGTAATTGATGTATTGTAATGTTTCTGTCCATCCCGCTGAGCAAGCAAGTTGTTCAGACTATAATAAAAACAAAAAAACGTCAAACTTACTAAACACTACACACTTTTAAAGAAAAAATCAGCATTTATATGACTTTAGATGACCTACCTGAGGAATTTTGTTTCGATAAACCGACCCCACGTAAACCCCATTGATAATAATCCCTGCAAGGCATTACAAAATAAAAAGTCCAGGTTCATTCACACACAAATATACATTGATGTAGGTCTCCTCAATTAAGACATAATAAATTCAGCGAAGCCTTTGTTTTTTTCACTTATTGAGGAAATATGCTCTCTAATCCTCTGATATAAGAACCATCTGTGTAAATTCATGCCCATGGAGGATGGACACTCAGTGGCTGCAGTGCACTGTATCTGCTGGAAGGAATGGGAAGACATACAGAGAAGAGAGAGCTTGCTAGACAGCGATGAACTCGCGATGAGTGGCTCAGGACTTTCAAAACCATCAAAGACAAAGAGGGGGATCTCTTACACCTTCAATCTGCCCCTTATACTTCTCTATCCTAAAACAAATAAGTCCTGTTTCTGTTGGGTCCCTCGCCGCCCACACACACACTCGCTGACGTAACCCGGTTATTATTGAATGTGTAAGTGGGGGAGTCACATGTTTTATCCTGATTCTCTAAATATAAAGCGCTGTAGCTCTGTAGCTGTCACACTGATACATGCACACACACACACACACACATACACACACAAACAAACACGCACACACACGCACACACACACACACACACACACACACAGACGACAGCTAATGGTATTTTAATTCCACCTGAAGAAACAAAGCTAAACCACTACTCACTACATTGTAAATATCAGTCATCATGAAGATAATAATCAAGTGGGTTCAACTGAAATCCACTGGCAGTTTTTTATCTGTTGCAAAGAGAGGCAAAATAAAACATGCAATTGATTTTCATTTCCATTTTTTCCTAACTTTTGTTCTTGAAATTGCAAGAATTTAAAAATGTTTACAGTAAATGTCATATAATATTGTGCATCTGTCATAGATGTAACAGTGACAGGTAAAAGCAGGTAAAGGCAACACAAAAAAAAAAAATAAATAACAAACTATGTCTTTGTGTTTCCAAATGAATATCAAATTATGTGGAAGAAAGATACAAAGAAAACAATTCCGTACCTTGTAAAGTCATTTAGGCATGGACCATTAAAGCAGGGTCAATCATCTCTGTCAAATAAGATCCGTATTTAAATTGAAAGCCGTTATTGGCCACACATGTCTAGAGTGAGCACATGTTGAACCTTGTTCCACTTTTGTTTAAATCCGCTGTTCCAAGATAATTCACACACAAATATGCACAAAGCTGCAGAGGTTTCTTAATTTCCTGTGCGGGCCACACACAACTACAGAGATCTTTTGGCTAAGGACAGCACTCTGAACCTGAGAGACAGAATCTGCAGTAATTATTTTTACTGTAAAAATAGATTTCAGTAAAGGACTTTGTCTCTAAAATAATTCATGGATTAATTTAATATCTGTTCTTTTGTGCCCAGGAACTTTCTGGAAAATATTCAATTTTCCCACTATTTCAGTGCAGGAGAATACAACAAATTTGATATATTTTTTATATATTTTTTCAATGAGTAATATTAAATTATATTAAAATATGTGAATTCCAGTGACCAATGAATGAATCATGTTCTTTTAAAAGTAAAATAAGGCTTCTTGCTCACTGTTAAATATTTTATTCCCCAATGCATCTAAGCTGGCTCATCATGTTGTGATCACTTAACCAAGCTTTTAAAATCCGCCTGTCATTATTTCAAATTGGAAAAGAAAGCCATTTCTGCCCTTATATTTTCATCCTCGCAAAATGCATGAGACTGCAAACAGTGAGTGAGTGAGTGAATGAGTGAGTGAGTGAACCAGCAAGTGAGCGAGTGAGCCAGCAAGGATGTGGGTGAGGAGAGTTTACCGGCACAGTTTACTCTTTGTTTACACCTGGCTGGGTTTGTGACCGAGTTCACATCTATTTTAGCCAATTAGTCAGCAATTCATCAGTGCGCAGTCCTGGTCAGCCTGCTGAAACGCAACCCACAAGACCGACCCACTTGCCCAATAAATGCAAAGAACGTGCTGAGAAGAGAAAAGCAGACCAGCAGGAGAGAAGCCAAGAACCTGGAATAAAACAGGGCCACCTGATCCATACCAGCAGTATCACAGCCAGCCAAACAGAGCACTCATTGTCTGTTGCAGACACCACTGAGCTCTGCTCTTTGTCGCCCCCTCCCACTTCCAAACACACTGTCCTCCACCACAGCTCCTGCAAGGAATAATGGTAGAGCTCAGAAAGTTAGGGTTAGGTTAGGGTTAGGTCATACTGTTGCCTGAAAACCTTGTATCTCCAAAATGTCAACTGTTCAGGAGCTAAGGAAAATAGCCTTGTTTTTAGCTTGACAGCAATGTATTTTTGAGTTTGTCCAAATGGTTTTGAAAGGGTTTCATCAGTCCAAGGGTTGTACAAATTTCTCACCCATAGAGTAACATGTGATCCTTCATTTTAAGTTAAAACAGAAAAATTTTAGTTACGAGGTTTTCACCTGACAGCAGCTAATTTTGCTCTCTGAGTTACAGGTATGAAAGGTACAGACCATCAATCCATTAGTGAGATTTTCACTTCTCCAGACAATGCTGTCAGCATACACACTTGATACAGACACAAGGACACACAACTACAAACGTACAAATACTCAGACATGCACACACACGTATACACACGTACACATACACACGCATAAGCACACACACGTACGGAAGGAGACGGGAGTCAGCAGGCAGCAGCGACTGCTGAATAATTCAAAAGTGGAAATGCATGATTGATGTGGGACGTTTCATTTCCACACCTTTAAAAGGTCTCTTTTAGCTCAGGCACCAAACAGGCCAAGTGGTCTCTGGAGTTCAAAGCCTAGCATGGACCTGGCCTTCCTAGTCAGGCTCTTTGGGACAAGAGTGGCTTTATTCTGTGGTGGGGGCACCAGTGGTGGTGGTTGGGATTCCACACCTGTGTTTGCTCCTTACCCAGTAATTAAGAGCTGCATGCTATTTTGAGCCCACAGCACAAAGTGCCTCACTCATAAGGAACTTGGGGTGAAGAATCTTGGCTCCCAGTTTGATGTGGCTGGAAAACCTGAAGGCCCGTGGATTAGCTTGGCAGGGTGTGCACATACGAAGGGACATGTGAGGTTGCAAGGCAAATGCATTTGAAATGTAACATCTACATGTGGCTGCAGTTAGAACTGATACATTATCAACATCATTCACGTTATTCACATTGTTATGAAAACATTGTCTTATTATTTACATATTATAGTAAGTAATATACAGTAGGTAAAAGTGGAAGCAATGTAATCGCCAATAGGTACAAATTCATAAAACAGACTGTTACATATTTACTACAGATTTATAATTTATTGAAAAACAGAGGCAGCTCTTTTGTTACTGTTAAAACAAACATGTTACAATGCAGAATTATTGAGTGTGTCTTGCCAACATAGTAAACCACAGGGAATTTGAGAATTCATAGATGGACTTTAAAAGCTGACTAAGTAAAGATAGACAGAGAATAAGTGGAAAGGAGCAAAAAGAACAGTGCGGTTTGAGCCAATGCACTGTTACTGAGCTAAGTAAGTTTAGTAGAGGGTCAGTCCAAGTGCAAAGAGAACTCCAAGTCAAAACAAACAGTCACTTTGGCTTCTGATGGGACAGCACTCTCAGTTTTTCCCACAATCCTCCAGAACAGCTTAATTCATATTCAGTCACACAAACTAGGTGGTCAAGAAACTCATCACAACAAAATGTCCCGATTCCTGCCATACATGTGATGCACGTTATATATTTTCACAAAATGACAACGATAGATTTTAGAGTTTTGTTTCTTGCTCCATGACAGTTTTTGCACTGCCAGTTCATTATGATATTAATATGGAGGTTTTGAAAATGTCAAAACATTCCTGAGTTGTCAAGCAACCTTGCCCTAGTTAAACCTTTAAAAAAATAGATGTTGTTACTAACCAACAGAATCCAAATGGGACCCATTTTTATTTAAAGTTCTAACTGCCCACACATAACTGGCTGGGTCATTTATTATGGAGAGACAGGGATTCTGACAAATCATTCAGCTCAGCAAACTCGGCTGTGGCAAAGTTCAGCAATTAGGCTCCTATGTAAAGGAGGCCTACTCCTCTGCACTGGGTGTGCTGGATTTATGTGTGCTCTCAAGCTAGCGGGCAGGTTCAAAGCTCTGCGTAGGGGAGCTGGAGGTGACACATGGGGAATTTCACAAATATAGTGGAACACACACATTTTGCAGTAAATCTGACCAGAGAATAGTGGTCTTTGGGGAGAGGAGGTGGTCAGTGAGGGGAAAGAGGTGGAGCGTTGAGTGAAAGCATAGCTAAATAATCAACCCGAGATGGGGGTCAACTGTTTTCAAGTCAGCTGTGATATTAAAGAGGCAGAAGAACGGATAAGGAAGCGGGATGACAGTAATTTTAGAAGCCTGATAGGAAAACAATAGGAATGCAAATATAGCTTCTTCAAGTTTCAAAACTCCTTTAAAAATACAAACTCCTAATACTGCTCATGTTAAATTTTGACTTCTAGTCAAGCCAAGCCTCTGTCAATATTTAGCTTTCTTTTAATGGAGTGATTTTCTGCTACTGTCTGACCATGATAGCCAATGTGTGGCTGCTTGCTCAGTCAGTCTGGGTGCACCTGAGAACAGCTTTAACCTGATGGAGTTACCACTGACCTGGTTAAACCATTACAGTCCGGCTCATAAAGCATCAAGTGATTGAGATGCAGTACTTTGGAGCATAAAATTTTAGGATATACACTCTTAACAAGCAAGTTTCTATATATTAGAAAGGGTTTCTTTTGGTTTCTACATTAGCAAAACTCTTTATGTTATGAAGAATCATTTTAGAAAGATTGTGTATACAAACATGCACAAATGGTTCTACATAGAACCTTTATACTTTTGACAATGTGTATAAGGTATTTAAAGAACTTTTTAAACAGCCATACAGAGTTCTTTGTTCTTCAATGCTTTATATATGGAATGTGTTTGAATCTGTTTCATCTGTCTAAATTAACTACAGTATCAAAGTCAAAAAATTTGAGGAAACATTTATTTGTATTTATGAATTTGAATTGCTGTAGGATCATGCAGAGGCTGCAATCTGCAAACAGTGTTGATTTTATAAAGTGCCATTTAAAGGTGCAATAAGTAAGAATTTTATTGTCCCATAGCGTAAAATGAACATATTACACCTGCAGGGGTTTAATTGTTGATCAGTACCAATAACTCAAAGATTACTTCACTGGGTGCTGAGAGCTCTGGCTTTCAAAACTCACTTTCCAGTCAGAACTCTGTTTTGGAACAAAAAAAAACCTCTAGCACCACTGACTTGAATTTCAACTACTCAAAGACAGAAGAAGTTGCTACAAGTAGGCAACCAGCATTGCAAGCCATTTTATTCTCAAGCTAAAAAAGTAAATCACGAAGCAGTATTTTGCAAAAGTGATTTATTGCCTTTTCACTAGACATTTCTGTTGGATTTCTGCTCTAATTAGCTAGCTTACTCGTCTCCGTGTGTGACTTTATTATTCATGTCAATTACAGGCCATGAAGCTGTGCAAAAGACATGTTGACGTCAATTCCTTGGTCGCCAATAGAAGTCGATAAAGGTCATAGATTACTTAACCCACAAAGAACCATGGAAAAACTGCTTTTTTTAGAGTGAACAATTATACGTCTCTACATGAAGTCTAGCATTTCACACACACTTGATAACTTGACTCAAACAAAGTATTCTTCTAATACATTTCTTTACAAACCAACTGCCTCAAAGCCTCATATTGGTTCAGCTCTTTGTTTAGTCCTAGCTGTATTCAGGCCTGTATGGGCTGTAACAATGATTCAAGTCAGAATGCAAACAGGCAGGTGAAAGACAGGTTCACTCCCCGGCCGGCTGCACAGCCAGGGAGGGTCTTCAACTGTGGACTGGGGGATTTTCAGGGAGTGACCTCTTGTCACCACTCCTCCACTAATGAAGACCAGACACTGTCACACACTCTCACAAACGGTGTGCAAATGGACATGCAACATTCACATGTACACGCACACACACACGCACACGTACATGCATGCACACGTACAAAGTTCTACGGCACTGGTATTTACTCTATAATCGTGATTCAACCTATACCTAGTTAATGAAGTTTCTTCAGTGTTGGGTTGGTCTTTCCGGGAAAAATCCTGCAATGGCAGTTTGTTTGGATTAAATGGAAGAACTCAGTATGACCAGCAATAACAACCATGACTGAACAGACAGAAGAGCGCCACCTACAGAAACTCAGACTTCATAATTACCAATTATCACCAGAGATGTCACTAAAATAAAAAAAAAATGAAATAAAAAAAACAAAACAGATCTTGCGGATTGCCACTTTAAACTCTCAGTCTGTATTAGCATAAATATTTAACTAAACTAGGGTCAAACTTTTGTAACATGGAAACTGCTCTATTTGAAACTAACACAACAGCAAACAGAAATTTGGGAATCTTCATTTTGAGTCTTTGCTGTATAACCATAAACTCAAAATCCAAATAAAAAGTTGTTATGAGTTTCTGCAACGGGAGTGTTTGTATCAGGCTTTAGTAGGGTCAAACGCTAGCTTGGAGGTTTCCACACATGGGCTTCTAATTGCCTCGGATAGAAACAGCCATGTGGAAGTCTCCATGCACAGACTGTTATCACCATTTATTAGCACATCATTGTATGGGCTAGTTTACAAGCGTGAAGGCCTTTACACATGAATTGTTTATTCCAGCTGAGGCCCAGAGGGGTGGTGGGTGGCTGATAGTTGTCACATCCCTGCTCCTGTTGGTAAATGCCATCTTTCAACAGACTTTAAGTTTGGAGATGCTCCCAAGAGCATATGCAGAGGGAGGGAGGAAAGTAGAGCTGTGTGAGATGAAGAGCGAGGGTAAGGAGTAGGGTGATAGTGGGAGAGAGAGGGAGATAGATAGTGGGAGGATTTAAAAAGGCCACAAAAAATAGAGATACTCTGAAAGACCTCTCTGATAATAACTGCCTGTTGCTTAAGTGTTCTCAAGTGGAGTGGAAAGACTTCTGTCATCATTAATGACATAATCTCCTCCAACTTAAGCAATACTGAAAATAATTCTTGTTTTCTACCAAGGTATTATAAAAGAATAGACTATTAGACAATAATTAAATGTGTAAAATTTGTATATTTGCAATTTATTTGGTTAACTCTTATGTCAAATTGCCACTGCAGTGACACAAAGTAGAAGAGCATTTATAGCCACACTTACACTCACTAATCTCAACATTTGTAATAATATTGTTTTACGTGTGAAGTAAAACAATCTCATTAGCTGCTTTTAACTATTATAACTACTTATCTAAGCCTGTGAAATTCTGATCTTGTCGAATTCCCTGCATGGTCGATGTTAAAGCTGAGGGTTCTGATTACACAATCGGTGAAAAACAGGCATCGGCTTTCATCTTCCTCTCAGCAGGGAGCACCTTAAACTGCCTGTCCTTACAGCCTAATGGGGGGGGGGGTGTAGGCAGCTGCTGTCATTACCTCCACACCTTCTCTCTCTCTCTCTCTTTCTATCTCCTCTGCCTCGCCATTTCCCCCTTTACCCTGCCCCCTAAAGTCAACTTCAGAGGGGAGCAGCAGCCCAGCACCGTATCCTCTGAGCCCAGATGTACACTAAGCTATTCATGGGGATCTCTTTGATACATTGGGGCTGTCAATAGTGTATCTGTTACTGAGACTGGGGCTTTATGTCAGCGGGGTGCAACGGCGGCTCTTCGCTGATGGAGATAATGATCGCACCTCTGATTTTCTTTGTCATGAGTTGGAAGTCAACACCGCAAAGCTACCATATTTTGACACGGTGATGTGTTAACGGGACGCTTAACTGTGCCAGTAATTGCGCTGTTGTTCTGGAACTAGTGCAGCGTTTTTGACCCATGACACACATTGGCACATAAATGCACTGAGAATAGAGAGATAATCAAATTTGAGATAGGATGGCATCCAGATGGAATTAAATCAAAATCATTGTGCATGCTCTGAAAATAGCGCATGGGAATTTTGATGAAAAAAGGAGATATGCCTTGGCAAACCTCCTAATCATTTACATCTAAAAACATGCACACTCAGTCACACACACACACACACACACACACAAATCACGGCCTGGTCAGCACTGTAATCCCTGGATTCAGAATGATGTCACATCTGTTTGTCCTACTCCCTAATCCACTGCAGGTCATGAGCTGAGGGTCAGGACTGTGGGACACACGGCCGTGTCTGCTACAACTTTGCAGCCAATGTACAAATCATGGGAGTCGACGTCAACCATCATTTAGTTGTCAGGGTGGAAACAAAATAGATGAGGAACGAAGTGCTGAGACTGGCCTGACCTTGTGGATGATTGCCGCCTAAATAGCCTGGACTGAAATTGGGCATTTTACACCCTGGCAGCTGCCCAAGACACAATTTGTCCCAGTTTAGAGGACAACATGGCCAAAATAGCATGCCACGTCAAATACCAATTTCCTGGGAACTCTCATATCCCAATTCTAAAAGGGTAAGTAGAAAAATAGCGCCGTTCATCAGCAAATTGCATCGCATCAGCGGTGAACGTTTTGAGTGATTAATCATTCTAACCTATATTCTCATGGTACAGTGTTTATATTGCAAGGTAGTGTAGTATATCCAGCGTATAGTTTATACTTCCTATCAGTGCAATCTGTCAGGTTCCAACAGAGAACCATGTGCATACTGTATAGAAAGACCTATTCCTAAATTTCTGTTTTAAATACTTCTGTTACTTCTTCTGTTACTACTACTATTTGTGTATATGCTCCTTATATACTACTTTTTTCTAGACAGTGTACTACTTCGAAACGAGAGTTATTCCATAAAATTATACTTTAAATTCTTTATATACTTTTATAATTTTTGTGTTGTTATGTTTAATGTCATCTATGTGAGTAACCTACCAAGTTGAATTCCGTGTATGTGCAAACTTATTTGGCCAATTAAACTGATTATGATTCTGACACTAAAAGGTAATACAATACATTTAGTAGTCATGCAGAAAATGCATGTAGTTCAATGTATTATGAACCCATTACATTTACATTACAACTAAGACACAATGTTAGTATTTTTAATGAAATTGTACTCTCCTTCCAGGAGGTCTCATGATATCATTTTGCAAGAAAGGACAGTACACATGAGCACAGTTATGGCAGAGTGGACTTTCTGGTGGCACGATAATAGCAGTCCTAATTACACTCACAGTGAATGGTTTTAGTGCAGATGGCTAGGTGTAAGACAAAGTTCAGGGAGTTAGATGCAGCCAACGTACCGGAGTTGTCTCGCTTCCAGCTCATTTGTCATGTGTTGTATGATGTGGATACTAGATGGACAAGGTGCTTGGAAACAGGCAGCAACAAGCCATGTTTTATTGAAAAAGCTCCAGTTTATCTAGCAGTGCTGCCAAAAAGTTTTTTATATTAAAGCTTTTAAGATAATTTTGCCATTAAATATATATTTTTTTTTTTGCTTCGTACGATTCTGCTGTATATCTCTCTGTACTGTGATAACAATCTATACCAGTCCAGAAATAATACCAGGTATTCGGGGCTAGTGGACAGTATATGTGCCCCTTACCTCAGTTTTTTATGAGTTTATGATCCTAATCCAGAGGTGTACCTCAGCAGCATCTGCCTGGGACTGCGGGGCTTAAGACTCTGAGCAGGGATCACTTATAATGGAATCCAATCCCTGGCTGTCCATTTGAGAAGGCTGGAACTAATCGATCAGAAGGGAGCATCTGTGAAAGAGATGTTCAGAGAGGCAGCTTTTACTTCATTGGAGCCAGAAAGGCTACTGTCTGATGCTCCAGCTCCGGCATTATAGAGCAGCATTAGCACTCAGTATGCCAGTCAAGTCGGCAAGCTGGCTTTCATGCAAATATGGCGTAATTTGAAATGGTGAAACTGTCGCATTTCTGCCCCACCTTCTAATTTTGTCATCTCTGTTGTTTTAGGCGTTATCATTTCTTTCCTTCTATGTCTAATCCTCTGTCCATGTCCCTCTCCTTTTCGCTCTCCACATATTTTATATCAGTTTCTGCGTTAAGTCCTTTCCCTCTGAACTCAATCCCCAGTCTGGCCCTCTGCTTGAGCCCCTCAGCTGCTGGTCTGCTCTCACACTAACCCCCTTGTTTATATCGGGGACGCAATTAAGTCCAAGCCAAGTAGAGGAGTCCCAGAGAGAGAGGCAAGAGTGCAAGCCTGTGAGTCAAATTTCAACTTCTACACTCCCATACATACACTCCTCCCTCCCCGAGTTTCACTCATTTTCTCTTTCTCTCCATCCCTCTCGCTCTCTCTCCCTCTGCTCTCTCCCTCTCTTTCTCTCTCGCTTTTAACATGGTTAGAAATGCTGGGTTTTTTTTCTTCTTGAAAAGAAAGAAAATAAAAACAGAGAACAGTGTTTACTTAATGCAAACCCTACACAAAAGAAGAAATAAGTCTGTAAAAGTCAGCATTTGTTTGATTTATAACCACACTGGAAGAAATCACCTTGAAGTATGTAGCTGGAGATAGTCTGATGTACAGCTGAAAATGTCCAAACCAAGACATTACCTCATCTCCGTGTGATGTCATTTCAAATGCAGAACAATTATTTATTCTAGCATTACTGATACAAATGCGTGCATCCATATATCGATGTTCTGCAGTCATTAATGGATAATTTCATGCACATTTTCTCCAAATTTTAGCGTTGTCAAAACTCATTTTAGGTAGTAGTAACATTCTCTACCGTTGGATACGTTTTCTTGTTTTTCCTTTTTTTTCGCGGAGGAATTGGTTTGAGTGCCGAGTTCACGTTCTCCACATGTGTGGTCCACCGGCCCAGGGGACCTATCCCAGAATCCCAGACACACGTGTGCAGGCAGAAGCAGTAGTGCAATGCAGAGTAGATAAACAGTGCTCTTACTGGCCACTGGGCACACTCCTCATCTAAACAATGCCAAGTTAACTACTTTGCAGTATATTGCAAAAGCAAACACAAATACGAAGCATGCTAGTCCTTCTTAAGAAAATCATTTGGGACAAAATGTTACTTTTTCACCGCTCAACCAGGCACTGTGTGAAGCTATGCACTTCTTTTAGGTTAGTGAGTAATAAATTGCATTAATGTAACTTTCAGTATACATAGCTTTTACATGTGTGAGTGCGTAATATATGAGAAAGCATCACTCCCTCCCCATTAAAATTAGTCTCCAGCATCTTTTGATTGCCCTACTTGGACATTCCATCCCCGCATACAAGTGTGCCCCACTTTCACGGGGGAGATGCAGGAGAAACTCCAGGGATGTGTGCAGTGTTGACGGACAGGGGGATAAACAGAGGGGTTGTCCCTGACCTCCCAACACCAGTCTGGAGGAAGACGAATAGCCCCCCAATGGGCCCTGAGCAGATAAAATACACCCTACCGTCTTCAACACCAGGTGTGACAGCCATCAGGGGTGGCCTATCGGCAGGAGGTACCGAGAAGGGGAGGTAAGGGTGAGGGGGCACATTAGGAACATATCAGCAATTACTCTGTGGGTTTATTTTTCTTCCTGCTTTAACGCCTGGATACCAAGTTATATTCATCCTGGGTGTTGATTGTATCTTAAGGTCTAAGTGAGAACACTCTGCAGAGTCATTTGTCGATTATCTGATAATGCATCGAAACATGTTAATGTTCTGTTATAGTGACAATTTAGAAGCCCTGTAGTTTGTTTATTTCTCAGAGCTGACTTTTTTTTTTCCATGAATTCTATGGCCTTGGTTTTTTGGCTTTAGGGCTTATCTGCGAAGTTCAGTTCCGCCTTACCGTTAGTGTACCCAGAGTTGCAAATCAAGTTCTTTATATAATGGAATTCACAGGGTCGAGGACATGTTTACCTCTTTTTCCAGGCCCATTAGGCACCAAGCGGCTATATCATATCTGACACCGGAGAATGGCCTCAATCTGTTTAAGCCATGATCTCTGACTGCATGGGCCCCACATCTTCAGATTGGCCTCTTCTAGCAGAGATATGAAGAAGGATGATGGCCATTTATACGTCCTGAACTTTAAACAATAAATGTGTTATGGGTGCTGACATCCCACAGACCAGACAAATAAATGGGCTCCACTGTGTGTAGTTTGGTTTTTGTAAGGTTTTGCAGGCACTCACATGACTGCTGAACCACAAGAAAATATTGTGAGAAAATAGCTCCATAGAATATAAAATAGTGAATCTATAAAATGAAATGTTTACATTCATGAAACAGTATAAGCCCATTCTGTCAAAATAAGTTCACTGTGACAAAATGGTATTCTGAAGTGTCAAACTGATCTGCAATAATAAAAGAAAGAGGCTGTGTGCAAGAGGAGCTCGTGTGAAAAAGGGAAGCCCAGACCTCTAATTTCCTGTGTGAGCATTTGCCATGGAACGGGAAGGCCAGACCGCTCGGCGACTATCAGGAATCAGCCCAACAGTCCCCCGAGCCACCCCTGCCCCGACGATACCCTCTCCCAGCCCCCCTCTCCTCCCGGCCCGGGGACACAGGGCAAGGCCCCAGGGCCGCTGTGGGTTAACCTCGCTCAGCCGTGACCAGAAAACAGAGTGATATCTTACTCATCTAATCCCCCTCTCAGTCGTCATGCAATAAAGCATGCATTGCAACCCTTGACCTCACAAGTCAGAACAACCCCCCACCCCACTCCCACCCCCACCCCCCACCACCACCAAAACCACCCAACCCACCAAGGAATCTGTAAAGAAGGGAAAGTCTGATGTCAGATCCATGCACGTGAGCGTTAATTGGAGACAAACTCTAAAGTTTACAGTTTAGATTGTAGCGAATGGGAAGTCCATAGCTTAGTTTTTGAAGCCTGAAATACGTTCTATCTTGGCAATGACATTGATGGTTATTTGTTATTTGGTTTACTAGCTAATGTTTTGAGGGTTTCATAGTAAATTCTGATTGATAAATTATTTTTAGGATGTAATCAGAACAGACCAGACACTCTTCAAGTCTTCAACCACTGCTGTGAAGGTACGCAAATAAAGTTAACTGTTGGGTAACTTATTATATGGAATATACAAAAGAAAGAAAATCTGTAATGTTAATTTGACTGGCTTGTTTTTGCTAATCACATAGTTAGCCTACTGTTTGCTAATTAGCGTTAATCCTCTGAAATTGCACAACAATGTCTTTTAGCAGCTAGCAGTATTAGTTGACATAAAGATGATGTTTATTTAATGTTACCAAAACTTTAGCTAGCACGCCAAATAAAAAATTCTCGTCATTGCCTAGGTAGAACGCGATTGAAACTCAGGCCTCAAAAACTAAGGTATGGACTTTCCATTGGCTACAATACAAATTGTGCTGCAGGTTTTAGAGTTTGTCTCAAATCAACGCTCATGCGCATGGCTCTGACTTTTCCTTTTTTATAGATTCCTTGCCCCCTGGCCCTTCTGAAATGTCTCCACATCCTCCAGCATCTATCCACCCAGATGCTTTGGACAGATACAGACTTAAGTAAGCAAAAACACAGTACATACATCTACACTGGCCCCACCTCTATCCCCGCCTCTATTCATTTCAGGTAGGGATATCAGTGAGAGGGAGAGAGACTTATGAGAAGGCATGCTCACAGTGAAGACATACAGTACAGTACAGGGGCATGATGAACAATGTGACCATATGACAATGTACTTTACAAGAAAGGCACGGCCAGACAAGGAGACCTTTGACTGTGTTTGTATGCCATGTGTGCAAGTCGCCATGTGCCTCGATGGGGGGTACGCGTGCTTGCGTCCCTATGGCTGCCTTGTGTGTGCACATGTTGACATGCATACGTGTATGTGTGTGTGTGTGTGTGTGTGTGCGTGTGCGTGTGCGTGTGTGAGTGCCTAAAGCAGGGGTTCAGGGCTCCCCTGCTCCAGCACATCTGGGCTTTATATCAGGCCTTTAATTAATCCTGAGTGAAGGCCAGGCAGTGACAGGCTGACTGGGCAGGCTCCAGTCCAGGACAGGGCCTGATTTATTACAACTGAGCTCCAACCAGCATTGATTTATTTCAGACGGAGGAGAGGGGAGAGAAGGGGGGCTGGGGGGGGTGTAGGGGGTTACAGGGGGTGGACACAGAAACGGCACTGTTAGACTGGGAGGGAAGAGACAGTGAGGTTGAGGGGATGACGGAGTGACTGAGAAAGGTGAGTAAGAGACTGATAGAGAGGGAGCGAATGGAAGGGGAGGGGGTGACTTTATAATGCCTTGTTCTGTAAATGCAGCCATTGCATATCGCCGGAGGCTCTTGTTAGGTAAGCAGTCAAGAAAGACAGAGAGGATGAATGTGACAGAGAGAGAGAGAGGGAGAGAGAGAGATTACGAAAGGTATGAAGCTGAAAAACTCTCCATCAGGTGGGTTATGTTCCCTCCCAGGCATGTGCTGTCAGTCAGAGTGACTCCTCACGCCTTATCTCCCTGCACAGGGGACTGTAAATCCCATTCTGCTCATTTGGCTTAATCATGACAGTCATCTGAACTCTGTAAGACACAGGAAAGTGTATCCCTTCCCCCTTCTCACCTCTCAGTATATAAAAAGGATGTTCTTTTTTATTATCTAACACATGCATCAAGCAGCCACAAACGGTCCACACTGTTGTGGAATGTGATAGGTGTGTGTGTGTGAGAGTGTGTGACTGTGTGTGTGTGTGTGTTTGTGTCTGTTTTTGTGTGTGTTAAACTATATTGCTGAGTCAGTAGTTCTTGTCACATCCTTATGTGTTGTGGAAAAGATGCCAAATGTGACGGGGTTTTTATGAGCCTCCCTCGCCACGTGTCCTCAACATGCTTCCTTCTGATAAGGGCTTTTTTAAGTCTGTGCTCAACTTTCACACATCTTTACATCTGTTGTGAAGATTGCGCCAGAAATTTAGCAAACTCATATATAAGCTCATGTAGCTCTAAAAGAGGAGGTTCAAGATGAAAAAAACAACATATTTTGTTGATACAGATCTTTGTTGTTATTTCTGAGAATTTCTGTCACTAATCTGTTATTAACTTTGTTAGCAATGCTAGTGAATGTCAATGGGGTATAGAGCCATTACTCTCAAAATCTATTATCTTGTTACTTCCTTAATCCTTCTGTTATTACAACTATGAAAGTTTGGAAAATATTTGGATTTTTTTTTTTGTTTGTTTGTTGAATCTCCTGAGAGGGGCATTGATTGGTGATCACAGGATTGGCTTGTAAAAACCCTGAACCCTTCCCTTTAAAATGTTATGTTTTCGATTCACTGAAACTCCTCACTACTGTTTGTCCATCTCTGCCTTCTACTTGGGGTCGGCTCCACATCCAGCAGTCTGCTGTGATTAATGGGCCCTTTTAGCACTATCGTCTAGACGTCAATTCCCCAAATACCTCGGGGTGTAAGGACACATCATTGTTGTTACAGGGTTTCCCCCCTTCTCTGCATTTAGGGTCTTTATTCCTAAAACAGGAATTAGGTGAGAATTCTAACATGTTCTTGTAGTCATTTTTTAATTGATTATCCTATCTACTTATTTATGAGCAATTAGGGTCTCTTTAAGATTGTAGTGTACAGAGTTGGCAAGCATGTGGGAGTTGATTCATGTGATTGTGCTGAAGGTCTGTGAAGGGGTCTAAATCAGCTGGCCAGAGACTAGCTGGACAGTGGACTAGGGAGTCATGGGAAACAGGAAATACCCTAATTGCAGAGACAGAGACACATGACTGCCAACACCTTTCAGCGTCTGCAGCAATGCTGCAATACAAGAAACCGATCACATCTGACTGGTTAAGGACATAGTCGTCAGTGTCACAATCTGAAGAAGTCACAGGCAGAAGAAGAAAGTACAACCCAGTGGCCACAACCTGAATTGCTGCTTTTTAAATCTGGTCTCGAAGCCAGCGGGGTTCATGTTGTCCTCAATGTTCCCGCCAGCAGTGGCTGCCAGAGGGGAAACAGAGAAACAGAGAGTTTAAGCGGTCTGTCCAAGAGTGGAATGAGCTCGGGCTGTTTGTGAGGTCGAGGCTGGGGCTTTTGAGCGCCGCAGACTCGTATCTCCCTCCCTATCCCCTTCCCTCACATAGGCCAGAGACGGCCACTTTCAGTGCGCCCATGGGAAATGGGGAATTCAGCCTGCCACCCCCTAAGAACATATTTTTAAGCAAGCCCTCTTTTCATAGACATATAATCACTAATATTGTAAGGAATGTGCTTTTTTTATAAATAGAAAAGGCCAACAAAAAAAAAAGTTTAATCTTTCACTCAGGTCTTTCATAGCCTTGTTTAGATTGTGGGGGCATGTGACATTAAAGACAGGAGTAGTCTGAATGCTAGCAGCAAACTTAAGAGATCCTTAGGGGGAATTTTAGGGATCCATTTTAAAGACACCTAATAAAAGGTATCATGACACCCTGGTAGTGTTGGGAGGCAAGCATTGTGAGACTGCTTGGGCTCACAAACTTATATTCATTAATCACGAAACCATGGACAAATGTCAAATAAACTATTGGCAAGGGGTTTGTTTGTTTTGCCATAGGGCAAAAAGAGGTAAAATCTGATTTACATTGCTCATTATCCTTATCATCACTGTCATCGCCATCGCCATCATCATCGTCCTCGTCTTCATCATCATCTACATTATTATCATCATCACCACCATATCTATTATCATTAACAACATCATAATCATCCCCGCCATCATTAAAATTATCCTCATTGTCATCACCATTGTCATTAGCACATTCATAGTTTCTGGTGTTCATTTGGTAACAGGCTACACACATCGTTGGTCTGTTCCCCTCAAAATTGCCGAGATCATATTTCTGTTTAGGTAATTTTTACATGCTTGAGGAATCGTGTAAATCACATTTAAAAGGCATATACACCTCATTATACCGCTGAAACTCTAATTCAGCAAAGTGCACTGGAGAATATTCAGACCTCATTTGTGGTGTAAACATGTCTTTACTTATCCAGATTAACTCTGCAGATCAGATTACGCTTTCTTTCCCAATGCCCCTCAACAGAGCCGTTATGGAAACCAACCCCGGTATCCCAAAGTAACTGGTGGCCCTACAATATTTTCTCTTAATTAGATGTGTTTTAAGTCATTACAATCTAATGCATTCCATGCTCATGTTACAGCAGTTAAGCATTTCTGTGTATGTTACAGTGAAGCGCATTTGGCCCGCTCGCTGGATGTCGAGCGGAGCCCAAGGCCACAAGCAGCGAGACCCGTCCATCAGTGGCGGTTATTAGGGGAGACCACCGGTGAACCAGGGCCATTTGGTGGGCCTAATAACAACGTGAATGGGAGAGCTGAGGGACAGGAAGCGCAGCCAGACAGGCCGGTGCTGAGAAAAGCACTTTTCAGTGAGGGAGGCCTCCTTGGAAAAAAACAATGACAAGGCCTATTTAGGCCTGAAACACTCCCATGGCTAACTTCCAGATGACATGCTCAACCCAGTGCTATCAGTTGACGTTTTGCTCATGAGGGACTGAAACAGTGTGAACAACATTATAAAGTGGTGGAACACACTTAGAAAATAATTGTGATTCCTGTAAAACTAGACAAATATCCCTTCTACTTTCATGATGATGAACAGAAGCAACCATGAAAACAACTGCAACTAATGACAAAACACAGCAACATGGCCCACACTCTGTCTTCATAATGCAGTAAATATGAATGATAGATTTGATCTGTATTCCTCTCCTATAGTCCAGGTGCTTGGTTGGAACCAAGGCCAATTTGACAGTAAAGATTTGAGACCCCACGTGTTTTAACTGCCCATCAACATGGGAGGCTTTCACTTTACAGCCCTGGGTTTATTGCACCACAGCTTAAACGTAGCTCAGGTTTCGCGCACGACTGTTTCACTGTTCTGCTTCTCCACTCTCCGGACTGGAGTGTAAATGGGAAAAGAGGCTTTGTGGCTCAGGATGGACTGGAAGGGAACCAGTGTTGAATGGAGTGTAAAGACAAAATAACCAAGGAATAACATCTTTGACATGAAAATAGAATACAGTGTGACTACCATGCTGAAAAATTGTGTTAAGCCTGATGATTAGTTCAAACATCAAGACAATGTGTCATTCAGAGACACTGTTAAACATAACTCACCATTTGTCACTCGTTACTGCTTACTTGACTTACTTTATAATACTACTGTGAGTACAGCACATACACTTTAAAGTACACTTTCTATGGGGTATCCTAAGTGGAGTCTAAATAATATGAAGAGATACATTTCATGAAAAAAGTTATTAATATATTCATAGATATATAAATTAATCAGTTCTGCAGCTTGTGTAGAATTGAGAGTCATATGGGTCTAAGCCACACGAGTCCAAATAGTTTCAACCTATAGCAACCTATAAATATCAGTACTTCGCAGGCCTATTTAACGGTTTATTTCCTGTGATATGTCTATGTGAAAACACTGAAGCCAGCAAAGTCATTAGTGGCTCTGAGATCAGACTTCTGTGAGGGCCTCTCAGCCTGGAATAACTCCTTATCTGGTTAAACGGACCAATGGCTGAGACAGATTTACTGTTCGGCATTGAGACGGCCCTGAAATGGGAGACATTAGACCAATGTTTTTCAATCACTTTCAGCACTATAATTGCACAGAAGGGAACAAGCAGAGAAATGAAACTTTAAACTACCAGAGGAGTCACAGTTTAGGAATTCCCAAGTTGTCATGCTGCACAAAGGTCCATTCATTTACTGTATATGACACACAGCATGCCATACATTTATTGATTGTAAATATCAAATATTAGTGTGGCATTTCCATTACAGCAAACAATCAAATTTTTATTGTCAATAATGTTATTGTTTACATTTTTCTACTTCATCACCGAGATAGAAGTCTGGTTTATAGGTATTGCCTCAACTGTTTGTTATATCTGGGGAGCTCATTGAGTTGATGTCAAGTCTGCTATGAGAGACTGAGGAAAGATGAAATGAAATGATGCTTGGCCAGACAAAGACCCAAACCAGCAGCTATAACGCTGACCACTGCGACCATCCGCCATAAAAACAGACACAGCTTTTTATTTACCATGAAGCCTATGAGACAGAGAAGATAAAAATAATAAAAACAAATACTGGGTTTCCCTTGACTTTCAATTTATCTATTTTACATCAAACTACAGCTCTGTATGGTGAATTCCACCTTTTATGTTGCCACTGTTACAGCCACTGAGAGAATATAGGTATCTTCTGTGGTCTGACTGTTATCCCCAAGCAATCTGAACCAGTGATAGGTCTTCCACAGCTTCCTGACCAATTTTTCTCATAAATTATGGCTGACTGTAGCTAATTTTGGACATGGATTGGTCAAGTACTATTTAAGATTAAGATGTTTAGAACAGAAAGAAAGAAATGGAAAAAAAGAATACCAGCCATTTGGAAATATGGGGTCTTACAGTAAAAACGGCTCCAACCTAAATTCAACAAAATTACCACAACAATGAAAACGACGATGACAAATAGAATACAGAATATGCTGTCGAACCGTAGAACATAATGGCTTTATTCCCTGCCACACTCGGTGACGTAAACTGTCTATTTGTCTGACCATTTTTATTTCCTGTGCAGCGTTACTATCTGGAACAAAAGTGGGTGTTTTTGGCCCTGCTGAATTCTGGGAATTTGGAGTTGTTGTCTGAGGGTCTCAGCAGTTCTGTACTCCCTCTTGGCAGAACTTCATAAGAGAACTCATGCAGCTCAAATATTTCGGCTTCAAATGATCTAGAAAAACACATTCCCACTGGGTGGTTAAAAGTGGGCGTGTGCTGTATGTGCACTTGTGAAGGATGGGGTTGTGTGTGTGTCAGTGTGTGTTTATGAGCTTGTTCTGTGGAAAACTTTATTTGTCCATAACTGGTGACCGTCTCAATGAGCGTCAGATCCTGCCTGCGGATTTCCAGCCACTCTTCCAAAAGATTTATCTCTTATGCTGTGATTATTTTGTTGATTAAACGAATCCAAACAAGAGCTTTTGCAGTGGAGGAAAATTTAAATATTTGGGACGGGGAAAAAAAGACATAAATGATTGAAAAATTAGACATGGCCACACATCCCCCATTCCTGGGCCCAGTTGTGAGAGAAAGTCCAGAAGCCTCATACATGAAAAGTCAAAGCTATACATTTTCACCCGTGATCCCGATCCTATTACACAACACATTTAATTTATAAGCTCAGTATTGGCCTTTGGGCTTGGGGCCAAAGAAAATCTATTGGAATTTAAGTTTATCAACGGAAAATGTAAGAAGTTACACAAATGGCTTTGCGAGGCGGGTGTTGGGCGGTGAGTAAATCAGAGGCAATATTGCTGTAGGCCTGCAGGACCACCCTGGCTCTCAGGCTCCTAAAGCCTACCCACAGGCCAGAAAACAACCAACCCGCCCGACCACTGAACTCTCCCATTCCTTACAAGAATAAAAATCAAATAGCAAGTCCATGGGTCTCTCCAGAAGCCAGCCCCGAACCAGAAAAACAAGCAGCCAGATCTCCACACTCTGCCCGCTAAATCCAATAATAACTCCTTTCCACCAACAAATTCTTGAGAAGACAAACTGTCCTGTGACGAGATGACTGTTGCCTGACTAATTTTATTCCATAAAACCCCCTATCAGCTCTAAGAAGTATTACTCATAGATTTCTACCAGATTTCTAGAATATAAATCTGTTTTGTTTGGTGAAAGCACTTCTTTTTTTTCTTTTTTTTTTGAGAAAATTAGAACAAGGATGTTGGGCCAGGTATGTCAGCTGTCATTACTTGTAATGCATTGATTGGCAATAATTTAGTTCAGGCATTTCAAAAGCTTGCCTATTGACCTCAAATTGAGGCAAAAGGACAAAGTAAAGCTATTGGATTATACAGTTCATATTAATCAATATTTTCCATGTGTTACAATAATTGAAATGATGCACTGTAAAACTAACATAAGTCTTTACATTTACATCCAAGAAATATAATGCTATAAATGATTGCCTTAATTGTTCAGTTCTTTGGTTTAATTAATTTTAATAAGGTTAAACTAATTCTAGGATACAGTATGCCTGACCAAAACAAATATTATTTGTCCTTTTTGAGTGGCTGTGCTCTGCTTGTAATTTATCCCAAACAATTTAAACTATTAATTTTCAGGCAATTAATGTGCCTGCTTTTCTTCAAACTATATAAAATATCATTGATCAGAAAATAAAAGGATAACATTCACCACCCACTGTGATAATTCAGTAGTTAACAATCAGTATTATAATTATTGTATTTAGATTGTATTGGTTATTTGAAATTCAGTAAAGGTGTATTGACTTTTTTTGCTACGGTGATATAACATGTATTATTCATATTCTATATTTGTAATGACTAATTAAATATCTGTGTATCTGTATTCAACATGATACTCCTTATTGTTATACTGTCTTATGTCTCCTGTCTTATACTCCTTATTATTGCAAAATACTGTCATCAAAATATGTATTATAAGATCAACATATACAGACACATCTGATATATTTATATTTTAATAAAATGCTATAGATTCCACTATTTTGGAAGCAGCAGAGTCATAGCTGAAAACTAATATTTAACATGGCATTTATATTCTAAAAAAGTAACTGAAAAAAAATGTATATCAATGATTTTCATATTTGAAAATGTGACATGTGACATATCATATGATGGTAAATAATTATTCAAATGCAATACATGGTCTGTCTGACTGTACATGTATGTATGTGTGTATACGTGTGTATGTATGTATGTATGTATGTATGTCTGGTATATTTAGCTCTAAAAAAATATTTTGTCAGCTCAATTTGATTCTCAAGACATAGAAACAGAGGCACAGTCAAGGTCCCTCACTGTTAAAACATGCAGATTTACTACTATGATATATACACAAGCAACATCATAGCACACCAGGCAGGTTTGTCCTGAGAAAGGCAGACTCAAATAGATCAAGAGTGAAAGCATTTTGTGAATTAACTGGTTGAAGGAACCACCTATATTTGCATTCTATTAACTGACACAAGCTTTAACTATGAAGGAACCTTCTGTACTGGCATTATATCTTGAGCAGGAATCATCCACCCAGCAGAGAATAGCTTTATTTCCTTGTACTGTACACAAGATAATTATATATGGTAGGTAAAGTGCAAAAATGAAACAAAAAAATAATTATGCTTCAGCTGTAGGAGATAGCTCTTTTTGAAGATACAATGAACAAAGGTGTGTATGTGCATGTGTATGCATTGGTGTGTGTGTGTGTGTGTGTGTGTGTGTGTGTGTGTGTGTGTGTCTGTGTCCTGTATCTGTCTGAGTGCGGTTACATGTGTGTGTGTGTGTGTGTGTGTGTGTACACATGTGTAAGTGTGTGTATATGAGTCCTGCTGGGGTAAAGAGAAATACTGAAAATGTCATGGTCAATGATCCAGACAATAGAAATCAGAAGACATTAGAAAGAAGACATGGCTCATTTGCTGGTTTTACTCTGCCAAAGCCAACACTACTTAACTTCAGGTAGCCACACTGTAAAGACCTTTGATATTCTTCTTCTTACTCACATTTTTGTCTCAGTCAAAACAAGAAAAAATAAGATGCCAAAAAGCAACGAGTTAACTAAATTGTAAGATGCTGTAAGACAGAAAACTGCTAACTTGTCTTCTGCTTGAGTGATAAGTACAAATAAATGCCAGATTGTGGTGACCTTTCCTAAGTTTTGTGAGCAAGCAAGGCAACCCTAACCCTAACCCTAACCCTATGTAACTGTACAGTGGACTATGCTGCACATGGGCAAATGGAAGTTGAAACTTAAGCAATTATACTGAACCAGCACATGTCTGAATAACCAACATACTGTACCATCCATTTAACATAAAACTACTGTATACCAGCAGTGTTTATAAAATCCCCCACTGTCCCTTAGTGTATATCAGTGAAGTGCACTCAGACCTTTACTCTGTTCTCTACTCACTTGGACTGGTGGTGCTAATTTGTTTCTTTTATAGGCCTCTGCTGGAGGCCAAACTCATGACCCCTTAACAAACCTTTTACTAGCCTAACAGTTCCATTCTATAATTACTCAACTATATTAATTAATTGCACTGCATCAGTTTACAATGTTTTGTTTGGTTTTTGAATATGATCTTCAGTGATGTACTGCAGAGGCCTGATCAGGAGGGACAGAAAGTCCAACTGCAAGAATAACACATAAAATCAAATCATATCCATACAAAACCTTTCCCTCATTTACAGTACCTTCATAATTCCTATGGCAACCAGGTGTTGTAACAAAAATACAGGTGTGGAGACCTGGGAGAGCTCACAAATGCCTTAGAGCTGTCCTTTACTTCTGTTAAATGTCTAGACCTGTGACTGAATATGCCAACCCCTAAGTGACCACCTCCCATGGGTAAAACTGGTAAACAGGCCTTTAGTGAAAACTGAGAGGATGATGTAATTTCCTACTCATGCGGGCAATGAAGTCTGGCAAGTGTGTGGCACTGTGCCTCCCCAACATTTCTGGAGACAATGATGTCATAGCTGTTACCTCAGCCCAACAAGCTAAGTACTGTAAAGTACCACTGAGGCCGCAAGCAGGTGACTCTTAGCATCGCTGGCCCCAGCTGAGTTGTAATACTACCCCGACTTTTCATACATGACTTTTCCCCAGACTTGTATCGCTCAGATTGGAATATATTTGAGCTGAAACTTTAAAGGTATGCTCTAATGAGTCTGTTATTCTCAATGTTGTGACACATTCCGTTTTTGAGCAATGCTTTGCAGCTATCATCAATCCTAAAATGTCACTGAACATTTGAGATGTGAATTAGTCTCTAACACTAGCCACTAGCATGCCTAGCCCATGTACATACCATGTACTAAAAACATACAGTATATGAAAAGAAAAAATCTATATTTACTGGTAGTAAAAGAAAAAAACAAAGCAGTTCATGTCATGTCACGTCCCTTAATTTCCTGACCACCGGTGTTGCCCCCTCCTCACCAAGGTTGTGTTCAAAGCAGCTCAATAGTAGCCACATGTAATGGACTCTGACACTGAGACATATAGGGGCATGTCTAGGGCCTCTTAAGAAAATACCCTTGTTCCTCTGGGCAACACTGTTAACAGAGTTGGAACAGAAGGAGGCATGCTTAAACTACTCCAAACGTGCATTGCATCTTCCTTCACATAGAACAAATATGATTTATAAGCATATCTTTGTGTTTCACTGGCTTGAACAACCTTCATTTGTAAGTGGCTGGGTTTAGCAACCGTCTGCCATGCATGCACAGGCGTGATCCGACTCAAAATCCCACTCCGAGTTGAGCTATCAGGCACCAAGGCTTCCTGATCCAGGCCGGTCTGCTACTGCCATTATTTACAGTGGCTCCACTGTGCTTGAAGGGTGCAAAGTGTTTCTAATAAACGGTTTAGGGTTTCCCCATCTCATCTGTTCTTGCCAGCCGCTTTACAAAAGACTATCAGACTTCTGACAGCAAATGGGGTAGCTGGACCCTCCCTAAAACAATAGCTTTGGGAGTGTGTGTGTGTGTGTGTGTGTGTGTGTGTGTAGGGGGAGGGGGTAGGAGGGCAGAGGGGGGGCTAACTGCCCTATGAAACAGAGATATAGGTACAGAGAGAGAGACAGACAGACATAGAGTATAAATAACAGGCAAGCCGTGGCATCCATGTGTGAAACAAGAGAACTATTAGGCCTTGCTGAAAGAGCACTTGTGTGGAGGCGAGCCAGGCGATAATATTTCACAGGTAAAGAGATGTCCACATGATGATAACACCCACTAGCAGAGAGGACGAGTGGGGGATGAGTGAGAGGTCCCAGGCCCTGTGCGGCGCGCCCCCACTCACGGCTGAGAGGAGATACCACAGGAGCAGGGAGGCTGTTATTCTCTGGGCCGGTTGGTTCATCAGCAGATTCTTATCATGCCCACAGACTTCATCCCATCTACCATTCAATGATATACACACCCTAAAATCTCTGAAGAAGGGTAGATGGGTGACCGGTAATGTCACTCCAGGTCACCTTTAATTAGTTAAATTGTCATGGATGGGAATGAAGTGAGGGACGGTGGCATATGACGCTGACCGCCCGAAGACTGGAAATTTTATCTCCCACAGGCTCTTCATTATAGTCTGACACGTCTCGTATCACCGTCGTCAGAGACGGGAGCTCTTAGTGCTGCATTTAGCCAACAAAGAATATGAAACCTTATCGGCTCCTCGGTTTTATCTCCTCGAAGCATCAGTCGACAGTCGGCTGTGGAATTAGAGGTTTAATATTTGATATCGCTGGAGTCATCTCCATTCATGAGAACTCAAAGAACTTCTCCTTTTTTTTCTCATCGTTTTCTGTTTTCCCAGACCATGTCCACAATTTCCACATTACGTACCTCCCGATGCCCCTGGCCCGCCTCCGCCCACACTTGTTCTGTTTAAGTTGTTTAAAAGCATTTAAAACCAGCATGATCATCTTCAAGGTGACACGCTGACAGCTCAGGCACTCTGTCTTAGTCAACTTCTCTCGTAATTTTACAGGATGTAAAATTGAAGCCTGCTTATATGTATGTCAATTAAAAGGTCCTGTGTAGCTAATTGGGTAGAACAACAATATTGCCAGAGTTAGGAGTTAGGAGTCCCACTGGGACACCAACACTAAAAATGTATGTACTCATAATACAAGGTAATGCAAGGTACTTTGCATAAATGTGTTCACCAAATACAATATGAAGTTTAAAGGTTAAATGTAAGCACCAGTGTTCATTGCATGGCTGTAAAATTACAATTTGGGCCATTATCCCTTTAATTCATAATAATCACATGGCCTTGTCAATTAGCTGTTTTTTGATTAATATGCAATATGTGTATAATAAAAAAATATAAAATCTAATTCCAACTCATTTTTGCCTATGACTGAATGTGAAAAGAATACATTTGGTATTCTTTGTAAATGTGCATGAGGTTAACTGCTCTATACGGTTCTAGTCTGGTGATTTAGTGCTGTCCTACGTAGCACAGTGAAAGTGTCTGGGAGACGAGGAGGTAATGTGTGGGCCAGGGTGCCAGCTTAAATGAGTGTGAGGGGACGGGATAGCCAGCCATCCTCCCTGCTGCCCTCTGAGAAATTGCGAGGGACAGGGCCGACTGTCTGTCTCTGAATTAATCAGTCACAGCTCATTGGTCAATGAACTGCAGTCCATTAGCTTGGCTTGGCTTTTTCTGCAAAATATGGGGGAGAGAGATAGGAGAAAGGACATGGAGAGGTGGGAGAGTAGAGCGGATTTATTCAGATGAGGTCATGGTTCATTGTCTTCTGATTATTGGGCAGTTAGTTTAATCTATGGCTTTGTGTCTTTTTAATTAGGCAAAGAACATTGAAAGCAGGATTGTCAATGCATCACTGTCAGTGATAGATAATATTTTCAATCATGTCTCAATCATGTAAATCCTTTTAATTTAACATGTGTCTCTAAGGTTCACTGTTGGGACAAATAAATCTAAAGTGCATTGTTTAGTGCAATGTGTCAACTTGAGACAATCAGTCTATCAACCTATTGATATACTTTGGGATATAACTTGAGATACAAGGCCAGCAGAGCCTCCTGAATCTCGATGTGCCTCAATAGGATCAGATATCAGCTGAATGACGGGCTCTGCCCTACCCTACTTTTCATTGGTGGTTTTATGACTGACTCAGTCTCCATGCTCTGAGATAGTGTCCTAGTTAAATGTGTTTGTCCTCCCACCACTATGGCCCAACATGTATAGGGTTGCTTAAAGAGTGTTTTTTCTTCCAAGCTATTTTTCCTATAGAACTCCATAGAAATGTGACTGTGCAGTATGAAGTATCGTGGCTGGAGGTTTTGCCTGGGCAATGACCCATTTATTCCCCACTGTAGCAAAGCAATGTCCAACATTATCTGTCATTCAGCTAAAATTATTTAGATGTAGTGAGATATAAGAGGCTCTCAAAGATAAGAGTATCTCAAAGGAATTTATGTTAGCAACTTGGCAATGTTGATGATTCAACATTCATTATTTCAGTTTAAGTAGGCCTATGTCTGAGGTGTGACCAATTGTGAACTTTCATGACTTTCAAAGTGCATTTGTCCCTTTATTTATGGTCACCTGAAAATTGAGCAAGAGAGAAAAACATATTAAACATACAAGGATATTCAAGATGAAAAAATGACAACAATCAGTAGCTGATAGTGATTCTTGATTTATGTAGTTTATATTATTTGGTCAAACATAAACCTTTTATGAGTTTAAACTGTTATTATACACTGAAGTGGATGTTGCAAATGAAGCATGAGTCCGCATTTACTACTCTTGCAGTTTTGTTTTGTTTTTGTTTGTTTTTTTGTTTTTTTTTCTTTCCTGTTTATTCTTATTGTTTCAAAAAATATTCTATTCCATGCTCTCTTATTTTGTTATGGACCAGAATGATGCATATAGGTGTCAAAGTGATTTAACCTTTAAAAGCATACACTATTCAATGACAGGGTCAGTGTTATTCAATGTACTGTTATTTTTTTTATAATAAAGGATATGCTGAAGATAAAAAAACATAAATAATCAATACACTTATGAAAAAAACAAAGCAGCTGTAGAAAAATGTCAGCTTCAGCTTGGACCAGGCTGTATATCAGCTGCTGCACGGTGGTGCTTCTTGTATTTATCTGTGTGTCCCTCCTTTCTAAGGGGTCATTTTTTACCTCTTATGGTAACTTGGAGTAGTAATACAAAATCTTTGTTTTTCATCAAAAACTAAACTTTTGATGAACACTTGGAATGTGAAATGATTACAAAGATTTTGCATTAAAAATCCCGGCATGATCATTTTTGACCCCTTTTGCTTTTAAGGGTAGAGGGTTTTATGTAGTTATTGTCTTCGGAATATTAGCAAAATATCGCTTTTGTATTAAAGGATAATGTAAATTGACATGCATATAAAAATTACATACTGTAGATGTTATGCACAGGAATTCACAATTTTACTAAGCATTGACCATGGATATGTGTGGCTAATATTGGATGTATTTTCATTGTTGTAATTACATATAATTCTCTAATTTGCTCCAAAAAAAATGCAAAATCGGATATTTGATTGCATCATCAAAGGCTACTGAAATACTGTTACAACAAAAGAGAAAAGGGACAAATAAATGGATTTCATCACATCCTTGTATCTACTCGCCTTACAAACAAGATTCCAGGAAAAGATAGCATTAAATGTATCTATCCAATCTCCTTTATTCTGCCATCCCACTCTCCTGTCAACCCTTTCACCCAGTTCATCCCTCCATCCTGCACCCCTGTGGCCCAAAAGGAATGTGTAGATATGACTGATAAAGGAGGCGGCGAGTCGAGCGAGGAGAGGAGGGACAGCTTAAGCTGCTCCTTGTAATAAGCAGAGCCGTAAAACTGTGTCAGAAAAATGTTGCCCCCTCGTTCTTCTTCTCTCCCCTCCCTTTATTCTTTATGGGTCTGTAACCGCATTTGTTACTCGTTTGATGGGCTGGGGGAGCCGTCCGGGCCCTGGAGTACAAGATATTATTCTTCGCTCGCCCCTCGCCCCTCAGCCCTCCCAAAATAACAGCCTCCAGCCTACTGTTTAAAGTCTCTCACCAGAGGGAGTGAGGGGGAGTAGACCGAAAAGGGGGGAGGGGAGGGGGGCTAGCAGAGGAGAAGAGAGGCTGAAAGATGTCTCCATAGCTCTCCTCTGAGGAGATCAAAGTGGACTATTCCTTCAACCCTGTGGCACCATAATGGTTTGGTGGAGTCAGAGTGAGAGCCCTCGCTGCTCAAGATGTTGTAACATGGATGATTAGTGACAGTGTAATACTTTGAACATTTGCCGTACAAAGGGAGAACCCAGCTGAGCGAGAGGCTTTAAACTTTTTGGGGGGAGGGGGAAGTATGGGGGTTCCTTAGCCACCGGAGAGCATTAAGGACTGAGATGTAAAAAGATATCACATTCATTTTTCCCTTTTATATGCGTCCCGGGAATAAAGGACAACAAATAGAGTGTGGGAGGCAGCATGCATGCCTATCATACTTTCCCTTATTAGAAAAGGGAAGTCGGGGACATGTTTTTCAATGTCATAATGATACAATTGTTCAGGGACATTTAGTTATTTGATCCACTGTATAAGTATACTTATATATACATACATATTCTAGACATTTAGAAATTTGATCCGTAATATCAGTATCCTGATCCTTGTTAAAAAAAAAGAAAGGACCATCATATAACACAGTTGTCCTCTTGAATCTCAGTGAGTCTTCATTAGTGATGCTAGTGATATTCACTTACACACACACACATACACACACATTTTAACTGCTTCAGCTTTGTATTTTCCTACTCTAATACAGATTTTGAATTGAATTTTGATTGAATAGAATAAATTAAATAGAAAGGAGCAAAACAAGACAGAGAATATCAGTGAGGACAGCCTCCATTCCATCGCTGATTGCTGATCCACCCACATGTCAGCAGTCTTCGACTGGTGTCCCCCATTTGACTTATTGCAGAGTCTTGCCAAAATTTCCAAATTCCCAGGTTGTGACTGAAAGAACATGATCTAATGATTACTAGCCGAGGAGCCATATAAAAAAAAACACATATCACTGCTGTCGGATGAAAACATTGTATTTCCAAAATTTCAACAAAAGGCTTGTTTTTAGCATGAAGACCATGAGTTTTTTCAGTTTGTCCAATTGGTTTTGAAAAGGTTTTGTAAACCCCAAACTTATTTATAATTTAGTTGAGTTTTCCCTCCACACCAACAATATGTTCCTTTGTTTTTAGCACTGCACCTACAAATTGATATAGAAAGTACTGTACATTGTGCATGCAGTTCTTGACAACATCCAATATATTAAACTTGACTACACAAACAGACTAATTCAGTTTCCTTTATGGGTTGATTGTTTTCACTGTGACTTTGAATTGAGTATTTTATTTGACTTTTATATTTTATATGTCTTGGAAGCCTGAATATGGTTACTGCATTGAGTGGGTGGAATGTGATGATTAAAAAATCTGAATGTAATGTCTGTGTTAAAAAAGCTCCACTGGCTCTGTCAATTTCGCTGTGGAAATGATTGTTTGTCTTTATTCCCTCTGCACTTTCTGTACACATTTCACTCAGTAAGCCTCTTCCCTCTTCACTTTATCACAGATAGAAAGGCATTAGGGGATTATAGCTTACTGACAGGATAAATCGGAGAGTGCTTAGAGAAATTGGAGCAAGAAATTGCACTGATTTCTGCATTCCTCACAATTATGTAACTATTCTCGTGGCAGTGAAAATGATAATTCTGGACCAAGAGTTTGAAGAGGTCACTTACACTTCCCCAAAACAAACTTCACAATTTCCCTCTCTCCATGAATACTCACTGTCCTTGCACTGTTTTTGTGTGTGTGTGCATATGTGAATGTGCAAGAGTGTTCTCTCCAGCTTTAAGAGATAAAGGAACAACATATCATTCACACACACACTTTACAAAGGTCATATGCTGGAAATAACCTGAGAAAGTGCGATGAATTAATGGATTCTGTCTCTCCCTCTCCCTCTCTCCCTCCCTCCCTTTATCTCTCTCTTTCTCTCTCACTGTCATATTCTCATATTCTGAAACGTTGAAGTTTGATATGTAGTTAGACGGTTATGCAGAGTGTTGTGTATAGTTGGTAAATATAAAACATAAATATGATTTCTCAATTGCAGCCTTGTGACCTATCTTTTTATTACTACTACTTACTACTTACTACTCGTACTCTTTACTAATTTCTAAGTATTTTTAAGTGAACAAAATACAATGGACCTAGGAGAAAAACAAAATATCAGTGGAAACAGCCTGAAATCCATCTGTAGTTGCACTGTCTGATATCTGTTGATAATTTGTAATAAAGCTCTGTTGGATCTCTTACAACCTTCTCTGCTGCCTTGCCATTTTAGTACAAAGACATGCAAACAGAATAGCTGTATTGCAGACTGATACGGTCACTGCAAGGCTTAGATACAGGCTATGTAATCCACTTATCTTAAGTGGGCTTTGCCTGCCTCACCTGCCCGGCTCTTAAGGAGAACAGGAAAGCGGGAGGGAAGGAAGCGCTCACCTGGCCTCAGGCAGCCATCACAGAATGAACCGCTGCACTTTGCTCCACAGAACATGAAGGGCATTCAGAGCTATTATCGCAGGTTGGATCACTTCACGGGTGGAGGTGTTTTGTACGTCGCTTTATGGTTGCAAAGTACATAGCCGGATGTTGTGATATCGCTGTTTTTCATGACGCAGAGACAGTTGTAATGTGTAATGCTGTGTGTGTGTGTGTGTGTGTGTGTGTGTGTGTGTGCGTGGGTGTGTGTGCGTGTGTAAAACATTAAGCAGGGCAGCTGCTTGCACATCCAATACTCATGTGAATTCACCCTTCTCAAACCCCTGACGCTTTTCATTCATTCTAAAAATATTCTAAATATTCCTCTCATAAATAAACAAGTTTAAAATAAGACAAGAAATGAGCCTTTTAAGGCTCAGAATAGACTTGTCTCTCTCCCTGTGGCTTTCATGTTAGAGGAAGTGCAAAACAATCATATTGTTACATTGTTACATTTCCTTCTCTTGCTGTGAAAGCCTCACATTGATCTTTATGAGGTCAGAGACAGTACTTTGGGCTCCCTGTAGATTCTCTTAACACCATATTTATATATAACCATAGCTTTATTTTTTTTGCATAATTAAGTGACAGATACATGTACATATATAGCGCAGGAAATAGTATGTATATATACAGAAAAGAAGTCTAATCTTAGGTGCACAAATAGGCTACAGTTCTATTGCCTTTCATCCAAAATTGAGATTAAAGACAAAAGGAGACTGAATAACTGCTAGGGTCCTAAATTGTATAACAACCAGTTTGAGGAAATGAGGAAATACAATTACGTAGCAAATTCTATATTATTGTAATATAGAAAATATTGTAAAAAAATATTTTCATGAATTTGCATTTAACTGAAAACTGAAAATTTTACAGAGATATGATTGTTATTGGTGTTATTGGATGTCATATTCATTTTATGTTTATTGATATAAAAGAACTACTACTTTCACATGCATTTTGTGTGTGTGTGTGTGTGTGTGCGTGTGCGTGTGTGTGCGTGTGTGTGTGTTGTGTGTGTATGTTGCCCAAGACATCAACATGCAACAGAATCAAAAGTTTGGCTTATGGTTGATGAGCTGGTAATTGCAGCATAATGGGTCTTTGCTTTACTGACTGTCTATATGAGATTGTCCAGCGATGTAGCTACTAAATCAGGTGTCTAAAGCCACACACGAGAGACTGAATAGAACCTGTTTCTTTTTTATAGTCTTGTTAAAATCACTGGCCTTTAAAAGGCTGTGCAGCAGGACTGTGTAAAAGCATATTTGAAAAGCAGAGGGCTAGCTGGACACAGGGATAAAGTACAAGACAGAGACAGAGACGAAAGATGAGAGTGAGACAGAGATATATAAATCACTGGAGATGTCACAATGTTGAGTCATGTACTTAAACTTGGCAGGGAGAGGTGAGCGATGTACTGAGCTGGGATGAAGACAGGGTAAAATCCCCCTCGATTATCTCTAAACAGTCGCTGGCTCACTCTCACTGTCAGGACCAATCATCCAGGAGGAGAAAAACAGCATTTTTCTACTGCGGCTGGGATTAATGAACTGACAAACTCTGTTAGAGGTGCATACAGGGGCACCTGCAAGGGGCAACCAGAGATAATGGCACAAGAGAAATATAGGAGGTTAAATGGTCGGCAAATCCCCCCAGCATAATTACCAATAGACCTTTTTGTCTTGCACACATAATTCCTCATACAGATACTGCAGCAGGGGACAAAATTCCTTTGGGCAATCTCAACAAATGAAGTATGAGGCTATATCTGAAATATTGTGGAAAGTCCCTAATTGCTTTTTTTGTCCCTCAACCCCTTCCATGGTGTCTTCCACTCTGCCCACCCCTCCAACCCCCCCACCCCGACCTCCCCACCCTCTACCCCCCCACCCTCTTCCCCCACAGCGTTGCAGGACCCAGCTGTTGCCGCTGCTGCTGGTCCATTTGGTGGTAATCAGGTACAGGCCAGAAGGCCCACATCCTCTCCCTGATTAACACTTCTCAAATTCTAACACAGGTCTCGACTCCTCCTCCGCTTGAATATTCGGCCACAGACCGCAGATCTGCTCACCTTCAGAGAGATGAATACCCCTGTTGTTGACGTGGAAAAAAGCCCACCTCCGTTTTTTGCTCCCCAGTCACAGATTGTTTTTTGTCTTTGGAAAAAAAAAAAAAAAGAGAAAATAATGTGCCGTCCAAGTCTACCCTGCTCTGTCCCCCACAACTCTATTACAACTGATGGGTTTCCGTGCCATATTTGTTTATTTTACCAAGCCAACATGTAAGTGTTCTCCTTTTTTGTAATCAGCTGAGTTCTGAAAGGTTCCTGGCCTCAGGTTCTCTACCTGTAGTGGAATTTGAACCATTCATACGCTCCATTACCAGGGCTGTCAGGCCCAACGAAGTCAAGGCACAACTCACAGATTAATCCACGACTGCCTGTTACAGGACATTTGCCGTAGACATTTTTGTCTTGCCAGAATAGTCTGAAGAAAGGAAAAAAATCTCCCTTGAAGCAACATTGTCCAATTAAGTTTTCCCCTCTTGTCTTGGACTAAATGAGCCGGCTGCATCAGAGTTACATTTCAAGACTTTCTAAAAGCTAATACAACAAAAGGAATTTTCATACTTAAACAAACCACATCACTGCAATGTAATTTATTCAGAATTAAGTTGTGCAAAATATCATGCACTTACGCATCGCCATCAAAGGCAACCTGATCTTTGATGCCAGACTATTGTTTGAACCAGGTTGTGATTCAAGTATTGAGCAAGGGGGTCTCTCTCTCTCTCTCTCTCTCTCTCTGGCTCTCTCTCTCTCTCTCTCTTTGTGTGTGTGTGTGTGTGTGTGTGTGTGTGTGTGTGTGTGTGTGTGTGAGTGTGTATTTTGTTATTGGGATGCAGCCTGGTACAGAAACTGGAGGAGGGTTTGTGGTAAAATAATCAGAGTCTGCAGGGGTCTCTTTCCTCCTCGGCCCAGGCTGTGAAGTTTACAACCTTTCCATCCTCCTTTTATTTATCAATTCTTTTCTTTTGATACATTGAACATGCCTGACCACATTTCCCTCCGGTGACATGCTTCTTTTCATTCAATCCCAAACAGGGTCTTTTGCGGCAAGGCACCCCACTGCCAATTCTACTTAGAAGTTTCTTTGAAGTTTTTTCCCCCCTCTGCCTCTGCATTATTCACCTTAAATCCAAGGCGACATTTTTGCTTCATAATGGTAATATTAGCTGTCATATGCATGGGGCAGAGTGAATAGTGGTCACACAATGGTGACAAATAGCAACATCCTTGACTTGGAAATTGTTACCAGCATTGACAACCAAAGACAACGATGACTTATAGTAAATGTTTGTGTGGCACCCGTATGTGACAGACCAATAATTAATAGCCTTTTCTGAAGTTCCACCAGCAGTATTTGATTACAAGGGTATTGTTTTGCTGTAGTTCTATTCCTAGTTTGTCAAGGTATGAAAAGGAAGTGACCTAAATTCATCTTGGGTTGACTGACAGATGCATCTGCCCAGACTCCATTGATCATCAGTCTTCATGGACAGAGTGGAGGCCAGGGAATATCTATGTAACACCAAGAAGTATAGGTCTATTAGCTATACAGCAGGAAGCAAAGATGTTATGTAAGATGGTATTCTATTAAAGGCTTTTTTTCCATTGGGGAGGATGTAGAGGTTTGGCATTATACATGTTAAAATTCAATATACGATAACAACGCAATATGTTCCCAAAATCAGAAACAAAGTTGAAAGTAAAACAAAGTTGCCTATGTGGAAAACGTTTAGGCTAACTGTTTCTTCCTTACAAGGGATTAAAAAATGTGTTACCTAGGCACAAATGCCATGCTGTTGAAGTTTGTAACCCAGTTCTTGATGTTACCTGACCAAGCCAAAGATGTGATTCTCCTCTGTGTCTCAGGGACAGCGCCACCCACTGGACACCGGGGGAGCTGCTGTAGTCAAACCTCCTCGTTACTTCACATACAGGTGACAGCATGTGGTAAAGGTTAGTTGCCAGCTCCAAAAGTGTGACCACCTGGCACAAATGAGGTCCCCTGAGAAGATTTACAAACCCCTCATCTGAAACTTCAGCCCCTAAACTAAACTCTCTCTCTCTCTCTCTCTCTCTCTCTCTCTCTCTCTCTCTCTGACTAACCCCCCCTTCACCCCCCACCCCCTTTCCCCTCATCAATTTTAGCTCTTAAACCCCCACGCCACTGCAGCAAAACACTGACTGACACACAGACGTGCACATACAGTACATGTGTCTGCCAACACTACACGGACAAACACACACACACATGCATGCATACACACTCCCCCAGCAGCCCCCTCGCCCGAAACAAAAGTGTAAAAGTGACAAACTGAGTGTGCAAGATGAGCTTTGCCATTATTTGTCTAATGGGGTAGAGGATGAAATCTGCCAAGATCTTGCAAAGCTCCCGACGTTTCCTGTTGCTCTTCAGCATATTTGTGCTCAACATTCTTGCCAGAGCCTGGGATTATAAAGAAAATCAGGACAGTTTTCCACCAGTTGGCAGAAGGTCAGAAATACATTCCTGGCAAATTTGCATTGTATTACATTTTAGATTCTAATCTTGTCTTAACACCATATTTACAGTGCAGAGAGTGCCAAGTGTGTATTATCTCGTTATAGGAGTCAAGGAGGACAAGGAGGACAAGGAGGACTGGCAGTGAGTCAAGATGCAGTATTTTCACATCTAAGAAGATTGGAATAATCAAAATATACAGGAAAGATTCAAGTGCTGTGATCCAATTGTTTAGGATGGACACACTGGCCCCCAAACAAGGCGTCTTTCTTTTTGTGAACTGAGCCACAGAGAGACGTAGAAGGAGAGAAGGAGAGAAGGAGAGACTGATTTTTACACTTTCTGCACAATTTCCTCTCTATTTCCTCCCTGAAGACCCTTGTCTGCAGAATGTGCAGAGTATGCTTTCCATGGACAGGAGGCTATGGAACCTGCCAGAACAAAAAAGAATGAAAAAAAAAGAGAGAAACGCTCCTCCCTCCCGCACTGCAATACAGAAAGATGGAGTTATTACCCAGAAAACCTCACCGCCTTGTTTTTTTTTTTTTTTTTTTTTTTTTTTTTTTTTCATCCTGGAGTTCCCGGAACACTGAGCCACCATTACGACCAGAATACTTGGACCGCACACCGGTTACCCACTCTGACGTCGAGAGAGAAGAAAAACAAATGCTCCTCGCAGCAAAGTGCATCGGCCTTTATTTCTGTCCCACATCACGCCTAATTGGTGTTCATACGAGACAGCCAATGGTAGACCGGTGCTGAGGTTCAACTGTGGGTAGAAATATTAGAACACCGGGATAAAGTTCCCAGCCTGCCCCCTCTTAACTGTCTCAAACATTCGTCTTGGTTTCAACTAATGACAAAAGTAAGGAGGCTGTTATTAGATAAGTAACATGCCCTTACACTACAAAAATATCCATCTTAATTTACTGTAATCTAGTATTAAGTCTTAAAATCCTATTTTTCTGCAGTACAAGTGAAAAAAATCTGTTACTGGGGTGATGCAGTATTGCTTCACTTGTTTTCAGTGCAAATCAAATTTCATATTTATAGGATTTTGTTGAATCAAGTGTAATTTTCTTGATCCTAGCAGAGTGATATTTATTCTGCCGTGTTCTGCTTTTTTTCAAGATATTGGCATTTGTTTCTAGAAAATTCCTGAAACAAGTGAAACTGTACTCAAAGCAGATTTGAAGATGGCCATTTCTTGCAGTGTACACTTTGCATTTAACTGATATTTCCATACTGTATTTCCGTACATGTATGGTTGTGGAAGAAGTTTTTTCCATGCTAAACCTCAGTATTCAGTATTCAGTCAGCATGCACAGGAACAGGGGCCATGGTTGTCAGAGTTGAGGTCACACATGTCACACACCGAGGTGTCTGGGAAAACACTTTTGTAAGAGTGTAGTGCTTTTAAAAGGCCTTTCCTGCCCATCATTGTCTGTTTCCAGTGCGACATGAGGTGAGACTGATGGCCTTCTCATGTAAATGCATTTCTTTGTAGGCCTACTTTTAGCATGCCTTGTTTGGTGCTTGAACTCTATAGTATGTATGTTAATTAGATAAATAACATTATTCTCAGACACAAGGTTGTTATGCGATTTATAATTCCCGTAACAACTTGTTTGCCCTTGTGACAAGCAGTGAAATAATATTTGTGTGTGTGCTACACCGAAATAGAATTGAATATCCTTGGTCTTTTATCAGTGAGTCATCCATTTTGTGTCATGGAAATGAAGAGTAAACATCAACAACACATCTCAACAAGGACACAAGGCGTCATTGACTCACGACTGAATTTGAGGCCTTTAAAGCCACGGTCAATGACATCGCTCAGCCCGCTGTTCTCGCCCCGCAGTGCCGTCTCAGGACAGCTGGTGAGAATGGCAGCAGTTAGCGGCCATTTGTCCTGGCCAAATTGAAGCCAACGTCCACGAGCCATATGAAGTACCTCCTATATACACTAGGAGCCCTGTGAAGCAACGCTGTGCACACTGGGTGTTAGAGCAGAGGAAGCTGAAGTCAAAGAAGGAAGGATGCCCTCTTAAAAAGCAGGAAATGAGACTCCAGGATGCCCACTGCTCAGCACCAAGGATCGGGTCAGACAGCTACTTAAGCACTCGCTCTCTCTGCCGTGTCGCTTGAGCCTAGATGCTGTAGTGGCACCATACTGAATTACAACACTGTGTACCCACACACACCTCAGAAGCAGTAGCAAACCACAGGAATGCCAAGGCTTAGTAATAGAGAGAGGAGCTGCGGAATCTAATTAATTGTTTCTAGGTACAACAGGAGCCGTTCGTGCTCCTGTTCCCGTCATGGTGTAGTTCAAGTTATGACAGGCGTGAACTGTTTTTATTTGTATCATATCTATTTCTCCCCTGACAACGTGACATGGCTTTGCACACATTTTCCTCCTCCTCCTCCTACTCCTTTCTCATGAATCATCAACCACTGTTGACATTGGCTGTCAATAACAGATTATTCCAAATGCTATAAAATGTTTGTCTCTTGTTCTGTGTGTTTTCTGTGGACACACCAGGAAGAGGAGCGATTGTATCTTTTGTTAGCTAATAGAGGTTGTTAATAAAATAATTACATAATTAAATAATCTAAAATATATCAAAGTTTATTGGTGGAAGAAGAAGAAGAAGAAGAAGAAGAAGAAGAAGAAGAAGAAGAAGACGGTCTGTTGGATAAGCAGTATAAGAGAAAACCTCAGACAAACACACTTCATCACAAATTGTGAGGAGGGTTAAATGTAATGACTACTCCCTTGTATTTAAACACATATGCACACACACACATGCACACACACGCACACACACGCACACACACACACACACACACGTAATGACAGAAATCAGCTCTGGGTAATTGAACAGTGGGAGGATGCAGGAGCAAGGCCAAGTGCTGGGAAAAGGGAGAGGAAGGAGAGGGGAGATGGGTAGATACACAGAGTCATTAAGATAGCCTGGGTGTTAATGTAATTCATCAAGCCTGATAAGGCCATGGCCTGCTGCCAGGGAGCAAGGTGTGGCACTTTCCCTCACCCATCACTGTCAGCGGTAGTGGCCCTCACAGTAACAGTTTGTTGTTCTTACCCTTGCTATTAATTTCAATATGGATGAAATGGAAATGAAGAGGAACAGCTGGCACAACAGGCTCATTCACCCTCTGATATCATGTCCTTGTGAAATTCAACACCATAGTTCTGTTAAGTTTAGCTTGTTCATCTTCCTGATGGTCAGTATTCTGTGTTTTTTGCCAATTCAAATCCAGTTCACATCTTTAATGTACCCTGAAGGGAAATTTGGTTTCCAGAGAGGATTTAAAATACAAATCTCCACATTATTTACCACTCAAACCTGATGCTAGAAATCAATAAGACCATAGAGGGAGTTCATTCAGGTTTATGTAGGGATGTGTGAATCAATACAATGAGCAAAACAGACATTTGCATTTTTTTCCTTTACGCTCTTCCTGTTAATGCCACACTCACTCTCAAGTAATGATGCACAACCAAAACAAGGATTGAACTGTGCCTTTGCATGTTAACTCTCCACCCATGGTTGTGATTTTTGGAAACCAACCTGGCATCATTGCACCTGGAGCAAAATTTCCAATTGCACAACCTGTCTGACACACACACACACACACACACACACACACACAGAGAGACACACATGCAAACACATACAAAAACGAATCAGCAGAGTTCCTATGTCCTGTATGTAAAAGGACAGCTAAATTGAGGGGAGGCGTCAGTGTGCTTTTCCCTTTAAATTGCCCAGAAAATGATGTGTGATCTATCGCTGTGAGTACTGTCTCTCCAGACGATGATGGATGGATCCGTCATCCATGTTGCCTCTCGATTAAGTGGCTGTGTCTAAACACAACCTCCAATTTTCCAATTTGGCCCAGTAGCAAACCACAGCTGATTGAGCAGTCGTATGGTATTCTCTCTCTCTCTCTCTCTCTCTCTCTCTTTCTCTCTCTCTCTCTCGCTCTCTCTCTCTCTCAATTCATTTCCCTCTTTTCTATCTCCTCAGCTTGTTCCACCTCCACCCCCTTAAACATCACATGACTTCATGAGCTCTACTTCATGAGCGAGGTCTGGCTCACAACAAGCACTGTACAGTCAAAAGCCACACAAATGGTCATTCATATCAATCGCGAAACACCATCAAACAGGCCTTATGTTTCCAATGACATTGAGGCAAACACACCCAGTCCTGTTCTGAAATGAAAAGTTGCCTGTGACCAAAACTCGAGGTGCTAAAATGGAGCTCCAATGTGTTGAAACCGACGTGACGGGCTCTCAAAGCCGAGATTCTCTCTAAAGGTTTTTATCAATGTGGCGGCTTTGAAACCCAGGAATGTTTCCATTTTCAACACCTCCTTGATAAAGTTTGCAAAATATTTCATATGGTTTGTGACGTGTCGATGAAAGAGTGCATTATGCCGATCAGCAGGGGTGTGCTGAGGAGAGAGGGAGTGAACGGAGGGTCCGAAAATCGAGCTTGAGAAGAAAGCTAAGGCCTCCTGCTACATTTAGGAGGTGTGAAGGGCTGTCCAGGTTCCAGTGTTCGGCATCTGTCCCCAGAGCAACAAGAGAGTCTGTGTGGGGACCAACTCACCTCTCTGCACAAAGGATGTCCTGTGTTTTTCACGGGCACGCACACACACACACACACACACACACACACACACAGAAACACGCAGCCCCTCAAATCTTTTCCCTTTGTCACAAGGCACACGTTCCTGAGCTTACAGCTTACAAATAGTTGTTTGCTGACAGCCTGCTGGTTTTCTGAGCCGCAGAGCAGGAGAGTGAAGAGCTTTAGCCCACATCCCTTTCCCTCAGGCTGATAAAGTGCTCTGATAAGCTGCTGGGTGCTGGTGAAAAGTGGCTGGCCCTCAGCCCCCAGGGCCACAATATGAAAGACTGGCTTGTCTGGAGCAAAGCAGAACAGAAGAGATGATGAGGCCAGAAAAAAACGTACAGAAAAGGCCAAAAAAAAAAGGATTAATGATGAAGTGGTCTGGGCGCAGTGTGTGTCTGTGTGTGCGGTGTGCGTGTGTGTGTGTGTGTGTGTGCTGCGTGTGTGTGTGTGTGTGTGTGTGTGTGTGTGTGTGTGTGTGTGTGTGTGTGTGTGTGTGTGTGTCTGCAAGCACACATATGTTTGTGAGAATTTACTTTCGCCACCAGCTGTGGGCGGTGAGCGGGGCAGGGTGTGTAGAAATGGGGGAGCCCTGCCATGTGTTTATGTTGACTAATGAGCTAATTACCCAACCCCTAATCTACCTCAACTTGTGTCATTTCACAGGAATGCTGCAGCAGTCAAACGCTTGCAGATTATGGGTCATTTCCTGACAGTTAAAGCCAAACTACTACAGCAGTAATTCCTCCACACACCAGGCGTTAAACCACAAGTGCTGTGGCCTCTCCATTTGCCTCTATATGAAATTTATTGTCTTTATGTGTTGTAAGAGGATAAAAACTTGCCCATAAAAAGTAAACAAGTTGAAGCAAGTTGACTTTATTTAGCTAGATAGTTTGGCTGTTGCTGTAATTGTTAGTACATGCTGTATATCCTTTATGTTGTACAGTAAATTGTTACCCCTATTTATTGATGTGTGCCAGCCCAGACCCCTCGGCTTGGGCAGTTTTGGATCAATTACAAAAATACTGAGTCTATTGAAAGGTTTTGTGTTAATTCATCTACATTGGTTCATGTCATAGCCTGTGCGTGATAGATTTACTTTGATAATCCTGCAAGCAATAGCATTATACTTAAGAGTGTCTGCTTACATGTACATTGAAGTTCATTCACGTTATGCTACGTTTACATGCACAGAAAGTCCTATTCTTAACTGAATGGTTACTGAACCTGCTTTTGGGTTGATGCATGTAAACGTCATAACTCAGAAAAACCCAGGTAAACTCATACTTTGATTTTAAAAAAAAAACCCTGATTAAGACTTACTCAAATATGAAAAGGGTTACTGTTACGGCATGTAAGCATCTTATTCTTTTCACTTTTGGTTTTCGTCATATGTGCAAACTTACTTACCATTACTTTTACTATTGGGAATATTTCCACTGTATTAGAAGTAACCTACTATTGCTATCAAACCAGGAGGGAGAAGCTGACAGCCGCATCTTTTCATATTTCAATGCTGGTGGACCATACTAGCTATGAGCGGGACACCGCAGGAGGACAGGAAGATTCTGTTAATTGGTTTATTTGTGGCAACAAGGATAGTGAATTGCAGGGTATCAAATGTGCATGTTAACAGCTTAACCCGAATAAGACCTTGACTGGAGGAAGGCAAATAGCCAGGTAACTCTGTGCATGTAAACGTAGCCAATGAAAGCTTTTCAGGGGTACATTGAGCTACTGCCTAAATCAGGATGTTTTTTTTTATTGTGGAGTAGCATAAAGTAGCTGGAAGAACAGTTTACAAAACAAACAAAACAGTACATTGACGTCGGAAAAGGCTACGTAGTGCACAAACTTTGGGTGTGCCTTTCAAATGAGTCAGGTGAGTAGGTAGTCCACTCTTCAATAACCCTCTACAAGGACTGTAATAATTGAGTGGTGGTTAAACGCTACACCTTGTTTTCTTCTAAAAAAGGATTTTGAATAAACTAGGACACTTACTACAAGAAACTGGAACTGGCAGAAGTAAAATAAGTCATCTTTAAGTAGCCTGCTAAGAAATATACTGTTTGTAATAACCCTTGAGAGTGCATATTTTTCAACTGAAATAGTGTAGATAAATAAAAGGTTTGAGGAAAAACAGCCAAAAGTTTAAAGGACTTTGGAAGGAGAAGTCAATCTAGTTTTGAGGCAGACAGCATGGGAGGTCCTGGTCCCCTCCACCCAGGGCAAGAGGTGTGAGTGGGGATTTAGCTTAAACTCTCCCTTGCCCCCTTGTTCATCATCCCCCTCCCCTGGGGTGTGCTGCTCCGCTCCCCCTCAACAAGCTCCCATCCATCACTCCTAAGATTTCACTTCAATAGGTGGTCCTCTTCCTCTTTTAACACACCCTCATGAGAACATTTCACTAGCAGAACAAGACAGCAAAGGGTGAAGAGGCAGCAGTTGCATGTGGTATTCTGTTTCTTCAAGAAACAAACACTATGTAGTTTCCCAGGTTATACCTGCAGAAATGATCTCCGCAACGGTTTGTGTTGCTGCTGTTCCTAGTTTGATCCAGGTCCATGTTTTAGAGGGCCGAACACGTAACACCAGCATGCTGCTCCCTCGGACGAGCCCGGGCCAAGCTGTGCAGTAGCCAGCCATTCAAACAGAAGGCAGGTTGGTTGATATTTAAATGGCTTCTGTTTGTTTTTCTTCTGGTCCCGTGTGTGCATGTGAGCCCAGTATAAAGGACTGTGTCCTTTTGAAGGGGATAGCACCAGGAAAGTGAGGGGGAAGGAAACCTTGCTTTGGTGTTTTATATATCAACGGAATGACTTCCCTCAAATAAAGACGTGTTCCATTCTGCCTCAGTCTGGAACAAGCTGCTCGTTTCCTGTCCTGAAAACTCGCTGTTCGAACAATGAGCATGGCCAGAATAGAGGAGCTGTCATGTCTTGAGGATCTGGTACGGTGCTTTTGTTTGACCGCAGGTTCAATTGAATCATATGTTTACGGTATTTGTGACATTTGAATGATCAAACACAATTGTGTCATTTGAATTAATATAAATGCTGAAACAATAGATAATGCCTTTTGAACTGTCATCTGGAACAAAGGGCAAAGATGAAAGTATTTCCTTTGGGCTTATAAATTCTCTTCAAGCTCACTTTTCACTTTCAGCCCTTTATGGCAAAACAGTAGCAATGCAATAGAGCTGACGATGGTGATAAAGACACCTCTAATAATTAATGAACCCCAATAGAATTAATCTAGCTCTAAATGTTCACTTTCTGCCCACTGCCCTGTCTGCGCGATGGACAAAGGCTTCTCTTTGCCTCTCTCCACTGGGAGCTTGCCATGCAGAGTTTCTCACTCGCGCTGCCCCCTCATCAAATTACAGCCCTGCTCCCTCCTGTCATGTTGGCAAACAAAGGTCTTAAAGCGCACTCCCAGTGTAATTGCCTCTAATCTCAGACATAATGTGGTCTTTCATGTCAACTGGTTGTAGAGAAAAGGGAGCTGTTGTTCTCTCTGCCTTTTTTTCACCCTCAACTTTCCCACTTTCACTGCGAGGAGCACGGCTTAAAAATGTTAGTTTTTGCTGCTCTGTGTTTTTTTTTTCCGTTTGTTTTTTTTTTCTTTTCTTGAAGGGTAGTGCACTTTGATTGAGACATAATATAAGAATTTTGACAACATAAAATTTCATGCATATTTACCCAGGAACTTGAAAACGAGCCCTATAGTACCTCTACAGATCTACAAATGCTTGGATCTGTGATTAAAATAAATATCATGAAATGAAGGAAGACTCGGGGAAATGTCCATGGTTGTGCAGCAGTTCTCGGTGAGCTCCTCCACCTTTGGCCTGAATTCTCTCCGTGGTGAACATCAGGCAGCCTGCAGCTGGAAGTGTTTCTGTGGTTTGGCCAGGTGTCTCTCTGCCCTGCCTGGGACAAGGCCTCAGCGGGGCCTGGGACTGGATTCTGGGAGCAGGCTGGAGGGCTGAATGAGCTGGCTGCCCTCCGTGATCTGAAATGTCCTGCGGACCCACCTGACTGGTGGTCAGCTGTAATTGATACAACACGATAGCAGCGCCGGAGGGGAAAGAGAAAATTCAAATGTGTGTGTGTGTGTGTGTGTGAGCATGTGGGGAGGAGACAGAGAAGCACAGAGCTGAGAGAAAGGGAAAGAGAAGGAGAGAGAGAAAGGATCATGGAAATGTTGGACAAATTCTTCAACTCAAGAGGCCCTTTGGTTAAAAATGTGGAACGCAGACTTTAATATGGTTTCCAGGGGGTTTGGCAAGCAAAGATGCACATATCAAGTAAAAAACACAGTATCTGATATCTGTGCTAGATGGAGAATGAGTGGGGAGAGATGCAGAGTGCAGGGTAAGAGGAGATGTAGTGTTTCTATAACCGTTCAGCTGGGCTTTTTAAGGGACCCAGCTGTGCGCCCTGGAGGTCTCGAGCTCTAACTGGGACAAAATCAGCGCAGTGGGGCCATGGCTGCAGCTTCAGTCCTGGGCTATCCATGGCCTGATGTTCCAGGAGGCACGGTGGATTGATGGGTCCCAGGAGAGTCGTCACATAGGCCTCAAACAATCACCCATTCATCCCTCCAGCCACAGCAACTGGGCGAACACTCTCCACTCTTACAAATCTTGAAAATAGGTTTGAAATATTATATATTGAATTGTTGAAATTCGAGATACTTGAAGTGAGGTGTGTTGTTTTTTTTTACTCACCTTTATATTTCAAATTTGAAAATTTCAGCATAATGTTAAAACATTTTTAAACCCCAAAACTCTGAAGAACACCAAACGAGCGTACGTTCCTCTGTGAATGTGGCCAGTATATTTTTGGATAATGCGGCTCAACTGGCTCCAGCCCATCACGCCTCATCTGCCAGAACTACACACTGCTGTTACATAAGACAGCTGAGGCGGTCCAGAAGTTTAGACAAGTCCTTATGTGGACAAAATGGGTGTGTTCAGTCTGTCCCCCCTACCTCAAAATCCATTTACCATGACTGTATCAACCAACGTCTCTCCAGTGTTTTGTTGCCCCTTTTTCAAATGCCTGCGTCTCTCTCAGTCTCCGAGATGAGAAACCTGGAGGTCAGCTTGCACATCAGCTACATTTTTCTGTAAGTTACTGGCTAGTTATTTATAGAGCAAGAACAAATATACAATGGAAGGAGGGCAGTGGTTTGGGTAGAAGGTAGGTTAAGCCCAGGAACATCTGTCCTTTCAAAGGCATCTCCTCCTTGGTATGCTCAGAATCCACTCCAGGGGCGTACGCGCTTCACTGGTAGTCAGAGAGCTGGCATGCTAGTCAAAACAGAGCTGAAGAGGGGGAGCAAAGTATCCCTTCAGACCCTCCATCCCATGTTACCAACTATGTACACTACCAGTCAAAAGTTTGGACACACACATCTTTCTTTATTTTTACTATTTTTCACATTTTAGAATAACAGTAAAGACGTCAAAACTATGAAATAACACAAATGGAATTATGCAGAAACCAAAAAAGTGTTAAAGAAAATCAAAACTATCATATATTTTAGGTTCTTTAAAGTAGCCGCCCTTTGCCTTGATGGAAAGGCAAAGGCTTTGGAAAGAAATGCATAGGCATCAACTTCATTATTTATATTCATCTAACATTTATATTCATCTAACACATTTCAAGCATTTAAGCCTTTAGATCGAAATGGCTTGAAGATAATGATAAAGATAGTACATTCAATCAGGTGTGTCCAAACTTTTGACTGGTAGTGTATGTTCCCAAAGTCACCGTGAACCCCCAATACAGCATCCACACACTCAGGCAGGTCTCCATATAACTAAGACAGCACTTACCTTTGTCAGGGCAGAGAGGAAACATTTGAGCAAGAACAGCAGCGTTTTCTGAGGTGTGAGAAGAGAAATGACACTTCGGGCCAGCAGGGAAACCTGAGCGTTGCTTATGATGAGGTGTAGAGATCCTCAAATAACCCTTCCTCAAGTCGGGGAGGAAATAGGTCTAAGTAAAGAGTCCTACAGTAGAAAACAGGCTTGTCATGCAAGGAATAATGAAGCTGTAGGTACATAATGACTAAAAGTCTTGAGCAGTAATTCAACAGTTAGAAGTGGTCACTGAGAAACATAAGGATCTATTTATTGTAACTCTTACTCAGAGCTTTAATTTTAATTGTTTAATGGTTTTAATAGTTTTAATTGGCCCCATTTTTTGGTATTCTTTTCCCTCTAATCGTTAACCATTGTAATTTTTAAGATAGATTGGTTCTAATCTTACAAAGCCACTCAGTGTGCAGCCAATAGCTGAACATATTTTCTATCTGGCAGATTAAACAATAGGTACACGTCATCCACTCTGTTACACTACTTTCTATTTATTAGGAGAAGATGCTGTGGATTGCTCAATTTTCTTTTGGATCGAGTTTATTACAGTTTGCAGTCAGTAAGCTCAATTTGGGAAGTTGTATTGTGCCATACTACTGGGACTATATGAGTTACTGGTGAATCCCAGGCAAATCCCTGGCGTAAAGTGTCGGACAGGCACATGGCGTCTCCTATAGCCCAGGGGTTATGACTTGGGCCCCAGGGTGGGACGGGACAGAGCTGGGGAAACGTGTGTGTGTGTGTGTGTGTGTGTGTGTGTGTGTGGGTGGGTGGGTGTGTGTGAGTGTGTGTGTGAAGCTGACACAGGCTCTGTTTAGTCTGTCTGCGTCAGAGATGCTTCATTACACACTCGTAAATTCAACCACACTGACACTCCCAGAGCAACCTCTCACTCTCTGTTTCTCTAATTCTTTCTGACACGCACCCACACACACTCATACACACACACTCATACACACACACATGCACACGCACACAGAGTACACGACAGACACAGTACAATGGCAACATCTTTATTAACTTAATTTTATGATCCATTCAAATGTTTTAATTTTTGAATTAAAATGTTTCCACATCAGAAAGTTGATCACTTAGTACACATGCACACACAAAAAATATGTTTCTAGAATAAATATTGTATGTTAAACTTATTTTATTTTACAGGATTTACAGAGTACAGTATAATAAGGGATACAGGGATACATTGCAAACAATTACACCACCAAAATAATCACCAACTCACATATTGTGCAAACACCATTAAATAATTTTGCACAGATTTCAACTTGTAATTTTATCACATTTCATTATCAAATCTAAGAATACATTTCATGTTATATACATTAAATGATAAATTAAATAGCACTGGTGACCATTAATGATGGTGTGACTTTAAGTCATTATATTGAATAAAATTAATTGATATTTATATATATATATATATATGTATATATATATATATATATTGATTGTATAGTAGGCCTAGGCCTACATTGTTGCCTTAACAAAATTACTATTATTGTTATTTGTTTAGCCTATTTATTTTGCTTGGCATTTTGTGAATCAGTTGACATGAAGCAAATCTATTCAAAAGTCTTAATTGAATGAGGAGGTTTTTTTCTCTGTGGCCGTGGTGTTTCGTATTCTCAGTCATGCGTTACGGAACAAGTAAGGAAACTTTGAGGATGAAAAGCAGACTAAATAAACACACGGAAAGTAGCGATAGCACATACTGTATACTGTAGGATTGCATTGGCTGAGAAATAACGATTATTTCTGAAACTGTTACGACGGGTTCAAAACGTTTATGCTTTGAAACTTTTTTAAGCTGCTTTTGTAGCCTACTATATTGATAAAGATATTAAACCGTTTATTAATAAATATTTTAAAAAGACAATAAACCGTTTATTAATTAAAATAAAAATATAAAATAATATTATCAAATCAACACAGATGCAGCAAGATTTTACTATTAATCTATTCTCACACCTATAGGCCTATACTGTTATTCTATCACTGTAAATCAGCACTAGCCTAATTCTGTCAGAAAAAACAGCGATAGATCTGTATGCGCCACTCATTTCACAAATAATTGTTCCTGTAATTAAAAAGCTACTTTGAAATTTTACTATTGCTCACGTTTGTGCAGAATCAATCATAATAGAGAGAAAAAACGTAGCCTAGTACTGCGTACACAGATCACTTGACTAATGTTTATTTTGTTTGCTGATAAAATAGAATAGTTTGACCTGTTTGCCTCATTACTTTATTTTTCCATTGTGTTTTGAGTAGGCTATGTTGTGCATTTTTCCCCAGTTTTTCCAACAGTTACATGAAGATAACTTGAGCGTGAGCGGAATTCCTGTGTAGCCTAAACACGCCACGTTTCAGAGGCCTTGCTAAAGATGCACACCTTGACCCCTTGGTTCTGCAGGACTGACAGCGGCGAGGTAAACAGGATTCATTAGAGAGCGGGTCCCCAGGGTGGAGTCCGCTGTTCCGCTGCAGCCGGACCAGACAGGACCAACCGAGCTGCAGCCCCGCAGGGCCACACCACCTCCTGACTGCCGTGTCTGAATTATCATTTTCAACTCTAAAGCCTTAGAATGAAAGAAACATCTCCAACTGATAAAACATTCACTCACAGCAATGAATTTGATATCTTACTGTAAAAATATTAAGGCACTAACTTAAAAAAAAAGTTTCTTTGCTGCCTTGAAATTGAAAGTTAGAGCTAATAGTCCTGACCTAATAGTTAGGTCAAAGTGCATTACTTGTTCTAATGTGGTAAAGTGAGTGAACTTATGACATTTCAACTGACAAATATCTGGTCATATTGGCATATTGGTGTTTTTTGGTATAATCCACTAATTGCTGAGCCATTTCCCAGTAATTATTCTTTAATTAAAGAGGAGATTTAATTTTTAACTATTTTTTATTAGAATTAGACCTATGAACCACCAAACACACATACATAACAAGTCTCACAACAACTTAATTAAGTCACTTGAAGCTTATAATTAGCAAATGTAAACTGAAAAAAATGACAAACAACTACATGGAGTTAATGATGAATTAGTTTCACTATATTGCACTGTGAGTTATGACATTTATAAACCACAATTACTGAAATTACTTGAAAGTACTTTGGTGTACAATCTATATTATAAGAAATCCCTATATAAAACACTAAATAACAATAAACAATAAATATATGAAGAAATAATATGAAAATGTCTAATAATTTAATCAGAATCATTATCAAACTTTGCATCCAATTTAGTAGATACTTACAATGCATTATCAATCAACGCATCATGAAAGGGAAAAGTTCAACAGAGTTGTCAAAAGACTGTTCAGGAAAGGAATCTCCCTGTAATTACATTTTAAGAGCAGAGGAAGCTGTAGCCCTGAACCCCGTCATTTAGTCGGCATTAAATAAACACGAGCCCCATCAGCGTCAGATATGCCCGCACACAGTTGCACTGTAAATAATGACTTTCATTGCCGTGAGCAAAAATCTGGGGTCATGATCAGGGTACATGAGGAACAGTCACACCATCAAAGGCTGATACATTAAATCTGGTATCTCTGGGTTAATCATTAAAGCTCCCAATAATCAGCCAGTATGCAGTATACTATCACTTCTTATTTCCTTTACTCATACCAACCATCTCAAAAAGTAAATCAACCCTGAAACATGACACTATTCAAGAAAAATTACAATTATTCAACATTGGGAAAGAGCAGGAAACAACATGTTGTAACATGTACAGTAGCATACAAGAAAATATCAGTATGTGGTGAATGGTTGGCAATAGCTTTTCTATAACAAATATTACTGTTACATGATGTAACATTTGGATAATAAGTATTGTTGTTGATGGGAAACACTGGTATTATAACTTGAATGAGTAATGCGTTGTTCACGCAGAAGTTTGCAGGATTTCCATAGTATTGAAATGTGATATCTAATGCATGTCATGGAATTTTTATTCTTCATCTGCTCTGGCTCGCCTCTGATGTCTCGCCAAAACTGTCAGTGCTATAAACCTCTGAGAACATATGGAGATATGCAATACCAGGGGATTACACTGATTCAATGACAAACAATTACTGTGAGATGTTCTACCAGAGCAGAGTCAATGTACAAGTCAGTCTTTCAGATTGTTAGTGATTTCCCTGTCAACTTCTGAAAGAGCATGGATAGCAGTAGAATTATTATCAATTTATTCAGTTCATTAACTTTCATTCTTTCATTCATTCATTCTTTTTTCATAAGGTAACTGCTAATATTGCTGTCATATTGTCTAACCATCATTTTGCATTATTTACTTTTATCTCTTTGACGATTAAATGAAAATTTGAGGTTGAAATGATTTGTTTCTGTCAACAATTTCACATCATAGACTCAAAGGAGGACGGACGATCACATCAAATTCAAACTAAAGCACCCATGATGGTAGATTTACAACGTTTAAAACCCATATACACTGACCAAAAAAAAAGTAAAGATAAAATTAACATGAAACATAAATTGTAGGGTGATTTAAAATATTGTCTTTTCAATCTCAGAATTTGATTTAATGTTCAATCACACAGACATAAAAGGCTCCTGATGTGCTGCGCCTCGCTCCAGTTGTAGCTAAGTGATTTAGGCTGACCTCTGTAACCCTAAGGTCAACATCAACATTGTTTCAAGGTGTCTCTGTGTGGGTTAGCAGTGCCAATGCTCTGTGGCACAATAAAGCAATTTAAAACACTGGGTCCGCTCATTAAATAGGCAAGAAAGGTTGTGACCTTCAAAAACATCCCTCACCAACTTTCCCTGCCCCATCATAAATTATAGTCTAGTATGGCGCCAGTGTAACAGCCATCTACCAAAAAAAAAAACACCTGACAAAGCATGAGACAGAAAAAAGGAATAAAACAAAACATTCATAGCGTTATGTATTCCATTAGAATCCTAATAACTGTAGTTCATGGCATTAACGACAAGTACATTACAGTCGTCATGCCAGTCGTTTGAATTGTTTTCAATTTTCCACCACTGATATGCCTCCAGAGATCCCACGCTCACGGTCTCAACTGTGCAACGCACCAAATATTTAGCGTAATAGCTGGTTACTGTGCTATCTCTTCCACTACGAGCTGTCAATCTCTGCCCTGGAGCTAATTAAAAAGGCCCCGGTGCTTTATTTGTTTGCACACACTGAGGGCAGACTGGAACAGTCAGGCGTGGGGGCATGACAAGCACGCCATGCCCCCTTAAATCACTCTCCTGTGCCAAAATGCTGACACCACATAAGAATCCTGACAAAACATTCCCAGTGTCCCCAGCGTGGCTGAGAGAGAGCGAGAGAGAGAGAGAGAGAGTGTGTGTGAGAGAGAGAGAGAGAGAGAGAGAGAGGGAGAGGGAGAGAGATGTCTTAATTAGTCACACCGACAAACAAGCGTTAAGTATACCTTACTGAAATTACTACTGTGGCTTTCTTTATCTCCTGTCGTCACTTCCTCATTCACCCTTCCATCTGTCTGCTTGTCCCTCAGCTCCCTTATTGCCCTAGAAATACCTCCTTTTCTTCACTTTTCATATACAGTATTACACACTTGTTAATTTATCAAACTTGTATTCCCTTGCCATGTAATGTATCTCAGACATCAACCTTTTTATTACATAGTACAAATAATATGAAAGATCATGTAATTTACTTACCTGTATTGTGACAGACCTGCTTCCCACCAACAATATCCTATCCTATCCTATCCTGGTGTCCTGCTCCTTTCCTGATGGTGTTCCTCAAGCTTTATCTGTCACTGCACTGCTATGCTACCTTCTGAAATCTGCACCTTCCGAGAAGTGACACTAAGACGGAGCTGGCATGGAATAAAAGACACATACATTTAATTGTGTTACAGTGGATCCCGGGACATCACACTTGCTGCGGCCTCATGGCTCTCTGCTGCCACCTGTCTGTCTGTGGAGGAGTGTGTGAGGCGTCGCAGTGATGAAGACCCTTGGAGATACAACAGCAGAATGTGCTGAGTAATGCTGAGTGATCCCATTTAAGTCTTAATAATGTTGTTTTCTGGTTGCTGCTGGATAAAATGCAAGCGCTCATTTTTCCCATTGGTAGGAGGGAGAGAGAGATTGAGAAGACAGGATACTTTTACTCAAAATCTATTTACCCCAACTTTCGTCATGGCATTAAAATAGCACACAGCTTTTCCACATTAAAAGTATTTCTCATCCTATAAGCACTCTTAAGATGAATCATACAACAATCAACACTGCAGTTGAATGGAGAGGCTGAACATAATGTAAAATCTTCATCATTCTACATCAGCTTGGAAAATTCCAATGTGAAAGGTATAGTATATTGTTAAGTGATTAAAGCTTTACTTGAGATATTAATTCCTTTCTTTTGTAATGACTCACTACAGAGCAGCTGTAAGAGTATCTCGATTCTGATCAATCACTCTGTAAATTAGTGTTTTGAGCGCAAACCTCAGCTTTGAATGGTTTGATAGCCTAACACAAATACTTCAGACAGGAAGCTGTTGAAGCTCTAACATAAATACTAATCAGGCCATAAGTAAACCAATCAGCAGCTTTGTTACAAAATATGCACTAATCAATTAGCAAATGGATTTCCTTCCAAATTAACAGACCAAATCAAAGCATCTCAGGCAGAATGTTACCGACAATCTACAGTTTGTTTTTCTTAAATGAATTCCGCAGTCCTCATGGCAGTTTCCAGTCTCAACAATACTAGATATTTGTTCACTTTAAATTTGGCTACATTGCAAAGGTTTAAACCATTTGGAAGAATTTTGCTTGATGTCAGTTTTATGCATTTTAGCAATTACCACCTGAGCTTATTTAGATGCAATCCTTGCTTACAGCAAGATCTTTTTGTGTCCTGTGCAGATGGTAAACAACAGATAATTATCTCTTTGACAAGATACTCTTTGCATTAAAAAGCTTTCATTTTCCTAACAGGGCTTTATGAGACTGCCTTTTGGCCTCACATGTACTCCAATCCCACTCACACAGCTGTCTCCCAGGCTACAAGCAGGGCTTCATCACCCGCATCCAGCTGCAAACCACAAACAGATTGAAGTATTTCCCTGTAGGGGGATTTTGTGCTGTCAGGCCATCATCAGCATGGAAGATGAGGAGGCAAAATAAAGGAAAGCTGACTGCACTGCCCATTGACAATGGACAGTTTGCACCACTCAGAGCTTTTGTGCCAGTGAGGGGTGATACAGTAGTAGCTGGGAATGTTGTCTGAGCATGTGACAACATTTCCCAGACCACTAAACATTGAAAACAGACCAGCGAGGCAGCATATTGCATTGATTTAGTCATTTGACAAATAGCTTTGGAATGAGTATCCAAGTCCAGCTAGTAAGTGGTTGCCTTATATGTAGTGGATAAAAGGAGGCTCACAGTTTTATATTTAAAGAGCAGGAAATGAGACAATGACAGGAGACAAACTTATCACATATTGAGACGATTGTGGTACTCGTGGTCAGAAATGCTCTGTGGATGGTGTCTTTAGTGTCTCGCCATACTAAAGTCCCGATGTGATCATCCCAATTCACATGAGATATTCATTGCACTTGACATTGTGCTGCAGCTGATGTCCACATGAGATCATGATTACAATATGTCAATCTACTCCTATTACATTCCATAGCTCCTCTTGACTCCACATTTCATTCAGTTCATTCACTAAAGGAGGAATGTTGTAATTCCTGAAATGAATATTCTGTCACTTACTCTCCCATTTGTTCTTGACTGTGATTTTCTGCCATGTTTTCTCTGTTTGAGACCATTCTCATGTTGAGTCTAGGTTTCTCTTTTATCACATTAATTGTGATACATCATTTATTTTTCAACATGCAAATGCTATTGGACTGGTTTGGGTTAAATATAAAAGGCAATTTTTGTGCAAAGGAAGACATTTTAACCTTACATGGGACTGAATGATAAACTCAACATCCCTCATAAATTGCTGTATGCAGAAATATGAAATATGTGTATACTGGACTGGATTGTGTGTTACACCTTGCATACTCCAACCTGCCCCATGTGAACAGCAGAGTAGCCCTTGCATACAGCGACAGGGCAATCAGCGCCAAACAACCATCAAGGCTCACAGAGTTCAGCTTGTCAAAACAGCGTGATTGCCTTGCATTTGATTTTCCTAAACCCTGCAAACTCCAATGGAGAACTTCTGTCAGCGAGAGCAGCACAGTTGAGAAAACAGGATTACTCGCTATGGCAACACCTGGAAGCAGCACGTGCAAGTAGGAGAGGAAAATGATCCCGGTTAGCTGCCGCAGATAATGACGCTGCTATATTTATATTTGTCTTTGGCAAGGGCCGACTCAGCCATTCCACCACTTACAACAGCCAGCATTTTTTTTTCTATACAGTCCCAGTGTGACTCTTACTCAATGTTAGAGTGAAGTGTAACACAAGAGTTTCTCGTCCATTTCAGAAATATCTGGCTGGGATAAATGTTAATAGTGTCAATAGTGTCAAGTGATGCTTGCAGCCATAAATCCTCACAGTTTGCAATTAATAACATAGGAGTTGTTTTATACCTTTAAACTGTATTCATCGTGCATTCATCCTACAGCATGTCAATGAGGTGCGGTCAACTGGGATAATTAGTGCAATAAAGGGTTTGACAAAGAGAGACTTGGAGGGGTGAAGACAATAGAAGGTGTTTCATTATGTCAGTGACATAGTGATTACTCTCTCCATGGGTTCTTCTGGGGTGAGACATTAATTCAGTGAGGAAATTGTGAATGTTTGAGGAAAGGTTTGAGGAAAACCACACTATCGCCCTGGCAATAATGTTGACATTGCAAGGACAGGTTGGATTTGTACAGTGATTTGATTTTCCTGCTGTATATCAAAAAAGGAGTGAAAACTCTAGAGCCGTCTTTCTAAGGTAATATGATCCTGGAAAATCATTGAGGCATCTTAGGTGTTACCAGCCAAGGTACAGGGTTTCTCCAGAGGACCTGCAAGGACCCTACTGATCTACCCATCATTCCTAGTCAGGACTACTGATAATGCCTGGCTGTCTCCCCCCTTGCTCCACGGGCCCCGGGTCACATGCAGGTGGAGCTTCTGTTTGACACCACAGGGCCGTGTTCCCAACCCAACGGGCCCCTTTTTTTTGAACAACCCTGCGACCCCCAGGCCCCCAGACAGTACGCCAGGCTGTGCAGCGGAGCTCGCTCTGCTTTTATAGGGGCCTTTCCGGTCTATCATTGCGCGCATTGTGCCAAAAAGATGGCAACTATCAAAAGAGACGGAGTGGCCGAGGTGAGAAAGGGCAAAGAAATGTACAAACAAAGGGAGCGAACGAGAGATAACGTGTCAGACAAATAGATAGTGAGAGCGATGGAGTGAAAAACGTGTTATCGCTGTGACTGTGGGTCAGAGACTCTGGTCAGAGGGGTGTGAGGCCTGGGTTGGCAGTGCTAAGAGCAGGGGCTAGTTGGGATAGGTGTGGGGCCATAGGAAGTGCTGTGTGGAGAAGATAACAGTGTGTGTGTGTGTGTGTGTGTGTGTGTGTGTGTGTGTGTGTGTGTGTGAGTGTGTGTATAGGTGTGTGTGTGTGTGTGTGTGTGTGATGGAGGGTAGACGAGGAGGTGAAGGGGGGGTTGAGAGAGTAACAGTGTGCTGGGCCCTGCCCCGCTTTCCTCTATTCACTACCCGTATCCTGTCTGTGTGCCGCTCCTTAATGGCTTTTAATGAGCCACCGGTGGATCCCTCTCCTTCCTGCCTTCACACAACATGCCAGGGGAGAGAGAGAGAGAGAGACAGAGAGAGAGAGTGAGAGAGAGAGAGAGAGAGAGAGAGAGAGAGAGAGACAGAAAGAGAGCAGCGGTCACATGTACTACAGGTCCACAAGAAAATACAACCATCCATTAAGGTACCGGGAGACGGCGTCTGAGTTGATGAGGTCATGAGCCCCACCCATCAGGGAAACCAATATGGAAACAGGAGGAAAATGAACATAGAGAAGTGTAAGCAGGCATATGATAAACACAAGACAAATGCACTTAAGATTTAGACTTTTTTACATAACTGTGCACAAGTATGTACAATTTTATGAAAAAAAGCTCTATTATTCGCTCTCTCCTTCATTCTCCATCTCCATTATAGCAGGCAGGATTCCAGGGGTGTTGCAGTCTGTGATGGGCTAGGAGTTGTGTCTAGCTGCAGTGATAGATGACAGGTGAGAGAGTCTCTCTGATCCCTCTGACACTCTGTAATCTAGTTAAGAATGCTGGATTAGAGGCTCCTTTTGAAAAGGGCTGAGGTCAGCTCTCTATTCTGCCTGATGCATAGCTCCAGGGAGTGAGAAAACCTCTGACATTGATTTCAGGAATGTGCGTGTGTGTGTGTGTGTGTGTGTGTGTGTGTGTGTGTATTGTAGTGGTTATAGAAGGGAATGGTATGGGGCCCCAAGTGTGCCTCTTATTTAAGTTGCAGAGGCTCTGTAGCGATGGAAAAGGAGGCTTGTAAACAAAGAGGAATTAACTGTACTGTACCTTGCACCCTACGTTGACCAACTGTAACTATCAATCTTCAGTCTTGACACACACCATCAGTCTACCATTGCCATGTACTGTACTGCACACACTCTATTGTAACACAGCACACAACTAAAATCCATCCATACAGCCTCTGTTCCCACTGTTTTCAACCACCAATGAGTAATAGGAGGAACAGTTGTCTTTTCATTCCTTAAAAATCGCCCATCATTTCTTTGGGACGCACTTGAAAACAAATGGAGCGCATTTCCAGCCAGGTCAGTACTGTAGTGGTGACAGCACCCAACAGATGGTGGTTAGGTTAACATCAGTCATAATAGTCAAGATGGTGATGATGATGACAATAATAGCTGTGGCCATAACAGCAGCAGACGACTACAGTTGCAGGTGGGGATACAAGGAGAAGGAAGTTTGTGTGTGTGTGTGTGTGTGTGTGTGTGTGTGTGTGTGTGTGTGTGTGTCCGGCATCCATCCCTCCAGACACCTGAGTCTTCTGGCAAGCCTCAGAGGAAGGGTCCCGGTCATCGGACATCCCCCTTATGCAAGGCCCACTCCCTGCAGCAGACCCCCTAATCAGTGGGAACAAAGGGGGGAGGGCGTCCAGCAGCTCCAAAATAGCATGAGGAGTAGGAGGAGTGGAAGGATGTAGGGAATTTGATGCAACGCCTCGTAGCGCACGCATCGGTAAACAAGGTCAATTGGAGAAACGGCACACCTGGTTATTGTCTGTACTCTGTTATAAGTCTGTCAGAAACGTATGTCTCGTATGTATAGCAATTGCCTCATATACTTGAAGCACGGCCAAGAGACAGCGGACAAAAGGAGGGAGGGGGAGAGAGTGAAGCAGTAGAAGTTAGAGGAAGGATTCACTATTGTGTTTAAGACGTTTATTTTGCTGCCAATCATGTGTTTGTTAATGTGGGTCTGGTGGCTCTGTGTGCGTGCGTGTGTGTGTGTGTGTGTGTGTGTGTGTGTGTGTGTGTGTCTGCATGCGAGTGTGTATGTGTATATGCATGTGGTTGTATGTGACTTCCTCAGCTGTTCATTATGAAGTGACAGCCTGACTAACTGTGGCTATAGTGGTTGCATCTACTTCCTGACCCCAGAAGCCACAGTGTTTTCCCTGATTGACTTTTCCTCTCAGATGCCAAACAAGATGGGAAAATCACCCTGACCTGAGGAGTCTCGCAGTCTTACAGTATTGGGGTAAGATTACATCACAAGTGTTGAAATGAATGTGTTATGGCAGCTCAATAGAAAGTGAATTTGTTTGTTAGCATGGGTGTATATAAATGCAGACATGTGTATGCATATTTGCAGCCTGGAGTGCTAGCATGTGGTGTGCATGTTTCAAAAATGCATTCATAGAAATCTGTTTTGATGTGCACGTGCCTGCCGCCTTGTCAGTTTCTTTAAGTAAACATGGCTGCCTCCTCTGGCTCTGTGCAATGATAAGTCCCTGTCCATATGGAGCAGGGCCCATCAGAAGAGGGAGATGATAAAGGGGACAATAAGCCGGGGCCACCGGGTCCCCTCTCCTCTGGGGGCCACAGATTAGGCCTCCTGCACTTCCTTTGGAAAACAGGCACCGGACCCAGAGGAAGCTCCTGTCAGCTGCGCTCCCTCACCTCCCTGGCCTCTCTCGCTCTACCTTCCAACTCCCCTCTTCCCCCACTACCTCTCTCTCTCTCTCTCTCTCTCTCTCTCTCTCTCTATTCTCTCTGTCTCAGAGATGAAACGCAGGCCTCTCCATTCGCAACTTGCCACCATACTCCACCCGGATACCACAGGCCAAGCCTCATCAGGCTACTGGGGCCTGTCTCTCTGCCACACTGGGGCCTGTCTCTCTGCCACTCTTTTTTTCTCTTCTGTTCTGCCACACACTAAGTCTTGAAATATTTTTTGTGGTAACTGAAGTATTGCCATACTAAGAGTGGGGTCTCATAATTACAGGCGAACAGAAATCTCTGGATGGGACAGCAAAGCTCCTCCAGAGAATATCCTGAGTTCTGCTGCTGGAACAGATAGCAGTGGAAGGTAAAGGTCAGGTGGTCAGCAGTGATTGAGGATGGACCACTCCCTTGACTGTAGAGCCAGATAACTGTTAAAGCCATCAGACAGATACTCCCCTGTGGCCCCCACCCCCCTACTGTCCTCCCCCTGAGGATGACCCAGACAGACAAGTCAGGACTAGGTGGTTCCTTGACCTTTAACCTCGAAGGAGTATGTTTGGCGGCATCATGGCTGCAGCAGGTCTGTTGAAATCATCTATTCTGTATCAGTCTGTGCTTCAAACCTGAGCTCAGTCCTGCATTTGGCATGAGATTGTTTATTTTGTTCTGTTTCTTCCACAGTATTTTCAACCTTGCTCATGAACAGATTTTCACTGGACCTTGTGATTTCACTTGAGGCTATATACCATCCTGTCTGGCTCACACTACCAGAAAGCATACTGAACCCTTATGATTGACATGTTTAGTGTCACTTGTGCGGTTATTATTCCATCCAGGGGTTGAGTTCTGGTCTTTGTAGACATGACAGGCATTTCAGAAGACTACGGTACTGTAGGTTCTATTTCCAGCAGAACCGCCACAGGCAATTTGGATCTCCTGCTGGCCAAGTAGTGCGCCTGGTGTGGAAGCACATGGAAAGCCTAAGTAGGTAACTCTGTCAGGCTTCCCTGCAGTCCCAGTGCCCACTGAAGGCTGGCAAACAGTGTCCTCTTCACCACAAACACTGCCCACAGGTAATGTTTTCCTGAAGCCATGCCAGTGTTTTAAGAATTTCCATGCATTGAGAAAAAAGACCCCAGCCTACCTCCTGAAATACAAGTAGTCTTTTCAGCTACCTCCGGCACTAATGCGGTCCCCCCTTACAGACAGCAAGCAGACTAAAGCTCTCCTGTCTTGGGACTCAAGAGGTGAGAGGATTAGGGCTTGCCACAACATTTAACGACACTGAACCTTGTTTGGTTCAATCAAGCATGGCAAAAAACAGGCACCATGACGACTCTGACCTAAGCCTCCTGTTTCGACCCTGCCACGCAATGTGTGGTTGTGTACATGTGTATGGGCTTTTGTGTGTGTGTGTGTGTGTGTGTGTCTCTGTGTGTATGTCTGCTGAGGGAGAGACTTCTGGCACCTTGCCACACCGTCAGGCTATGGAGGCGACAGATTGATCTTGAGGCAAATTTCATCATGTTTTCCCCTGACAAGTTTGACAAATTCACAGGAAAATCCCATCATTTGTAATCAACAAGCTCCTCTGATGAGATTAAAGGTGTGAGACGGTGAGACACTGGTCCTTTCAGAGAAAAACTTACTTAATGTCTGGCTAGTTTGAATGTTGAACAGCTCCATACTCAGTCATTCATTCAATAAATGACGAACAGAGTGAAATAAGAAATTATTTTAAACAGCTTAATGTGTCAACAGTGTATGCTACTGGCTGAGATGTCTCTTGCTATCATTCCCTCCATTTCATATGAGCCAAAAGCCAGACTTGCCACTTCCATACTCCTTTTTGCAGTCATTTATCCAATAAGTGACGAACAGACTAAAATAAGAAATGATCTTAAAAAGCTTAACATGCCAACTCTATGAATGCTACGTCTAAAACTCAGCTACTGACTGAGATGTGTCTTGCTATCATTCCTTCCATTTGGTATGAGCCAAAAGCTAGACCTCAGCACGCCAGACACCAACACACCCTATCCCCCTTGAGGACAGGTTCCGTGATTTGACAGGGTCTGGGTCTGGGCCTCAATCTGGTTAGGCCGGAGCGGAGCGAGCCACAGAGGAACGGCATGTGATAAATGGGCCTTATCTGGAGGCCGTGGCGTTGGGAAGCTGACTCTGTTTCCCTCCGATTACATTAGCAGGCAGGAAAATGGGACGCGAGGGGAATGGCTGGAATTCCATAGAACGAGGGGCAGACGCTCGTTTTCACTTGTTTGCCGACTGATAAAGAGACCAGGAGGAGGGCATGGAGGAGGTGTGCTAGACACAGGCTGAGTACATACGAGCTCTGAGTACTATTTGCCATGATTGTAGTGTTTTTATCTGGACAGTGCAGAGCTGATGATGTACGATGAATATTGCGCAGAGGGAAAATTAACTAAAGCCAGCTCAGCTTATCTGAGAGGTACACCGTGACTGATTTCAAATGGACAAACCCTTTACTTACATTTGCAGAAAAATATGTTTTTTGTTTATATCTACTTGCAGGGCCCAATCCGTCTCTAGAGGGACACTATATTTGCTGCTATCTGCTGACCTCAGCCCCTGGAATAACAGACTGTTTAGAGCCAATATCCTGGTGACTGGGTCCACGCTGGGTGATTCATGACTAGGACCGGGTGTCACCAGAGTGCCTACTTGACTGGATTGTTTCCTAGCCACTGCAAAGGAGTACAAGCCAGTTAACACGTGTGTCAGATGGTCATGCATCATCATCATCATCATCATCATCATCATCATCATCATCAGTGTATTGCGTTCAGGATGGGGCAGTAAAAGATTACATGTAACAGCATTACAGTAAGCTGATTACAAACAATGGGAACTTTAATTCTTTTAGGTTAATATCAAAGCAGTGATAGCATTACGGACACTATTGAAAAAAATGGTGATAACTTGATAACCTAAAAATTACACAATTTTAAGTAATGGACAGGTTTGAATATTGCAATACATTTTCCAAATTCATTCAAATTCAAGCTGTAGTAATTAAATTAAACACACTGATTTTACAAAGTAATCAGTAATCAATCTTTCCAACCCCCGATTACATCACCTGTATTTCCTGGATATGTTAATTTCTTTCTTTTTATCTTCTTCTTTCTTTTATATTCTTTTTATCTTCTTCTTGAGTTGTTCCTTCTTAGACAACCTTTTGCACACCACTGTTGTACTGAGCTGTGATTTACATACTTGTGGTCCGCTTATTAGCTTGAGTGAGCCTTACCATTCCACTGATGATCAAGGCCTTTTCACTGACTGGATGTGTTTTTTGTTTATCACCCCATTCTCAGTAAACTCTAGACACTGTAGTGGCAAAATCCCAGGATGGCAGCCGTTTCTGAGGTGCTGGAACCGGCGCATCTGGCACCAACGATCATACCGTGTTTAAAGTCGCTTAAATCATGTGTCATGCCCATTCCAAAGTTTAGTTGCATGGTAACTGAACCTCTCAACCGTCTGCATGCTTTATATTTATGCTTCATTTATACATGACTCATTGCCTGGAGGGGCAAGCTGTTTCTATTAAATGGGGACTTGTACCTAATAAAGTGGATACTGAATGTATTGTATATCACAGCAACAATCTAAATCCTCCATATTCTTTTTTTGGGTAAATAACTTTATTTGTCTGGTTGCTAAAATAAATAAAAACAAAACATTATCTGCCTTGTTACATTTCTTTTTTGCACTTCTCTGGTAAGAAATAACATTGTTTCAAGATTTCGGAAAGATACTAACACAGAGATATTGAATGATACTGAGGCAGAGGGAGAAAAAGGAAGAGAGAGCGATTGTGATAAGAAGTAGGCAGCAGCCCAGACAAACATGGTGTGGCCCTTCCTTACTGACATCCTGAGGAGGAAGCTGTGGTTCTCTGGCCTCTCTGCTCCAATCCCTCAGAGACGAGCTCCTCCAACGGGTCATCTGAGTGAGCCAGGATCAACTCTCATTAACACTTTCCCTTCCGCCTTTTCCTCTCTCCCTCTTCCCCCTCTCTCTCTCTCTCTCAACTCTCTTTTTGCATTTTCATTTCTTTATTGAAATTACCCTTTGATCAATCAATGTGCAACTTGCTAATTCAACTTATTTTCTATCTATCTATCTATCTATCTATCTATCTATCTATCATAATAATAATGCATTTTATTTGTACAACGTATTTGATGCTCAAAGACACTTTACATTAAATTGTATTTGCATAAAAAAAAGTGTACAAATACATAGCGTGTATAAAAACTATAAAACTATCTATCTATCTTGCTTGCTTGCTCGAAATGTTTCTTCCCCCCATTGTCTCTCTTCTGCAATGTCTTTCTCTCCCCCCCCCCCCCCCCCCCCATTCCCTTCCTTTCCACTCTCAACATCACTTATTTCCACACCTGCTTGTCATGGTGCTGAATGTAAATCATACACCAAATAAGTGCAGAAATCCACCAGACATTCAGGAGAGCAAGGAGAGGGAAAATCCTACTCCCGGCTCCATAAATCACCATTCAGACAATCAGGCTAATTGCCGGTCAAATGGCTTCTAACGAAGCTCTAATTGAATAAGGTGGCTGGTGCATTAAAGCAGCGCAGTAAGCTGAAGTCTGGAGGGATAGCTTGGAGTTTGTGTTTTCAGTGGGGCAGGCCTGCTGGCACCAGAGACACAGTGGTAAACGGCACGGTTTAGCATTACAGCGGTGGCTCCCGGCGGGCCTGTCCTCCACTGCAGCAGCAACCTGAGGAATTGCAGGCTCTCTGAGAAAATGCTGGAAAATAAAGAGTGAGACTAGAGGAGAACCAGGTAGTGCCAGTAAAATATGTACACCGCAAACACTCAGAGGCAGAGATTTACATACAAACTCACTCGTGCATTCTCCCTGCAACGAGCAAATGTGCCTGTGCAATGCAATTTGTTGAAAGTAAAATATTTATAGCTTTCGTTTTATTTAGATATTTCTTTTTTTGTTGTTTTGAAATAAACATGCTATCAGCTTTCAAACACTGAAAAGGGGGATGATGGACATGTTTTGAACGAGGCGTCACCATCAAAAACATAAGCGGTATAGTCCAAAAAACAATGAGCAACCACATTTTTTTTCACCAGCCTGTTCTAACTGCGTTGGGCAGAGATTACTGCCCCGTGTTGTTGTTCTCCTCTCATTTTTGTTCTCACATCCATTCATCCTCCGGCCTGGTTATCTGCCCTCAGCACGCCTGTCCAGCACAGCAGGGTTCCTCCGGGAGAACAAACCCACGCCGGCGGGTATGGAGCAGTCCCACGACCCCCTCTCCCCCTCCCCTTCCCCTCTCGCCCTCTCCCGCTCCCTCTGCCTCCTCTGGTCCCACCGTGGCCCTGCCTATGCCCCACCAGTCTGCCTTATGACCTGGTCGCTGATAAGGCCAGAGGCCCCGCGGTGCCCAGCGCCTGGTGCCAGCACTTCCCTCTCATACAAAGTCAGACGTGTTGTGTCACAGATGGGATAGGTGATCAAAAACAGCAGTCCTGCTGAAAAAAAAGAGTAGGGTTATGAGACAATAGGGTTCCATGACTCGGTTGTATGGCCCTTTTAACCCTGTGTGTAGCCTATTATGGAAGTTCTCCATTCTCACTATGAAGGATGTCTTTCTTACAACATTGGGATTTTTGATGGAGTGATTCAACTTGGGAAGAGGACTAGAATTTGAACATGTTGGGTAAAACTTATTTCGCCCCTTTCTGCCACGCACTGACACACACACATACCCACGCACACACACGCACATATTTACACACATCCCCTCACTCACTCCTTCACTCACTCACTCACTAATTCACTCACAAGCACACCTATTAAGAGAGTGTGTGTCTGGCGTGGCTGAGCGTAGTCCCCGTTACTATTTGTCTGGACACATATAACAAGGCTCATCAATCTTCTTCAGGGACTGTTCAGAGTTTGGATTAAAAACACCTGGGCCTCCGCAGGCTGACTCATGAGGTGGAAACACGTTCCTGCCCCATCAGAGCGGCAGAGAGCGGTCAGTCTAACACAGCGTCAGACAGATAGAGAAGGAGACCTGGGCATGGCAGAGAACCAGGCTGGAGCTGCGGTGCTCTGGGAGCTGTCTGAAACCTTATCCCTCCGAGCCGCACTCCACTGGAAAAAGAAAAAGAAGGAGCGAGACAGCCCGGCATATATGAACCTCTTCATTTAAAGCATTAAATGTGTATTATAACTCATAAATAAGCTGTTGGAGAAGACAAGAGTTAGCAGGAACCACAATAAATGCCCACCGTACAGCAGTCAAAAACATATTAATGCTCAGGCTGTGACTGATGCTCACTACAAAGCACCTCCTACTGGTCGACTGTTGGAGCAAAACACTGAACAGTCCCGGCAGTGAGAAGGATATTGGCTTCCTCTGCGGTCTATTTGCCTTCCTGAGCTGCTCTTGGCTCTCACAAAGATTAAGTCAACTAAAGAAACAAGAAAGGTGAGACCTGAGGCAGACGTAAAGTGTGCCCATGTTGAAGTGATGGTATAACGTGTTGAGGAAGGAAGAACAGGCAATCTCAGGGTGTTTCATAAACAGATTCCCAAGCGGAGCTGAAACACTGCAGACAATAAGTTTGTCTGGGGAGAGATCGAAAGGCAGGTCCTGCAATCAAAGATAATAAAGTATGTAGTATGCGTCTGTGTGTGCTTGTGCATTTGTGTGTGTGTGTGTGTGTGTGTGTGTGTGTGTGTGTGCGCATGTGTGTGTGTGGCTGAGAGAGGTGCTTTGACCTCGGTCAAGTCACTTGACTTCTCGGCACCTCTGCCTACCCCAGCTGTATCAACACATCCTCGCTCTACCCAGGCAGTAGGCCGGCGGTGTGTCAGGAGCCTGGCTTCAGCCCATCACACAGAGACTGACTGGGTGTTTGTGTGTGTATGGGGGGGGGGGGGGGAGGGTCGAGGGATGGGGGGGGGGGGGGGGGGGGGGCAGAGGGACCTGCACCCCTCACCACAACTCCACTCTATGGAATTCTAATTATTCCTCTCCACCCCACATCCCCCACTGGCAACCATGCCCTGAGTAAACAAGCAGCTGGGGTCAGGGGCAAAGCAATCAGCACCACTGGGTAGCTCTTAATGGATTGCTGTGTTTGCTGAAACAGGTGGCTTGGTGGTGCCTCAAGATCGATATGGCATCAATAGCTGACCGCTCACGGCTATTGCAACAATACAAGAAAGCAGTGAAGATATTTGTACTTCTTTCTTTGGCCAAAAAAAGACCCTCTCAAATGTTATAAATCTGCTTCAATGTGATTTTCATTCAGTGTAAATCCTCCAGTAGGTGCAGGCACACACGATTGCCGTTTCCCCCTTCATAATTCTGTGAGACCGACCCAGGCTCCAGTCCTGTGGCTGGACAGAGCGACTCCCTCCCTACAATGACACAGACTGAGCTGAATTTGCTCAAACTGCCACCCAGTAGTCACCACACAATCCTTCTCTTACCCACCTGAGAATTCAGTAACGTATATAGTAGTCCCCGTATCATGCTTCACTTCCGCTGGAGAAGTTATTGCCAAATTCAATATGAAAGGTAGCCGGAAGAGGATGTGGATATGGGTGGAGGGAGCGAGTGGAAGAGGTGGACGGTGGAAGGGGGTGTTCGTCTAGACATATAATATGAATACCAGAAATCTGAGGCATATGGTGTATCTCGCCTTTGGATGACAGCGAGGGCAGACACACACCTCTATTATCACACAAAGTAAGTGTGGAAAAGCTGATAGAATGAACAATTTACATTAATCTACAGATAAAAATGTGGCCAAAGCACAGCTTTCAGCTCTCTGGCACTAGAACTCTTCTTTTAAGTGCTTACACTGAAATTCACATAAACAAACCTCTCTTTTTCACTTCTCTGACACCAAGTCTGAGTTCAGACGGATTCATGAAGATTTGAATTGAAATGCTCCTCCAAAAGCGTTAAGCTAAAGTCAAAAACAACCATTTGTGGCTTTAGCTTAATTCCTTTACTGCTTTTACCAGTATTAAACTCATATGTCAAGTTAACAGCACACTACTCTCATTTTAAAGGGTGATACAAATGTCACACCACGGGAGGCTGTAGTCTTTCTACAAAGGCAGTCCTCCTCCCACCCAGAATGAGCAGCTGCTCAAAAATATGATGCATGTTTAAGTTCTATCCAGTGGGTCCCTCTGCAAATGGACTTAAGATGTTGGATGCCCTTAAAGCTGACATTAAGAGAAAAAAAGCCTGCTACTTTGCTAATCCTCTCTGAACCTCTAATATCATTACTGTGGTAAATTCATCTTGGGGGAGGAGGAATGAATGGGTCTCTTTGTTTTATTATTATTATTTCTGGCACAGAGAACCACACACACGTCTGTGCAGTGCTGACCAGAGGTCTATACCCAGATGGCAATGGTGCTACAACATATTTTACAACAAACACATCTTTCAGGCTTTCTAGCTAGTACCGGCTTGACTATGGGCTGGGACAAGGGCCAAACAATGCATTACCTCTCACCCCCTAACCTCCACCGCTCCCATCCCACATAGTTAGCCCTGCTCTGAACAGGAGCATCCCAATCCCCAGGCTGATTTACTGTCAGGGATGCTATGGGTTTGCTCCAGAGTACACAGAAGCCACAGTGGGACACGGCGTGTAGAGAGGTTTCCTTTTACACTATGGCACAATCTATGGGGGAAAAAGGTAAAATTCAAACCTTTAATTGCTTATCGAATTATTGCATGCTTGCCACTGGATACCAAACGACTATTTGGAGTTGAAAGCATCGGTGGGGCCCCCGGGGCTCGGGCGTGCAGTTCTGGACTTTAAACGGCCTCCACAGTGTTCACTCTGTGTTCTGACAGCTGGCAGAGGGAAAAATTAACCTGGCAGAAACCTGCTCTCCACAAAAAAAGCAGTCAATAACAGGAACTCAATCATAACTGCCCTGGTTTCCGGTAAGCTATGCACTCTGGACTGCCTGGTCTGACAGAGGCTGGCTTGCTGAAAGACTGGCTGGCTGAGCGCTGGCCTCCACCACAGAACGGAGAACTCTTAGTTGGCTCTGTTGGACCACACTCATTTGTACCTCATCTGAATGAGGTTTCGTCTTTTATTCAGCTGGGTAAAAAAATGTGCCGAACACTGCCCGGTGATTTGCCAAAGAAAGTATTGAGCCCCAGCCTTGAGTCAGGTTAATGCAACATAAAGTAGATATTTGATTTATCCTGTGCTTGTTTTTCAAGACACAAGAAGTGATTAAAATAGAACATTATTAGAAACAGACCTTCTCTGTCTTCAGAATATAGGAATATAAAACCTAACCTTATGCTTCATAAGGTTAGAAGCAGTCACTTCTCAACAGGATTTTTTTTTGTGATACTCCTTTGGATTGTCAGACTAATTCTGTTTTTTGAGGCAGATCCTTTTGTGGGGTTTCATGTAGGACTTCTGATCGTGGAAATATATATTTGCATATTTATATTTATTTATATTTATTGATCATTGACAACCAATAATGTGCATATACCTGAAATAGATGTTGAGCCATTCACAGTAGCTCAACATGAGTTGAAGTGTAATATATGAATAAAATAAAAAAAAAGAAATGATTTAATAAATAAATAGGCAAATTAGCAGCAGCGCAATCAATGAAACAGAAGTCTAGCTACTTAAGTTTTACTTACTTTGAACAGATAATATCATTCTGCTACACCATTTGGACTTTTTTACAACATACAACTGACACATATGATTGCATTTTATCAGTTTTACTTGGCTGAGACTAATGGGTGTCGCTGTAACTCACCTGTTACCTCTCCTGTAGCGACCAGCGAACAGCTAACAGGTGCATTCCTCAACATTGTTGGGCCGTTGGCTTCATCACATTATGCTAACAACCACTACTACATGTTATTAATCAAGCACTTCATATTTTAAGCGCTTATATCATATGTTAAATTATTTTTGAATTCACAGTCTCGACTTTCCACATCCCTGTATTTATCTTGGCATAGGAGTTCAAAAACAGCAAAGTCTACTAGAGGAAAACCTGCCAGTGATGGAGAGAGTGAGAGGGGGATTGAATGTGAGGAAGGAGGAAGGGAGGAATCATATAGAAGTTAAGAGCGGTGATTGGGAAATTGACATTAAGCGATTGTCAATCATCCCAGCTTCATGTCTTGGCCATATTTTTTTTATCAGTTAAAAGGTAAAAAAAAAAAAAAAGCAGACTTCTTTTGGCATATTTTAGAGTAACAACTCTAGTGCTAGTGTAGCTATATCAAAACATAGTGCTTCTAAACAAAATGTGTACAGCTTGAGCTATGGAGTCAGATTTGTCTCAGATTTGTCTCAAAAATAAATAAATTAATTAATTAATAAATAAATTATTTATTTTTGCAGTTATTTATTTAATGAATTATTTAATTATTTTTCTCAAAAATAAATAAATAAATAAATTAATAAATAAATTATTTATTTTTGAGACAAATCTGACTCCATTGACCAGTCTTCAATAAAAGCCACAAATCCATCCAGTTTGCCACAAGCAACATGGGAGTCAGGAAGGAACCTATTGTGATATTGCGCACGATTACCGCACATGCACAACCTTTCGTCACACCCAACAGAGATGGCAGTGTGTGCCATAGCAGAAGTGGGCTTGAGGCACATGTAGCAGCACACGTGGCACCTAATGTCACAGCTAGTAAACCTCCAGAGTGACAAGCAGTGTTGGCGGGGTGGGCCCTCCACGCTCGGATTCTACAGACCCTGTCATCACCTCCACCTTGTTTAGTCTAAGTGTCACTGTCTATCAGCTCACCGTAACACAGAAATATTCCTCTTTTTCCTACAGACAAGGAAGGAGACAGTACTGTGAAAATCAAATCCAGAAGGGAGAGGTGAGACAGACTAGAAAGATATCATATTTAGGTGGGTTTTATGGGAAAGCTGGGTATTTCTCCAGATAGACATTTATTTTTATATTTAAAAAAAAAAGATAAACTTCTATGGAACTGCTTTTTATACAAAATCAGACCTTATTTAGTGTACTCTACAGTAGATACTGTACTGCGCATTTAGGATGACATGACAAAATTCTGTGCCACATTCAGTGTGGTTCCAATCAGTAGAGGCTGTGACAGCCCTCCCACGCACGTGATTGGCCTGATGTAGAGCGCACCTTGATGCTTCAGTGTGTTTTTACAGGTAAAGCGCAGGAAGCATATTCCTCTCTACGTCCTTCTGAGGGTAGTGATTACACCAAAGTTAAAAGGTGATCGCAGAAATTGCAATTACAACCAGGAAGCACACAACAGAGTGGGAGGGCTGTCACAAGGCTGATTTTGATCCCTGTTAAGAGACCTGCAAAGTGGGCATTGCTGAATTGTTCATGACATGGCAACTTCAGAGGAAGTGAAGGCAAAAAATTCCCCATGATTCATTCTACGGAAGTAAATGAGAGCTACAAGCCCTACACCCTTTTCCTCTTTGCCAAAAACTCTTTAGGTGATTATCAAATCCAAGAAACCCAAGTTAGTGTCCTTGTAGAGAACCAGCTTCGTCCCAAGTTGTCTTGGGGAGAACGAACTTCTCAAGAAGAAGAGAGAACCCATCTTTACAGTTTCAGATGGACTAAAAGATAAAAAATATCTTTACAGTTTGAGATGGGCTGTGTGTTTGATGTCACATGATCAATTAAAACACACACGTATTCATTTTCCCAGCTGTTTCAACTGTTCTCACAATGAATCTTGGGGATCATCACCCAAGTCATCATCCTCTGCATTCTTAGTTAGCAAGTAAATTTCCGCGATTTTTATCTGTCCTCCATCTTTGGCATTCCTTTGTTTTGGAATACTTCAGCTGTTAGATCATCACACAAGAACACATAAGTAGGCTACACATTTGAGAAAGACCTTTTGTCATCATGGCAGCCAGCAGTCTGCCCCTGTTTTCACTTTGAATTGTTTGGATGATTTTATTCTGCTCTGTGCTACTGGTGGTTCTATACACTTTTATGTTGGAATAAGTTTAAGTGTGTTTAAAGCCTCATTCAGACAGAGGTAGAATTACAGGCTAATGAGGATAATTAATTATTTGCCATACATGTCTGTTATTTTACTCATCACTCCAGATGTTTTCTTAGCCAATGCCAAATTAGAGGTGCATAATATGGTTGGACCTTCCTAGATACAAATGTCATTGTGGGTAAAGCCTGTAGTTGCTTCTGATGCAAACAGTGCTTGAAAGTTCAACATGGGCTATTGTCACTTCCATTGTGGTTCCACATCCTGGTTAACCTACAGATAGAACACTTGCCTGTATCTGTGGAGTGTGTCCAGGTGTAGGTGGGTTCAGACCACTTAAATTAGCAAAACCCTCCTCAAATGATTCCATGTCGGCCTTTCTTCACTTTCATGAAATTGCACCCTCGCAGTAGCACAACTGGCACCCAAATCATCTGCAAAGGAGTTGAAGTACAACTGGTTGGGACAAGAATTATCAGACCACCTGCAAGGATACTGAAAAACATAGGGTAATTTGGGCCGGAATTAATGCTGGGGTCGAGGGGAAAAATCACTGACACGGTCACTCAGGATGGGATTAAAATAAACAATTAGCTCAAGTATAATTACAATTTCCCCACTGACCCTGGACAAATGAATGTTGTCTGAATGGGAATTATATGGGGATTATAGCATGTAATTTGATTTGATTTTGATTTGAATTTCTTTTATCCATTTAGTTTGAAAATATCTCATCAATTGCACGGAGTCTACTAAGACATAAAACATAGGATTAACTTTTGCTAGGCAGCTAACGTTACTGCTAGCTACCGCTGTTATGTTAGAATTATCAGTGCAGCCTGTAGGAGAAAAGCTAATTACCAGTGCAGCTTTTATTTTGCTTGGGTTTTTAGAAGAAAGGAAGAACATGACCACTTTGCAGGAAATTCCAAAGTTGGTGAAATTGCTTCTCAGTGTACAGCGAAGAGACTACAGGGCCTCAGGTACCTGAACAGCTGCCTGAGCAGGGAGAAGGGCTTAGGTATGACCCCTCTGGAATGAAGCGCAGCCTCTGTGTCCCTCTTGCTCCCCAAGTCATTAACACCTAGTTATGAGATGTCATCTAGGCGCCACCCGCTGGCAGAAGGCCTCATCTGCGCTTAGCAACAGCTTATCAGCACAAAATATTTTCAGTCTCCCTGCCTGTTCCCATCTCAGATGATCGTTGCTTCTTCAGACATAAAATAAGTGTCTGAAGTTTGGATACGGCTTTGGAATAAACTGATACAGCTCCCACAATTGCGCCCCCAACTTCCAACACACACACACACACACACACACACACACAGACCACCACCACGCTCTATCTCTCCTCTCTCTCACACTCTTTCTTGACCTCCCCTGTTCAGAGCCATGGCTTCAGGACTAATTGAATAAGCAGCGACCCTGTGGACCGCCTCTCTTAGGGACCAGGATATGATCTCGAAAGAGCACTCCTCTCAGGGCAAACACAGCCAATTTAGAGCCATTTCATGCTCTGTGCTCCAGCAGCACAGAGGCCACACACACCAGAAGAGAAGTAATTCATGGGCTCTCAAATCAGCCGTGCTTTAAATTCTGGTCGTTCTCTTATGAAACACAGCTGTTAATTCCCCCTGTCTGCCCCTCGCCTCCCCCTTTCCTGAGTCAAATGCTGCAGAGGTCATTAATTACCAAAAACTATCTTGACATGCATGAATGAATGCTCTCGGCACACCTGAACTGCATGCGCTTATGTGACAGACAAAGTATGAATGTTAAGTACTTATCAAGATTAGGATCAACCCCCATTCACAAGTGAAACATATTCATGTTTTTAAGAATAATAACCGGTGAGCAGATCAGTTGTAATTTTGACCATTTATATCTGTTGATGGTAATATGATTATATTTCAAGTATCAGCATCCTTTGAGTCACCCAGCAGTAACCCCTCTAATGCCTTCACCCCTTTGGCCCTACGCCAAGGCTCTGTTTCATCAAATGAATTGCCTGAATCTCATTGTTAATGATGCTTGCATCCATTACATTCAAGTCCCCCACTGTGGACTGTTTGTAATTCCAAAAATTGAAAGGATTTTGTGTATAGATAAGAAGCCCCGGGGGCCTTATGACCCACAATTATATTGAAAAACTCCTGCGGTCTGTGAGTAACACAGTTGTGATATCAGCAGAATGACTCTCCAGACTCCATGCCATTGCTCTCTTTGCTCACATTGCGGTCAGATGTCCTTGTGATTCATGCTGAAAATAGTTTGGAAAATCCTCTTTATTTCATCTTAATTGCAACAAATTGACTCCTTAATTGAAACCATAGAATCTTATCATGCTGTCAGGCAAATATTAATTTTCCAACCTATCAATGGGGAAGTTCTCTAATCCTCCAATCTCTTGGCCTTTTTACCTGTCTGCAATTCCCGCTTTGGCTTTTCACTCTCTGACTTCAGCATGAAATTCATAAGCATTCTTATCATATTAAACAGCATTTCTGGGGCTTTAGGATTCAGAGGAAGCAAGTCAAACAGTGTGCGTTTTATTACATGCCTCAGTAATCCAGGAAAGGGGAAGCACATGTCCTGGTGAAATACGATCGAATTCAGATTATCAGTTTAAATTTTGCCCCATTCTTAACTTCTCACATAAAATGAATCGTATAAAAGTCTGTCCTGATTTAGTCTATACATTATTTGTTATACAGAGGCTTCTTTTTCTGTGAGTGGCCAATCCAGTAGTTTATGCCTGCCTTTCTTTTTCCAGCTGCCTATTAGGATTGTGGCTTCCCCTGTGGTGGTGTATTTCTCCCCCCAGCCAGAAAGAGAAGTGTGTCATTAGTTCACCAGACCTGCCATTGCTGTCAAAATTGGAGTGGGGAGTAGATCTATTAGATACCTATATTTCCTGGTAGAGCGGGCTCCATCTCTCCCTTCCCCCTTGGCACATTAAATAGAGAGACAAAACCCAGATGACTGGTTACGAATCTATGAAAACATAGACTAAGTACACTGCTTTGGATGTGGATTCTAAAAGAAAATAATGAAAAAGCCACTGGTGGAAAAAATTGTTTCTCAAAGGACAATTCAATTGAGAAGACACAGTTTGCTGTCATGGCTGGCTATTATGCTAATTATAGATGTTTTTTTTCTTTTTACTGTTGCTGTTGATTTCATTTGTTTGATATCATTGCCATTGAGTTTAATTTGGAGAACCATTATGGCGCTACAAAAGAGATATTTTTTGGCAAGAATAGAACTTTCACTTTCATCTTCCTCACAAATAAGGGCAAGGCCAAGTAAATCCCATTTCAGTTCACAAGCCTGCCATACATCAGTGACGGTCCCAGTTGCTAATCTTCTGTTTGATTTCACCTCATCTATCTTTATCATGAGAGTCAAAAAACAGTTGGAAACCATCTATGCTATTTAGTAGCGTAGATGGGTTTCAGTTCCACGATGGAGCAAGCTTGATACTTTAAGTAGCAGAGGGAATGGTGCAAGAAAGATTTGTAATAAAAGTCTGCTCAGGTAAATCACTTTTCAACCTGTCATCACCCGCAAGGGTAATATTATTGGAAACAGGCGGTGTGTATAGCATGTGGATATTGGCTACTCGTTTCACGGTCCCTCAAGACTTGGGCACTGGTGAATTCCACACTTCTTTATAAATTATCTATAAAGTGCATTTTGGCAGACAGTGTGATGTCTTTTTCCACAGAAAAACTATTTGATAGCGTATCACCCCTTTCTGGATGAACTCAAAATTGCATTGTATAGTAGCTTTCAGTTGACCTTAGTTATCTGAGCACAAAACCCCAAAAGAAAGAAAGTTAGAAAGCTGGGTATGTGGAGAGTACAGATAATGAACTAATACTGTTGCACACTGAAATAGGCCTATTACCAATTAAATAAGTCAAAATAATCAACTCTAAATAATTAGCATCTAGTGAAAAAGCAAAGTTTATGCTCTCATAAAATTAATTCCCCAGTGCTTTGACTACCCCTTCTGTCTGGCCAAAGCCTATCCACTAAGCCGAGTCTCATGGCGGTCCACTGTGTGTGTGAGCTCCGAATCTGCAGGCTTTACAGGCTTTCCTCTTCCCCAGGCAGGGCAGAGAGGCTGCTGACTCCACATTCTCATCCCTCTATCCCTCCCTCCATCCCTCCATCCCCCAGTGTCCTGTTTACTCTCTGCAGGCCCTGCGGCGGTGCCACCTCGGAGGCACTCCAGACCACCAAGGTCCTGGCGGCCGCCTCGGATTGGCCGGCGACGGCCCTCGCCATGGGAACAACAGGGAGAGGTGCTGGAGTGGGTGGAGGAGTGGCGCTGACGGTGGCTTAGTGGTAGGGATTTTTTACGCTGTGGACCGGGCAGGAGAGTGAAGGTATGATTAAATTTGGCCAGTCCTTGACATTCATAAAATATAGGGATGCTATTGAGAGTGCAGTGTGTGGTAAAGTGACCTCTAGTAAGGCTCCAGGGCATCACTGGTTTTTTGTATTCCTGAGCTTTCCAGTTGTTGTCAACCACAACAAAAGATACACTGAAAATATTATAAAATATTACCGAAAAGAAATGCCATTTTCCTGCGAGTTTGGAGAAAATAAACCTTTTAATGAAGATGTTGTGCTTCTCAGTTACACAGGCACTGAATATGAACGGTTTCTTCTCGCAGACCCTACCATTACATTTTGTTACAGCTCCGGTTGGCAGGCAGCTTTCATACCATCCTCCTTAAATTTCCTCTATAGCCATGACTGTAATGGGAGATGTTATTTTTGACACTTGGAGAAAACAGGAGGTCGTGTTGGCCTAATAATGTAACGGGATTCTTTCCAGAGCCTCGGTCGCCCTCTGCTGGTGAAAGAGAGCAGTGATCTCCTCTCCCTGTCAGCATTCTGGTGTTGTTTGCACATGAACTATAGCCTACCACAAATGTAGCTACAGCAAGCTCCATCATGACATCTATTTTTGCCCGACACAGCATGGGTGGTCCCCCTTTACATTGTTGAACTCTGTGACAGCGGGCCCATGTGAACGCAAAAGAAAGCGCTGGTCCAATCTTGGGCCGTAAAACGAGTTCTGCTTAGGTCAGTCTGTCAGCGACCCATCAAAGCAAACAGCACCGGCCAAGCAGCGCATATACAGCTATGGAGGGGTTTTCTCGAAATGTTCACTGGCAGAACATTGTATTCTCTGCAAGAAGGCTGCCATTGTGGAATGATGAGGGAGTAAAGGGGGATATTGGTTTCTGCTTTGGAAGAGTTGCATATGAGGTGTTCGAGGGCTGCCTTGGGGGGGGGGGGGGGGGCAGACGTCCAGACAGGGATAAAAAGAGGCTGCTGGAGAAAAGAGGAAAGGGCTGCGGGGTGGGGGTCGAGGGATACAGGTGTGCGTGCGTTAGCCTCAATATGGAGCCACTCTGCACTAATTTTCTGCTGAGTTTCTGGAAAGTGGGTTCCAGCGCCGGGGCAATCAGGAGAGTGTTTTCCCCATGCTGATGTGTGCTGATGTGAGCTCCGCGGGCCTGCAGGTCCTGATGGCCTCTCTCTGTCAGACTGGAGAGAAGGGGGGGGGGGGGGGGGGGGGGGGGGGGGGTCTGCTGAGACAGCACATGAGGCTAGAAATGGTCTGTGATCAAACATATATTTTTTTTTCTGTTGTATATTTTTAGAAAGTAAGAGCACCAACCGACTTTGAATGCCTCCCAAAGGGGTTTAAAGGCATAAAAATGGACTGTAGGATACTGGACTTTATCCCCCTAAGATTCCCTTATTCCCCTACTGATCATTCTTTGCTCGTCTCCCAAGATAGGAAGCGTCCCAGCCTGCGCTATCAGTGCGGCTGTCTTTTTTGCTCAGATTTTCATGGTACCAACTCTACCAAGTCAGGAAAAAAAAAAGGTTCCTAAAAATAAACCATACACCTTTCAGCAGAAAAAAAAGGAAAAAAAGGAATGCATTCAAGCCTCATAGGAGAAACTAGCCAAAACTGAAACAAAACCTGGAACAGTGAGGAGAAAGGGGGGAATTTTGGGCCCTGACTCAAAAGTGTTTGTGTAGGGTCTTCAAGAGTTTGACAGCCACAGGATGTGTGTGGGCCATTGTTAGTCACTCCAGGTCCTACCTCAGTGCTACAGCTTCCTCCTCTCCCACCAAGCTCCATGCCACACACACACACACACACACACACACACACATTGGCATACATCGATCATGACTCTCCACATCTTCTGTCACATCAGTAGTTATTTAAAAGAAAATTGGCCATTTTATTATTTTCATACTCATAATAATGATTTGTAATTACAGAAGGACACATAGGCCTGGTCATTTGAGATAGAATGGGCTGGTTTTATCACTTCCTGCAGACCTTTATACTGCATTTATGAATCAGTAGTCTACTTGAATGAGAGTAAATTGCAAAAGTGAATTTTAAGTGAAAATGAGACAGACAGACAGATTGAGCCAAATTAATATTTAGAAGAAAAGAAAGATGTTGAAAAAAAACAGGTAGAAACGTTTAGATAAAAAACAGCTATGGAACATGGCCAAATACATAACAAACACATTTCTAAATTAGATGGCTGAAATCTAATTTAGAAAAAACTTACAAACAATATTTTATATCTATTTAATTGTAAGCATATGTGTGAAATGCTCAACTACAGTTTTAATGATTTTACATGAATAGGTGAAAGCCAGTGGGGTGTGTAAATTTTGTGCTTTGCCCAAACTGGTAGTAAAAGAAAACATGATAATATAAAGTGAGAAAGAAAGTATATAAAAAGAAAGTATAGGAAGTACGTAATCTAGGTCATTCATCCATTCAAAGAGGAGCAAGCAAAACTTTTCTGTAGGAATTGTTCTAGTATTGCATCTTAAGTTCTTCTGATGGCACTAAGTAAGTAAGTCTTGATTTGTAAAATGATTTATTGTCACAAACTATAATGATATAGTTGCTAAATTCAACACCAGACATCAACGATATGTCAAAAATGTATGTTTGTGCGTGTGTGTGTGTGTGTGTGTGTGTGTGTGTGTTTACACATACATTTTATATGTGTGAATATACAGTATATACAGCCCAATATTATATCTACATTCTAATAGTGTAATATGCAGAAGCTTCATTACAAATCATGATGGATTTGAACTACTGTAAAGAACTTAATAGATATTTTATATTTATGATATTATGTTAAAAAATTATTGTTAAAATATTATAATACATCACTGCTGTCATGAACATCAACCTGATAGTATTTCCCAACTGCAGTAAACCCCTGACCCTACCAGTAAGAACATGAACATCATCCAAAACGCCCCTGAATAGACACAGACACAGTAAATCTTTTTTGTCTGAGCTGCCTGCCACACAACACATAAAATGTCTCCCTCAAAATGGGCTCTTTGTGTGGTCAAGTGAATATGGCCTGAAGAATGAACCGCAGCGCTGTGGCTCTTTTCCTGTTTCCCCTGTCTAAAAGGAGACTGGACTGAAAACGGAGACTGGACCAGAAATGCCAGCCCAAGAAAAGACCAGCAATGAATTTCTAGCTTAATCTGATAGGTCACTGTGGCCAAATATCTGTGATTCCACACAAGGCTCACCATCCCACCACATCCTGAAGCAAACCCTAACGTGCATTGTCATCACTTGTCTAATCACGTCTAATATGGTTAATGCTGCTGCACATCTGGAACAGTACAAACGAGGCTATCTGGCTGCTGTGAGAGACAAATTGTTAGGAGTAAAATTAAATCATTTAAATCCAGTGACACCGAAGGTACATCTTCACCTCACACTCTGACCTGTCTCTTTTGTTTTTTAGGCTTGTGTCATCCATCGCCTCGGCTCCTCGAAGAATCCTCCTCTCCTGTCTTGAGTTCCATCGTGGGAAACGTTTCACACTACAATAGCAGCAGCCGCCCGGGTTGCCATTGGGTGCCTTGCGTGGTGTTTTTGTTGGCCATGGGAGCTGTTTTTGGGAGTCGGACAGAGAACAGGCTAAGGGTCTTTTCCCCTCTGTACGGTCCCTGCTGCAGTGAGACCGAGGCTCAGCTCATCGATCACTCAGCGCTGGAGGGAGGACAGACTCGGTGGGTGGGATGGGAGGACATAACTCAGAGATGTATGGATATGTATGTGCTTTATGTACGTACAGTATGTGCTGTACTGTACGTGCATGTTATGTAGATAAAGGGGATGCAATAAAACATGACAGTGGGGAGATGTTGTGCGCAGGATAAGTAGATGTTTGACTTGGTGGGGGTCAAGGAGGAGTTCATTTGTCTGGGTGGAAAGTTAAGAGTTCTGAGCTGATAAAACATGCATAAACGTGTGCATGTTGGTACGCCCACGCCTGCACACAAGCAAGGCTGTGTGAACACACTAACACATTCACACACTCAGGCACATACAAACAGACACAGAGTGCATGCTCCTTTAGTGTGACTGAGTAAGAAGCTTGGCTCCGTTTACTTCCTTCGGCAAGGACCGTTCAGCAAGAACAGAGTGAAACACACACACACACACACACACACGCACACACACTGAGGCCTGATGGATTACGGGTCTCTCCACCATAGAGGCCTCACAGCAGGGCTGGCAGACTGAACAGAGACCCCGTGCAGGCCGAGGGGTGAGCCAGAGGGACGAGTAAATACAAAGCTGATGGAGAGGGCCCCATTGTGGGACTGCCTAACCAGCAGTAGGGCCCAACCTGGAGATGATATGGAGCCAAGCAGATGACCCAGCAGCGGGGAACCTCTCAGATCATTAAAGGCTTCAGCATGGCCATTTGATCAGTGTTGAAACCACTGACTGAAAACACTGGACACAGCAAGTTGCTGTGTTTCCCCCTCGTCTGAAAATCAATCTGCGTGTGGGTGGGAGACTGCTGTTTTCATTTCAAAAGTCATGTTGTACCCTTTTTGAAAAGCCTCTCGCTTACAGTATAAAAGTATAGGGCACATGTGGACCGACCACATTATTATTGATGTCTGGCAATGTGGTTGCCCGATGATATTAATAGTTCATCCTCCTAATCATGGTGGTGAAACGCATTAGACTAATTAGACATTAGACCTAATTATAGAGCATGGTAAACCACTGACTATGATGTCTCTATGAGAGAAGGTCCTTCATAAAGACGTCAGTGATATCCAGGTTAAAGGTGATTAATGTAGAGGCGGCTGGAAAGGGTTAATTGGACATTGCAGTGTCGTCGGTGGCAAACCTCAGCGGTGTTAAAAACAGATCACTCACCCAGCATGTTCCCACCGCTGGACGTGGCGACACGTGTACCGCCATTAACTGAACATAAACGTGGTCTGTTCCCCCCACGCAAATCAGAACCACCTGCCCCCGGGCCTGAGAACCGCCCGCTCCTCTCTCCGGACCTCCTTGGAGAGAGAGAGCGCCTCTTGTTTGGACAAACGTCGGGGCCAGCTCCAGGGCTTTTACATGAAACAAAGAATGGAGCGGGGAATCTTCTCCTTCAGCGTACCCTCCTCCAACCCCGGCCATGTCTCCTCCCTTCTGAGCAGGCCCGATATTTTTTAATTACGCGCAGGAAACTCCTGTTACAAAGGACACTTTCTTAGTCAATCTGCAGGGAGGCTTTGAAGGGTTGTGGGGTCTCTCTCTCTCTCTCTCTCTCTCTCTCTCTCTCTCTCTCTCTCTTTCTCTTTCTCTTTCTCTTTCTCTTTCTCTCTCTCTCTCTCTTCTCTCTCTGTACATCCTTCTCCCTGAGTGTGTGTGTGTGTGTGTGTGTGTGGGCGGTAGGTGTATCGACTGACAAACTGTGGAGCATGCCACCCAGAGCCTCGGGTCACTGCTGACAGCCTGCTTTCTCAGAGCCAAGATGGCACCTGGTCCCCCCCCCCCCCCCTTCCCTTCCCTTCCTCAACCACCAAACCTTCAGCCCCCCTCCTCACCACCCCCTGCCCTGACAAAACAAACCCCCCTCCAGCCTCAGCAACAAGTATCCTGCTTATTCCCCCTCAATACCCTCAACCCCCATTAGTTTAGTTCCTAACCTCCAACAGCCTCCAACACCAAGAGATCACTGACTTAGACAGCATGCCCCTAACCCCTGCTTCTCTCTTTCGCTTTCTCTCCCTCACTCTCTCATCCTCAGATATTATGTTATAATAGTTGTTAATATTAATCATATTTCATATAGCAGGGCAACGAGGTAGACGTGTCAGCAAGCTTTTTTCACCCTCGGTTTCTTTGCTCCGGTGGTCTCTAACTGACAGGAACTCAGGCACTATTTGTTATCTTTAGGCCCAATAAGTCCATCTGGTTTTGGTTTGGCTCCTCGAGATCGCCCCTGGAGATGTGGATGGAGGGGACTTGGGGGTAGGGTGGGAGGGTGGGAGGGGGTTCTAGGCCAGGAGGCTTTTTCTCCTCTTAAATTGAATTTCTCACCATTCCAACCTGGGCCTTGGACCAGAGATAGAGCTAGCTTCCAACCCTCAGGCTCCCAAAAAGCTATGCAAAAAAAAAAAAAAGCAAGAAAAAAGAAATCCCTGGAAGAAATCAGTATCACCTGTTTTGCCAAATGACTACATGTTCAGAGTAATGGCTATTAACTAAATCAGATTCCCTCTCCCTATGTTTGCAATACAGGAATGTATGAACTCTCTCTGAACCATTCTCGACATGGAACCCTTTGTGTCTGATGAAATGAAGTGTGAAAATAAACAAATAGTAGACTAAACATGGCTGTCAGTTCTCTGTAGGAAATAAGGGAGGAAAGTACTGTAAATTGATGTTTGTGGTATTTCACTTTTGTCTACACGTGTTGTAAAAAAAATCTTGTTTTTAAACAATGCACACTTCTCTTATTCTCAAAGTAGCAATGCAATAAAATAACCAGGGGAGAAATAATTTAAGAAGGGCCAACCTTTGCAGCAAAGGCCCATATGATGTCACTCTGTGGACAGTGCTACATGTGCAGTAGCCCACAGGAAAACATTCGCTTTTATGCAATGAAAGACAAGATGATATTCAACCTCCTTCATCACGTGAGACATCTTCTGTCTGTTTCCCATTGTCCAGACAGCAACTAACCGGTGGAAGAGCCATACAACGTTTAATAAACAAAGGCCAGCCCAGAATAATTAATCCATGATGCTTGGACCAGTCACCATTCACACTTAAGTAGTAGAATATTTTCAATATTTCCTGTGATATCACTGAGATCTGCAGGCCAATAAATACTTACCTGGGTTCAAGTGTTAGTGTGAACCAGGGTGATTATTATCTAATGATTATTTCTCCATGTGTGGCTCAATGCAGCTGATACAGAGGAGTAGAACAGAGTGCCAAATACCAAGACAGGTCCCTCCCAGGAATAGCTGGAATATGGAAAGTTGAGTATCTACCTATCTATCATATATATTTTGGAATTTGAGGAAATGTGCTTTTATGGTATGCTCAGATTGTTTTTACTTAAAGAGGAAGAGAAACTCTGCAGATTGATTGAATATTGATCACAGTTTGTCCTGACGGCATGTTTCTATGGCCAGGTTACAGTCACTGAATCTGTACTTTGTCAAGGATTTCCTCATGTATTTTTTTATACAGTAATACTAGTACAACAATAATAAATCCTTTAATTTGGATGTCAGGAAAACATCCTGTTATGAAGATCAAATTGAATATTTGAACATTTACCGTTTGCCACGGCAGGACTTAAGCATTAGAATAACCATCAAGAAGATTATATGCCATTTTCCCTTTCAAGGCCTTGAGTTTTTCCCCTTAATTCTTAACGTGAAAAAGGGAAATTAAGGAAGTTTGTGTTGGTTACCAATTTTTAATTATAGTTTATTATTACAGCATTTTTTCAACTGATTTTAATCTTGGACATTATGTGAATATGCATATATACAAATATGTACAAATTCCCTTCTTCACGTTCACTTTTTGAGAAGGAATTCCAGTGACCCAGAAGGAGTTTATTAGGCTCAATCAAATTCAGGTCTTGACAAACTTGTTGTTGTGTGTTTGTCTCTCTCTCCCATCTCTCTTGTCACTGTCCAGCGCATACTGCATAACTCAAAAATGAATAAAAATGAAAATAACCTGAACTATAAATTATTTTCACAGCCCTTACACTTTTATAACCATGACAGTCTCAAAGTATTGGATGTAAAAGTGGTCAACTACTGGGTTTTTATGCTTTCGGTTGGACAGTTTGCTTTTCTGGTATTTCTGTACAATTAAATACATGTTTCCCATGGTACTCCCCAATAAAGTCTGCACTTATCCCTGACTAACCCTGTGGGTTCAGTAAAATAAGACCTTACTGTATTTGAAAGGATGGAGCAGGCTGAAAGGTAAGGTATACTTTGTGGAAATTTACGTAGCTTGAAATGTACACACGCTGCTCACAAACTCTCGCTGCTGTTTCCTCTCTCTGTCGTTCCTGCTCCCTTTTTCTCTCTCCTACCTTTTTTCTGTTTCTCAGCCCTTCCTGTGACCTTTCCGTTAAAATCCTCGATACACACTTTTTCCTCCAACATATCTCAGTCAAACCCCCGTTCCCCCCCAAACACCATCATCATCCCACACACTCAGTTTATTTTTTCAGGTGAACAAACTGAATTGAACACACTGGCTCCCTCAGTTGCTCTTTATTAGGCTCCTGGAATCATCTGTGCTTTCATCTTGTGTAAGAGGATGTATGTGCGTGTGTGTGTGTAGGTGTGTGTGTGCGTGTGTGTGTGTGTGTGTGTGTGTGTGTGTCTGTCTGTGTGTTTTCAAGGTTTAAATAGCACATGGGCTGAGATTCTAATATTCTCACCAAAAATAGTTCACTATGAGACTGTGCCAGAGACAAACATAATACTTTATAAAGCCTGTTTTTAATCACACAGAAAGAATGTTTTGCTACCAGTGACTCAGTATGAGTAGAAAGACTCTTAGTTTCTTGTCAATTGAATCTAAGAACTAAATATAGACAAGAGGGCATCCTGTTGGAAATTTTGGTTGATTTTAGACGTATTGAGCCTTGGGAGTCAAGAGTTAACCTTGATTTATCGAAACAGTGTAATATCACCTTAGTTGTATATTTAAAATTTGGAGAATTCGAGAACAATTTAAAGACGTTCCCTATTGACAAGAAGAATAGAGTTCTTCAAAAAGCGCAGCATTTTGTTTTCATTCCAATCCAAAATTAAAACAGATCTCCTTCACAGATTAGTCTCAAGGCATTTTCTTACGTGTGACATTGCAAAGGGAAACTTCACTGAGATCTCTATGCCTTTGGGTATTACGGGGGCAAAGGTTTGAGTCAAATCCCCTCCGTCCAACATGACTCCTCACCGGCCTTACAGGTCAGGACCCCTGATTCCCTTTGAAAATACACCAGATCTTAAATACGCTTTCTAAGCAACATTGCCCTTTTGATCACTATTACGCAGTTTGACCGACAAATCGTTTTGTAAAATGCACAGATGGGATTCCTATCTCTTAATTAAATGCAGTGGATAGTTATTAATTGAACATTGGTTTGTGCTTCTTTATTTTTTTATTGCCCTCCACTGTGAAATTTATGACCAACTGTGTCCAATAAAGATTTATGGACATAACATGGTGTATGTTGTCAAGCTGAACTTCAAACAAAAATAATAATAATGAAAAAAAGAAAACTTACTCTGATTGAGGACACAATTTCAGTTTCATTTATGTGTTTAATGCTACACACTTCAAAAAACGCACACTAAATATGAAAGTTTACATTCCGTTTTTTAAGAGGACAATTCTTTGTAGCACTTCTTAGACAACAACTCATGTCAAATTTATCATTAAATCACACAAAACCACATGAATGTAAGATCCACAGAAGCAGTGATAAAACTTTAAGAAAATGACTGATAGAAAATTTAGGCAACAGTTGGTAGGTAGTATATTACTTTCAGTTAGCAAACCTTCACAGAAGGCAAATAAAATATGACTTTATCATGTGAAAAAGTATCTAACAGTATGTTTAACAACCACAGTGGCATGACAACTCTGTAAGCATATACAGTAAAAAAAAAAAAAAAAAGTATTACTCTGTCATGTTTTGGCTTTAATAGTCAATAACTGAAAGAAAAACATGCAACCTTCAGCAAAAGACAAACAGTCATGCTAAATTTGACAAAGAATTTTCTAAATAAAACAATACAAATAACTGATAAGACTTGAATTGTTTTATTATAAATTAAAAATGTATTCTCTTCATACACACATGGACCAAGCAGAATGAAAAAGTTAGACGGGACATGGGGGAAAAAGCATGGGAAAAAGTCTTTCGAACGACATTTTCCTATGGCTGGGACTAGCTGGGACTAGCTTCATGTATACTATGTTTAAATAAATAACATTATAAAGTGCACAGACTACAGCTCATGAAACCAACCACATAAATTCCAGTCAGCACATACATACCATACACATCCTACAGCATTTCTATGGTGTCTATCCCCTAAGATGTGAGAAAATCTGAAACTTAATTTACTCTGTTGCACCTCTTCTATGTAGGCTTTAATACATGTGTTACATTTCAGAATCTATTTACAGTTCATGTCAGAGACAAATAACACTGAATGACAACAGCAAATGAAAGGGGAGAAATGCAACACACCTTGTTACGATCATACAGTACAACTCATGCAGTGGCCTTCATACAGTAGCAGTTGAGGTACATTTCTAAACATGTAAGTTCTTTGCACATCAGCAGAAAATGAAATGGACAGCAGCAGCAGACAATCACAGCACACTGTGCGAACCTTGTGGTTGGTGAAAGACGAGTATGGAAAGAGAGCTGACGAGGATGGATCACCGGACGGATATTTGAAAGTGAAGGAGCGAGAACACTGCGCACGTTCAACCTTCAAGGTAAACGTGTCACACAAAATCTACTTGATATTACACGCCCAAGGATATCTAGGTCTGATTATGACATTAGCACCATTCTGTAATGCCATACACCTCTAGCATTACAGCTACGAATTCAACATCACACGAGGAAAAGACGTTTTCAGGAAAGTACAGTATGCATGATGTGATTATCCTCAATTAAACCCATACCAACCCAATCCCCTTCCTTTTGTATATTGCTGACACTTTCCTTGAATAATTGCATTAACATAACACAGTGAATCACATGTCAGGAAAGGGTCAGTAGGGTAAATTTCGGTCAATGCCGCAGGTCCACAGGTAGACTAAGCTCTGGTAATCTACATGTACAGGAGGGTTGGTCCGAGTGGCCGCAGCTACAGCCATCACGTCATCGCAAAGCCCTAGAAGTGACAGTATGGAGGGGAAAATTTAGTTTCAGAGGGCCACCATCACCATCTGTAACACACGGGCATCTCTTTCTTGCTGCTACCCTGCACAAAATTTGAGACATGCTTCCCCCTTGTGGACAGTTTGAAAGCATTCCTCTGAGGGTTGATTCAGTGATATTCTGATCTCTTCTGACAAACATACAGATTTAATTCAGACTATAATGAGTCAAACAGTCTAACAAATTTGATTTGTGAGTTTCATAATGAAAAGAAAGACCTACCTTAAATATCTGTAGGAGGCACGCATGACGATCGCCGTGATCTGCACATAGTTTTCTGTGAAATAAAGGAGGTCAGCAATGAACACTATAACACATAATAAAGATTGAAAGTCTTCCTCTTTCACTAAATATTATTATTAAACATATGTCTAATCTGGTTAAAAAATTACATTTTATTTACTACAGTGTTGATAATAATAAAGAATATTGAATAGCATTTGCATTCTACTTTTTACTGCCACACAAAAAGTTCAGCAATTAAAAGCCGAAATGTTAGTTCTGTACAAGTCCAAATTCTTGTTTATTATTTCAGTATTAATTGGAGGATTCAGTGGTTTGAGTTTAACAAAAGTGTAGAGTATCTCAATTTATTTATGAGAGCTAACAATACCAGGCTGAGAGTGTGTACTCTACCTTTGAATAAAGGCGGTGATGAAGGACTGGGTCAGACAGCCAAGGATGTCTCAAGGCCTCAGCGGCTCCCATCCTCCAGCTGCAGAGTGACACAATGCCACAAGAATTACTCAGAAATATGACTAAGTTATTCATCTCTTGCTCTTGAAACACAAAAAGAGATGGACAGAAAGAGTGAAAGACAGAGACAGAAGATGGATACCTTTTATTGGGAACAAGGAGTTTGGCGATGAAGTCCTTGGCCTCCTTGGAAGTGTCTGTAAACTCTTCTTCCTCAAAGCTCCACTGACAGGCCAAGATATTATTCAGAGTCTCATTGTCATCGTCACCAAGGAAGGGACAGAGACCACTGAGGCTAAGAGGAAGAGGCAGGCAATCATTAGTGTGTGTGCATGTGGGTGTGTGTGTGTGTGTGTGTGTGTGTGTGTGTGTGTGTGTACATGCGCATGTGTGCTTACTTACAGCATGTAGGTAATGACTCCCAGGCTCCACATGTCTGTGTTGAACGACACAAAGTCGTAGTTGATTACTTCAGGAGCAAGAAACTCTGGGGTGCCGAAATTCACTTTCAACTTCTCCCTTGGTTTATATCTAAGTGGGGACATCATGTAAGACTGTCATTGTCTCAAACTACATTTTCATTTAAGCTGTCAATGGAAGTGTTAACAATAGAACTAAATTGATGTAAATACCAATACTTACATTCTGGCAAGACCAAAGTCGATGATCTTGATCTTATTTGTGAGTCTGCTCACACATAGAATGTTCTCTGGCTGAAATTCATAACAAAACAAAATAAATCATTCAATTGATTGATTGATTGATTGATTGATTGATTGATTGATTGATTGATTGACTGATTGACTGATTCAACTATGAGATTTTGTCAATTCTGTTCCCTGTTACACACAGTCTGAAACAAACAAAAAAAATCTCACAACAAATCACCTTCAGGTCTAGATGCAGGATGTACATCTTGTGCATGTGCTGCAGGCCTTCACAGATCTGCCTGATGAACACCACAGTGTCTAACTCCATCAGAGTGTAGTTCTGATCGATGATCCTGTCAAACAGCTCCCCTCCATCCACACTGCGGCAACACACAGATGCATTAAAATCTAAACACCCAGAATCTAAATATCATTTTTAATCTAAGGTATTGTTTTGACTATTTTAGCAGAATTGTCTATATATTTATAAAGATACATTTGTTGAACAAATTCAATTAATAATTCAATCAATCATATGTAATTGACAATTCATGCTAGGCATGACTGCTCTAGTCCCCACAAAATGGACAAAATTTAAGAAAGTCAAGGACAGTGCTTTTACAATCCAACTTGTCAGCGTAGCATGTTCCAAATGTTGTTTTAAATAAAGAAGAATGTACACTGAAAAAAAATGAATATAAGGAACATACTATTCAAGTACAAGGATGATGTCGTTCCTGGACTCATATGCTGCATAAAGCTGGATCAGGCTGGCATGGTCCAGTTGATTCATGACCTGGATCTCATTCTTCACCACTTCCTACCAAAAACACAGACGCAGATGAGCACAGACTCAGACTCAGACTCAGACACAGACACAGACACAGACAGACAGACAGACACAGACAGACAGACAGACAGACGGACAGACACAGACACAGACACAGACACAGACATGCATAGACACAGAAGGAGACGAGCAAAGACACAGACGCAGACAAGCATAGACAAACAAGCATAGATGCAGACACAGACAAGCGTGCACACATGCACACGATGAGAGGTGTCAGCTGTTCCCAGCTATGAGACAATGGCTGTCCTTATAGGTCAAATATTTCTCACCTAGGTGAGAGGCATTCCTTCAGCTTCTGTTCCAAGTGGCCTTGGGGCGCTACAGTATGTACTAAAAATTGTAACTGGGCCCCTGCTTTTTATAACATGTAAAATAGCCCTCATAGACCTATTGCGGTCATCAAAATAGGACTAATTAAATTATCGTTATACTGTATGTTATTGTGCTGTACCTTCTCTTTCTGACTCCTGGCTTTGATGATTTTGGCTGCCAAAGTGAGACCGGATGAGTTCTCAACGCATTTGTGCACCTGGCCGAAACGACCCCTTGCAGAGAAAGAAAGAAAAAGATTATCACTCTGTGCTCAAGTCCAGATTTCTGCAGCTGCACCTGTTGAGCATCCAACCCCTTCAATGTAAGCATAATCCCTGATGGAGGTCAGAGTAAGAGTTGCCAACTCTATCACCTGCAAGTCACAAATCCTAGAATGTTGCACACTGGGACACTCCCTCAACAAAACAGGTGTTAAATAGAAGTAGAAATAGTGTTTAACTTTTTTTTTCCCATCCTCACTGCAAATGCAGAGCAAGTTTTCTTCAAACAGAGAAGTTTTAGGAGAGTGTTTTGTTTTATCAGTTATTTCATTAAATCTGAGTAGGGCTGCCTCTCCTCTTTGAAGATTCGGATTAACACTTAGTGATTAGCTACCAGCTGGCAATGGGGATACGGTTTCACATACCCCACAGTCCTAAAGTAAAAATAACTGCCGTGACTCTGAAGTTATGAACCAGGGGAGAGAAGAGAAGTGAGGAGGGGGGAGAGTTACGCAATTAGGCTTTATGGGGAATTGAGAACCTCTTTCTCACTCCGTCTTTGATCTGTGTCTGATCAAGTAGCCATCAAGAGCTTTCGGGTTTTTTTTAACATTACATTTAGATTTGAACAGAAGTGCAGTACTTACCCGCCCAGGATCTCCTGCCGGTTGATGGTGTAGAAGTTGTTGATCTGGTTGGGCTTGGCTGAGACAATCCGGTGAATAAAGGGAGCTGCCGGAGGAGGAGTGGTGTCTAAAGGAGGATGTGAGAAAATAAATAATCTATTTTAATAAGATGGAGGAGGGTGAGAATATAGAAGCTTTGTCGTTAATCAGTCAGAATGTGGCTTTAGACTGACTGTCATGACTGTTGTAATCAAGTTAGCATGCCATGTGTAGTAAGGTGCTATGATAAACATGGACTACAGACACACTTGTAGATATTACACAGAAGTGACTAGAGGACCTAGTTCTAGACTAACACAGAGGCTTTAAATTAGTTGGCTACATACCACTGTACTCCAATTCTGTTTGAAACATAATCAACTACAATCCCCAAGTAAGCATTCTAGCGTCCTCGATGGAGATAAAGTTATCCAGACTCACCAATAAAGTAGCGCTCAGCATCTTCATCATCGGTCCTTTCTGTATCACTTTCCTCCTGCCTCGCTCTCTCCACTCTCTGTTTTAGCTCCACTTTGATTTCGACTCCATCTGCCCTGAAGACGGCCCAGCCCTCGGACTCGAGGTTCTGTTCATCCTCCTCCGTTTCCTCCTCCTTCTCCCTCTCCTCTCCCTCCTCCACTCGGCTCTTCTTGTGGTCCTCCTCTCCAGGTTCCTCCAGAGTCACATGGCGCTTACTGCTGGTGCTGGCCTCAGCCATCTGGTCCTGTTCAGCCTCCGGAGGTGGGGAGGCACCTTTGTGGTCATCACTGCTAGAACAAAGTAGTAAGTGAGTTTTTGTTGTTGTATTTTTAACCCTAATCCAAAACCCTTAAACATGTAGGTAATTTGAATCAATTAAATGTTTGGTTGACTGAAATAAATAGACGTGCTGGGCCAATGCTCATAACAAATATGAAAAAATATGTATGGTTCAATTTGCGTGCAATGAGTTTAATTGCGGGCATCAATGGAGTACTAAAAGGCTGGGGACATAGTCACATAGGGTTGTTTTCATTAATAGGAATCTCTTAAAAGCATATCTTAGATCCAAATAAATGAGACTCTAAGGCACCGAATTACTGAATTAGAAAGAAAGTAAAACAAAATGAAGGGATGAGCTTAATATTTTAAAAATAGACTACCTCATAGGAATGGAGTCTGTCTGAGCATCATGGGAAGCAGGGAGTTCTGGGGCTTGCGCTTCTGGTGAATCTTCCTCAGCAGCGGCACCTTCCTCTTTCTCCTTCACCTCTGGGATTTCCAGCTGCCCCTCCTCTTTCTCCTTCAGTGCATCCTCTTCATTAAGCTTGGATTCCGTCTCCTTCGCAGCTGCCTCCCCCTCGCTCACCTTCTGCCCGTCCTCCTCCTCATCAACCCCCTCGGGCAAATCGTCTTTCTCAGCCACCGGAGCTTTGGAGTCTTCGCGGAGGTAGTCCAGCAAGTTGCAGCTAGAGGAACCGAGCTGCGGGTCTTCAGGCGACACGCCGGCCTCCAGATCCAGACATGCAGGGGGGAGCTGGTGACCTGATTTCTCTGCATTCTCCTTGTTGAGTTTCTCTACATCTTCTAGAAGCAACACCTGCTTCTTCAAGGAGATAGTGTCTACAAAAGGTCCAAACAGAAGAACATTGTATTCAGTCTCACAATCAGTTAATAATGTAAACTTACCAATCATACTGACATGCGGCAACACTGACTGAATACTCTTGTGAAAGATAAAATGGAATGGAATGGCATGAGGCTGTCTAATATTTCACCCTGACCTTCAGATCTTGGTTTCTGTGTCACAGTATACATGTTAGTAGGTTATAGCTGTATATGTGTGGCAGATGACTGCTCTGACTGACCAAGTACCTCTCATGGAGTGGAAGCTCCGAGAACAAATCCATGCTCATGTTTATATGTTGCACTTGTTGTGAGTGCTGCTGCTGTGTCTCTCAGATTAGTTTGACTGGCCGAGGAACACTGGAGTTTAAGCATTTAGATATTTGTGTAGAGGGAATTGTGCGTTGATTCAAGCACCTGCTGTGTCTGGGGGCTTCTTCTTCTTTTGAACTTTCAGACCCTTAAGGCTCAAACAGGGCTTCTCCTTCCCGTCTTTGCCTTTGTGGTCTTTCAGCTGTGAAATACAAAGTAGGAAAAAGTGAAAAGGGAGATGAAGACAATGAGAATCAATCAATGAATGTGTATGGAGTCAAGTAAAATATTGATATCATCACTGAGAAATGTCTCAGTTTAAATGTTTTCTTAAAGGAATACTGTAGCATTTTGAATTTGGTAGGTTCTTCTTCAGCAGAAATTTGCAACATTTGGTTTTTTTTTGGCACAATGTAATCTTGCATGGCTCTTGTGTGGCTACAAAAGATTGCTCACAATGCGACAAGTTTCTGGTGAAGAAAAACAGCAAAATAAGCAAAACGTCAAAAAGGCATCCCTTTATGCAAAAAATATTTTGGGGGAAGAATTTGAAACCAAACTGAATCCAAAAACGCTACAGCTTTACTACAGCACAATGTGCATGCACATAATACATAAATAGACAAATGCAAATACAGATATTAACAATATGTGCAATGAACCTACAAAGTTTCCACATTTACGTGAGGCGAGGAAATGCTTTGGTCCACGGAGCTTTATCTTGGGAGAAGCCTCTTGAGCACTGGGTTCACATGCAGGAGTTATCTCTTGAGTCCCTTTAGCAGCTTTATTAGAGGTAGTGGTCTGTTAAAAAGACAAGATGGCAAAGCTTGGCAGGGTTACATGCATGCACATGGAATGGAAGAGATGTCATGTGTTAAGTAAGGATGTCAATAAGAGTGAGAGGTAAGCGATCTGATGAAGGTAGTTAGAAACAATGGTCATAAATAATATGTACACAACGCTAGAAGTGAATCAAATTAATTAAAGAATGAATGGATGAATGATGAATGGATGAAACAATGAAGTTAGTTGGCGACATATTATAAACAATAGCGTCTCTGTTGTCAGGGTATAGGTTAGCGCTCTCTTGCTCTTCTCCATGCACACATTGACTTGGATGATGGCATGCCTTTGATTATTCATAGCAGATGGATAGACAGAGTGGCAGGGCTGTGAATTTATAGCTTATCACTTGTCATACTCAGTGATGGAACGCAATGCTGACCCTGAGCGGAAAATATTACAAGCGACCATAGGCTGTTATTCAAATTTCGAAGCAGAGGGAACTCACTAAACACTCTGTGATCAGGTTAGCATGGAAAGAAAAACAGTCTTGAACGCAGGGTCTCACATTTGTTCTCTGAATGTTGTCGTGAGGTAAACACAGTGCCGCGGTGAAGCAGCGGAGATATTTTGAGTGTAGAGTTTCCACTGTGACAGCAGTGTTTTCTGGAGTACAAATCTCTGGTTGGGAGTTTGGAGACTGTGTGTAGGGGCTAGAGTAACACAAGTTACTAGACAGACATCTCACACCTCTGGAGGTGGAGGGAGATAGAGTGACCACCTGACAAGCGCTCTGACGACAACAGAAATTCCTTGAAATGAGAGTCACACGGAAGCCATCACATGGGTATGTGGTCATTAATCATAGGGAAATAATATGGCCATATAATTGTTGTTGGAGAGTTTAGTATAATTCAAAATGGAAAACATTAATTAGCTATAGAGTAAATAAATAATGCAAATACAAAAAAACTGTAACTGTACCATTGAAAACTCTGCACTGTAACACGTGTACTATGTATGTACTTCCTCTGAAATGTGACAACGTTCCCACATGACGTCTCAACTGCACTCTAGGTGAGTCTGCTCTTTGCTCGCAGATTATAGATGAAAAAAGATACCACTCTGTCATCTGCAGCCATGCAAGTGATGCGCATGTGCTGCTGATAACCTACTTTGGAGTATCTGTAAGTGCAGCTCATGGCTCTACTGCCAAACAGCACTCACTGACCTTCAGAGGGCCACTCTCTGCCTTATGTTTGGATTACGAGAGCGGCAAAAACCTCAGGTTTGTTTTGGAGGCAACTTTAGTGCCACAAAACGCCACAGGAAATGCCTTTAAGCCCCAGGAACAAAAACAATGTAAAGTTGAATAGCTACATTTCCCTTGTTTTTGGCAGTTCAGCATCAGTCAAAGCTGAAATTTAAGACATTAAGAATTTAAATTTGACATTTGACATACCAGTACAAAGCTTTGTCCCTTAGAAAGACCATCATTCTTTAGAAAGACTCTACACAGTGGAGCTATTCATCCATTAAAACTCACTGACATACTTACTCATCTGAACCTGTGCCAACAATTCTGAAACACTGCACGCAGTGTTAAATACAGACCTTTACTTGAACCTCTAAATCAAAGGTAATTCAAAACCGTTATCTTGGCAGGACCTCCAAAAAGATTATAATAAATGGTATATAGGTAATAAAGGTAAATAATTTGTAGAAAGATGCACTGGATGTGTATTCAATCAAATGCCATAGACTTTAGGTAATACCCATCGCTAAAAGAAGGGACACCTAGCAATGTAAACATACTGTGTCTTTAATTGAGTCTTAATTTTCTGTGTTGTAGATGTTTAATTCCTAAAACCCTCCCGTCAGCACATTACGCAAACATAACATTGACCATAACAAGGACAGAAGTGAGAGAAAAACTAATATTGTGCACACAATAGATAGATAGAAATGTAGATAGATAAAGTGAGCTACAGAGAGAAAGAGACCACTAGAGAGAGGAAGGGAGAAAGACTGACTCATCACAATCTGTTGACACCTGACTCCTGACTAGCTCTGGGGGTTAAGGCCCTTTTAGACCACAAACACTGCCGCCCCACTCCAAAAACAGCATTTCTAAACCTGGCCACTTGCATTTCACCCCTGGCCTCACACTGGCTCTCTCATGCCCTACGGGGGTCCCACAGTGTGCCTCATGCCTAGGAAGCCATGTTGCATGGAGCATGGGTAGGGATGCAACATAGTAGAAATAGGAGTTAAGCTGCGGCTTTAAATGTGACGTGAGTGACCAAATTATTCTGCATCATTTTAGATAACTGTAAATATCTTTCTTAATTACTTTACCTTCAATCATCAGTTGGCCAAGTCAAAGCCCACATTACCTATTACCCATTCTGTGGGGAATTCAAAACACAAGCCAAGCCACATTTCTAGGTAAGAGAACTCCTCTTGAGTGGTCAGCTTTGCTGCTATGATCATTTTCATGCATATAGTGCCAAGAACATCAAGATGCTGATAAGACCTAATGATTCAAACCCAGGATGGAAAACATGTCATATCTCTTCCAACATTGTAAATAGCAAGAGTAGTGGCCACACCTCCAGGCACTTCAAAATCTTAAACTGGCCATATGTTAAACCCCAGGGCAATGTGTGGTGGCCCAGCCTATACACTGAAACCTATTTCTCCAAAAGCTATTTCTATACAAAAGCAACATAATCCAGCCACTTCACATTTCACTATAAATACACACTTAAAGCGGAGATCATTTTGGAGTTTGACCATGTTAGTTCAGGCTCCTAGTCTCACCTTGTCAGCCTTCTTGGCTTCTTGTTTGCCTTTATTGTCTTTGGGTTTGGAGGCCTTTCGAGCGGCAGGGCCTTTGAACATCAGCTCCATAACCTTGGAGCTCTTCACCGTCTCTCCAATGAAGCTGATCACCTGCTGCATGCTGAGGACCAGTTTCTCCATCCCTTCAAGCTTCTGAGCCTGCTGCTCTGAGCGCTGGTTAACAACCGACATGATGGAGCTCATCTCCTGACACATCTCCCTCATCTCTCCTCCCAGGACCTGGGTCTGGTTCACTACCCTGGGTGGCACATGGATCTCCTCCTTGTCAACCTTCAGATTCTCCATATCCCTTTCGATGCCATCAATGTCCTGAGACATCCCATCTAGTCGGTTGAGGACCTTTTCTTGGATGTTGATGAGCCTGTCCATCTTGCTACTCAGCGACTCGATACGATTTTGGATGAGGTCAAAGCTTGCGCTGTTGCCATCTTTCTGGTCTCCCACTGTGTTCATGACCATGGAACTCATGGCGCCAGGTGAAATAAAATCACATTAAGTCACCCACTTGAGAAAAAAAAAAGGACCAATAACGTCCGTGCAACAGACGGAAAGACTTTTTCAAAAAACGTAGCCAGCTCTACCCTTCAATGCTCCCCTTCAGTTTGCAAACTAATTAAAATATGGAAAAGTAAAAGAGAGAGAAAGAAAGAAAATCCTCTTCACAAAAAAATGACTCAATTCCAAAATCCAGTCACAAGCAATGCAGGCTTTAAATCTCTTGTATGAAACTGTAAAGAAGACTTAAAGTAAAGTTGCCTCTTTGAGCTCTGGCTAGTAGTAGTTATCCAGTCAAGAGACTTCCCTATTTCTCTCACCCTCTATCTCAGGCGCCTGCCCCTCTCCACACTAGAAATGGTATTAAGAATGGAGTAAGCCAGTCTCCCTAAATGTAAACGGGACAGCCTACGTCAGCAAGGGCCAAGTCTCTGGGGCGGGGGTTTGGCACTGCTTAGGCTGTGAGACATTTGAGAGCCTTTAAATTTTAAGCCCACCACCGTCACTCGCCTGCCAGGTGTCAAACTGGTCAATGTACACAGTGCTACTTCAGCGTGCAAAGGCAAGTGTGACAAGGCTAATTCATCTGGTTGTTTTTCCTACTGATATGAGGATGAAGAGACTTGTCATTTCAGTCTGACATGTCTGCTCTACATTCTTGAGTGGATCACACAGGTGTTCAGAAAATGGGAAGGGTAAAGAAGGAGGTTAGTTTTATTGTCCTTTTATTGTAAAAGGAGACATTTTGAGGTCATCTCAAAACCAATCAAGATCAATTGAGTGAAAGGTACCACATTCCTGTGTTGACATTTTATATGAAATATAATGATGACCGTGGCATTGCATAGCCTGCCAGGATTGAGCTTTTATTCATTTGGCACTAGTATGTGACGAATGCATAATTGTTAACAAGAACCATTTTGCAATGGAAATTCCCTCCTTGCTGAATACACCGTACCTGTTGAACGCCTATAACTAGCACCCATGTGTCAGAGGAAACGTGAGGAAGCTTGTAGTTCCTGGCTAAGGGGACCTACAGTAAAATCTTTAGCCCTTCTGCTGAAAGAGGAGATGGCTGTCAGGGATGATTTATGTGCTGCCTACCCACTGACAAACACATCCACCGAGAACACAGTTAAGACAGTTAGGGATCAACTTTAACTTAGCGCTTGTAATGTGACCTTAAACCATGTTGCCTATAAACCTATCAAAATATGCCTGATTTAGTCCAACAAGAGACATATGGGCTTTGAATCAATTCACAAGGTACAAACAGACATCAAACACCCATATAAACACTGCCCTAAGCAAAATAATAATTAGGCTATATATATATTTAGTAAAAACTTTTATAGAAAGTTTCAATAATCGGATACTGCAACACACTTCTAGTTTGTTAATCAATTTGTTTCCTGCCTTCAATCTGTAGGCATTAAATGGATGTTGTGTTTTCAGGTATACCACTTGTGCTGAGCAAAAAGGCCACCTCAGATTATCTCCTATGACTGTGCAAACTCATGTTGTCCTCATAAATTCTGGCATGATGAGGCTAAACAGGCACCCGGCTTTGCCCAAGCCACCGTAACACATACTTTTGACAAAGGAGGCACAGGCTGCAAACTGAGCCTCAAAGGCCTAGCCAAAAATATTCCAGCACTCACCTCACTCCAGTGGCCCATGGCAAAGGCTGGGCTCACAGGTGCAGGGTGAAGGGGAGATGGGATGGAGTGGGGTGGGGTGGGTGAAAGGGGGTAACCAGTCAGCTCATGTTTCACCACAAGTCACCACACCAAGTTGAGTATCATTCTCCTCTCTCATTCAGATAAGAATCAAGGCTGTGTTCAACCTTCAGTGTCTTTCCTATAGCAGTTAGGCCGGTAAGAGCGGGCTGATCCCCCCTGTATTCCCTTGTATTTTTATTTTCTTCTACGTTCACTTGCGCAAAGGCTGCCGCAGAGGAGAAGACAAGTGACTCTTACAGGGCAGAAACAGATGGGAGTTGAACCAGGCATCATTCACTCAGGGAGAGAGAGAGGGACGCTCACACCTGTCCTTGGATGCCAACAGATGACAGGCAATTCTGACAACGTAGGTCATTCGACTCAGGCTGTGTCACTTTGAGGGGCATGGAGAGTAATCTTACTCATGCACTAGTGTGCATGGAAGAAATAGAATAGATTTTTTCCATCCAGGCAGCAAGGAGAAAGTCAAGTATTCTATACACATGTTGAAAACCGTTGAACAATGTTCAACACTGTTAGATTTCTGCAACACAGCATTGTTAAAAACTACTGTTTATAGTAGCAGATATACTGTATGTGACTGTATGTGATACTCATAATGTAAATGAAAGTTTAAATTTTGCTGCACAACAAATGTTAGACTATTGCACTACCACATTATACCCTGCTTTGCATAGACCCGGGGCACTTTAAGGTCATCGAACAGAGGATATAAACAGACCTTAGGCTGGTGGGGCTTATTACATAAAGCAGAGGTTGAGTTTATATCACTGATACTTTACAGTGAAACTAATGCTAGTGAACGTAATGGCATCATGACCAATGCTCAAAGTCCTCTCTCACCTTCTCTGCCAAACAGAACTATGTCTTATGAATGCTCAGCCTCAGTACACTAGGTGGCAGCTGAGGAATCACTGCCCTGTCTACTGGTGCATGACTGTAATGTTGTTTGGTTAATGTGACAGCAAAAGTATCAGGATGTTTAGAAACATAATGACAAGCTCAGACAGACTACATAATCAAATAATAATCCAGTGTGCGTGTGTGTGTGTGTGTGTGTGTGTGTGTGTGTGTGTGTGTGTGTGTGTGTGTGTGTGTGTGTGTGTGTGTGTGTGTGTGTGTTTGTGTGTGAGGGTGAGGATGGGTATGTGTGTGTTTGTGTGTGTCCTGGTTGACCTCACAATTTCAACACCTACTGACTTGCTGAGCTCTTGAGTGAAAACATTTTAAAGGTAAATTGATATACACAGAAGGCTTAGCACCAAAATAAAGCTTTGCAAACTTATGTTCTTTAAATGTTCTTTTTCCTTTGCAACCTTAAAAAATGTGAAGAAAATAATAAGTTGTTGTCTATTATTACTACTATTAATTACTAAATTCATCGCGTTCCAGATGGAGACATGATCATGACACACTGATGAAGGCCTGAGGCTAAAACATCTGTGTCCTTTTTCCTCCCCTGCACCACGTTAAATAAAAGATGTTAGTTAGACGTAATTTAGTCTACCGACCGTCTACTTTTTTGAGTGCAATCCACCAAACAGTGGATCTGATTGAGCGGGATGGTGTTGCTTCTCTCTACACTCTGTGATTATGAGAGCAAAAAGGCAATTAAATGTGAAATCTTACAAACAACATCTTATTCTGATCAAAATAAGCTGTGTGTAGTAGTGTGACCTGTGTGGTATTAGGACATTCGCTTGGCAATCGGACAAGATGAACTGTTAAAAATGGAGCGCTGCCCCTTTAGTGAGAACACAATGTCCTGGGAAGCCCCCGGGTTGTGAGCTGTGTCCAGGGTGTCCAGTCACCTCTCCATCTGCCCTCTCACACCCCTCAGCCTGCCAACTCCGGCTATACTTTCTCTTGGAAACTAGGGGGCATAAACGTGCGCGGCAGCCATGAAACATAACTCCCGCTAATGTCTTAAGCGTCTCTTATCTTCTCTCCCTGTCAACTCGTGTTTTTTCTTGCCGTGTAAACACAGTTGGCTGTTGCACTTTGACAGACTTTCTGGCTTTGGATAGCAAGGTTTGCAAATTACTACATTTGATGAAATATGCTCTGATTCAATAGATCATCCTCCCATACATACACATACATGAAAATCAATTGCATGGATTAGATCTGTAATGTGGAATGTAATATATTTACAAATGATTGATGAGTTGATGAGTTATTGCCTTAAGTATAAACATCCAAATGTTGAGAGATTTTATAGAATATGTGCTGATGCTGGATGTGGAATGGGACTGGCTCAAGGCAGGTGCCAACTTTATGTGCCTGGTCCATTTAATCACTCCCTAGGTTCTGTCACATTTTGAACAGCAGGTGGCACCTTTCATCCAGATAACGGAGATGATTTTGGTGCCAAAATCAATTATTGAATCTACAGAGCTGAAAAGTCTGATTTTACACAACATTCTTCCCTGTAACTGTGCAGTAAAAAAACGTATATAATAACAATATTTCTCACGAAAAAACACCTACAGTAAGTACCATGTCATTGCCACACACCACACAGTGTCACCATATTATGATACACTGCAAACAGTATGGACATGTAAGAGGATTTTACATTGAGTATATCATACAGGGTAATAAAGGTTACTGACAGGATGCTGTAAGTCACATAGGAAGAGCTTAGTCACATACAGTATATTAATAGTGTGGATCTCCTAAATGCCAAGAGAGGAATGGAAAGAAGAGAGGGCGATAGAGCTTGAGCTCGTCTTTGAGGTGTACTCTAAAGGCATCAAGGACAACTTCATATAGAATGTGTGCATTTACACTCATACAAGTGTAGTGTGTATATTTAGACTGATGCAGAGTTCCTTTAAATATGCAGTCTAACAATTTGAACCTGCTATTTTTTCTATCAGATAAATCTAATGGTTTGGCAGAAACAAACAAATAACTGCAACAGGTATCCAACAGTACAGACATGATTATATCAGACATACTGGAATGTCATGCTATGCTGCAAGCTCTCTGCAATTCAGTGTCAACTGATCAGCCAATCCCACCAAAACATTAATACTCTGCTCTACACAGTGTACTGGTCATGGTTTACCACTAGAGCCCACTGTATCTGCACAGTAGACTCACTCGACTCTGTCCTCTCATAAACACCACTGGCTCCTCATCTCATGTTTTATCATTATAATTCACTCCTGCCTTACTGTTGCTATCCACAACACAGTAAAACACATGTGTATCATAACTACCAGTACAATATGTCCTGTCTCTCCACTTATGGGTACTGAGAATTAGTGCTGAAAGTGCAAACAACCATACGTTGAGCTAACTAATTGAGTTAAATTTGACATTCAGCTGGAGAACCAAATGCTCCATGACATAATCCTGTCATGCTGTGATGGTGCCCTTGAGTGGAGGAACTCAATTTCGAAATGCTGATGGTGAAATCTCCCTGGCATGAGTGATTGTTTCAACCTGAAACAGCCTGATGCAAGTTTAGGTGTCTGCTATCTTCTTTTAGCATAGAATTTAAATTTGAAATGAATCCTGGCTTCTTTGGCCCCCATCCAGGCTGTAAAAATATTTTGATGCACATTGTCCCTGTCAAATAAACCCAATAAAGTAAAGTATAGAAATGCACCGGCATTAACCGGCAAGAATATCCAATGCCACTGAATAAAATTCCCTAAGGAAGGAGACATCTGTGGTGCCTGTTTGCTGGCTGAGGTTATAGTAATTATAATACTGTGATTAAAGAGGAAACTCATTCCCAGCAGTTGCCATAACAGTCCCTATCAAAAGAAATGGCAGAGAGTGTACTCTCCTTGAACTGTATCACAAAACTTGATGGTATAATGAAGCACATTTGCACAAGAGCACAATGTTCCTGCTCCCTGCTGACACATACTGGGAGATTTCCAAGGCTTCAAACTCATACAAAAAACAGCTTGACAGCTCCTATAATTGTGGTATCTAATAGGACCTGCGGGCTAGATATGGCCCACAGAAGTCAAACTCTTTTTGTGCATCAACAATAAATCATGTGTGTGCATCATAGTCTCTCCCAAGGTAACCAAGAATAATAACAATAGTCAGTCCACACACGTGACTAATGGCACACAAGTGGCCTTGTATTTCCTATTATTATACCTAGGAGAAGGTGCAAACAAGGACACTAACTGTCTCAGCCAAAATGTAGGTATCTCATTACAGACAAACTAATGGCATGGCTGTAGAGATATAAAAAACAAGGGAGAGTGGTGTGCTACACAAAATATCAGAGCTTCTATTTGACTGGCCTTTTAAAAGCACCTCTGTGGTCAATCATCAGAAGATGAAGTTCCAGGAATACAGATTTATTCTTCTGCTTAGTGCCACCTTTAACTTATTTGTGTCTCCCTAACCTGACAACCAATTGTAAATCTCTGCCCTGCTGTCTCCACGATCAAACACATCATGTGCTAACAGCCGCTCTTAAACTTTAACTCACTGCTTATACAACTCTAGATGCCTTTCAGAGAGTATACACTGAGAGATGAAATAGTGGGGAGGATGAGCAAAGGGAGGAGAAAGAAAACAGGAAACAGGACAGGCCCAGTGAAAAAATCACATTTTCAAATCACTGCTTCTCCTGCTTCATGGGACATTCCTAAGGAAGAGGAGAGGGAGATTATCAGAAGAGGGAGATTAGACAATGGCGGTGCTTCATCACTTGCTGTCATCCCCTCTGAATATAGTCCAGACTTTTTGTCAGGATCTAATGTGTTAGCAGCTCATCAAAGCATTGTTGTCAATAGTCACTGATCGTTGGAGAGAGGCAATCCATCATAATGTAAAAGCAAACTGAACTCCAAATGAAATGAATGATATGGTTTTCTGCAGTATACACTGTGTAGACCTGATTGTCTACAACATGCATATGATTGATGTTGAAAATGAAAACTTAAAAGTTATATGAAATTATCATAATCTATTTCTGAAAACATCAACCATTAAAGCAGCACATGGCCAGACTAGATCTTGTGTCTTAATGACATCTCTGCAGGTGTTGGTAAGTCTGCTGCTCACACTTACAGTCTGAGACTTTTGCAAATGAGCTTTTCTATATAAGGCTTACTCTACTGAACAATCAAAATACTCTCCCTTTCCACATGTTAGAAATAAAGAGCATATAAACGAGTCACAACTAGCCTGGTCCAAAAATGTCCTTGAAGAAAGGGGGAAATACTGATGGACTGGTTAAATCAAAATTTACCTTAGTTACGTGACACATATACTACTCAGGTACCATTCAGAAAACAAGGAAAAAGAGATGTGTTAGTGTCCCGTAACCATGCCAATGTTAGTACATGGCTGTGAGTGAGAACACATACCTCTGAGTATTATTCAACAAGTGAAAAAGCCTTCTCTACCTGTATGCCAGGTGGGATGGATGCTCTGTTCCTCCTCCTGTAGCAGAGTAAATCCCACAGCCTGTGCCAGAAGTAGGAGGCCACCAAACACATGCTGCTCACCAGCCAAATGTCCCTGCCCTTGACAAAGCTCTCTGTGACTTTCATTTCGCTCTCCAGCCTTCTTCTACCTTCTCTATGTTCTTTTCCTTCTGATTTATACCTCCAAAGTGTCTCTTGGAGCTTGGGGAGGAGACTCTCAAGTGGAGGGTCAGGAGGGATGACAGAGCGCTGATCAGGAGGGTGTTCTTGGGGTAAGGACCGCCCCGAACATGACTACACTACCTCCACAGCCTCTGTTAATTCAGTCAACCCCCACTCCCATCAGCAATCGGAGCCAAAGGACGGGCAGTTTGTCCCCATGACAAAAGAGTGACAGGTGCCAGCAAAGGGTGTCTGTGAGAAATACTTTCTCCCCCCCACACTTCTCCCTCCCTTCTTCTTCTATGGAAAAGCAGATCTTTCATTCTCTCTCATTTTCCCCTGTATTCTCCCCCTCAGAAACTATGTGAATAAATACTACAATCAACCAAATTCTGCACAAAACTTCAACATAGCACTGAAGTTGAAAAGAAAAAAAAAAGATTGAAGTGAGAGAATTGTTGATGATAAGGGGTCTAGAGTCCCTGTCAGCACAGACACTTGGATCGGGGTGTAAATGCCTGTGCTATTGGATTACAGTTGCAAATGTCACACAGACTGTCACATGACGCTTTACTCCGAACTGCTTTGATTGGATATTGGTCTTTACAATTCAGTGGAGGCAATTTTGGAATCCACTTTTATTTTTATGTGCTCTTAATTTGAGCATCGAGTGTAAATACAACAACTTACTCTAAGTAACATTGCCACATCCCCATCCAAATTAACTTTTAGTGCACATGCTGGCATCTCTGTGGTCTTTTAAATCAATCCTTACTTAGTCTACATTGTACAGCAATGACACTTTGGGAGTGAAAGACATACAGCCACTGGCATGGCCAAGCCTGCACCATCTGGCCAACGGTGGCACTCTGGGGGAGCAGCATAGGGGCAAAAAAACCAAAACAATCACGGCTATGTGCGGCATGTCTGGATCCAACCCCGGGCTCTCCTGGCCTGACGACCGGCTCTGCCAAGTACAATAATGAGCTCACTTCTGGATGGGAGCTGTGCCCTCGCTGCTCTAATGAAGCTGCTGGCTGCCTTGGTTGAAAACGCGAAACTGGTTTTTGATTACTTATTTACACAATGTCTCAGTTGTGCATCGTAGTAGACTACTCCGGTTGCGACTGAATATTTGAATCTTAGACTGCATGTCATATTCTATTTTTGGCGCTCCTTGGTTATCACATCGTTGGTAAATATACAAGTGATATAATGAACATAGCCAAAACTATCCATTGCCCTTAACCTTTAGCACTTATGCTGCATGCTGTGTAGGTATTCAGCACTATATCATATTTATCTACTTCATCCTCTGGTAGACAAGATGTTTTTCACCATCTGGGTAATACCTTATTTAGTCATTGCCAAAAATACCTGTGCACGTTGTATCTTAGGCTACGTTCACACTGCAAGCCTTAGTGCTCAATTTGGATTTATTGCTCAGATCCGATTTTTTTGTTTGGCTGTTCACATTATTTTTTAAATGTGGCCAATATCAGATTCCAGTGTGAACTGGTCACGGTCCTGAACTGACCCACATGCACAAAAGAACAATAACAAAGACGTCACATGCAGCACGCTGTCGTACGGAAGTAAACATGGAGGCCACTGAAGTCAGCGTTTACGGTTTCATTTATAAGTTGATGTTCTTCTGTGGCCCCGTTCGGCCATTTGTTTCAATATGCTTTCAAACACAGACCGGTTACGATACGACCCCTCAAGTTTTGCTTGTACAGAATTACAGAAATACTTATGAGGTCTAACACCTCACTGTCCCTCCACTGACTACCTCCATCGTAGCTGTCTTCCATGTTTGTATTCACAGAGTGACTCCCGCCAGCGCAGAATTGTGACGAATGTCGATCTAGAGTGACGTAAAAGTCGCATGAATTCCGATATGACTGTTCAGACTGAGGTCGGATTGCAAAAAATCAGACCTGTATCTGATTTAGGACCACATATGAAAGTGGCCCAAATCAGAATTGAAAAGATCAGATTCCATGTGATTTGTGCTGTTCACACTGTTATGAAAAAAACAGATCTGAGTCACATATGAGCAAAAAAATCAGATTTGGGCCACTTTTGCCTGCAGTCTGAACGTAGCCAAACTCTCATGTTCACTACAGAGAGTGTAGTGGTGTAGTCTCAGTTGAACATCACAGTAAGTTGTCACCCTGTGGTTACTGCATTTCCATCTATGACTTGAGACTTTTGGCACCCTCTGGTGGTGCTCAGGCTGATTTAAAAGTTTTTAGACCTATGTTTTAGACACTTGAATGTCACTGGTTAAACATATAACAGGCCCACAGTTAATGAATATGAACCTTTCTGAATCAGAGTACGACATATACATTATTAATGTGAAGTATGGTCTGGAATGTACACAGTGGCCCTGCTGCGGATATGACAGTCACATTCATACTTCTTGACATACATGTCTCTCATGTGACATTCATAAATTTCATGGATACCTCTAGTTCAAACTTCATCTCCCAGAAGCAGCGCATGGTTTTCACCTTCTCTAAGTAGGGGAAGAAGACCAGCTGGGTTATGTTCCGGCTGTTGGCGCGCTGATGAACTGACTTCAGCTTGGTCACTTGGCTGCCAGCTCTCTCCTTATGGGCTCTCTCTGTCTTCCTGATGTGGTTGGCCACTGGTGCCTGTGTTTCATGACTGGACCTTTTCTCTAACCTGAGAAGGAGAGAAAAACATAGAAAGGTAGATTCAAAACAGAAAAGAACAACCTTACACCCACATAAAATAAGTTGCAATAATTGACCTATGGAAGTCTGTGAGAAAACAGCAGCATAGAATCAGTAATTATTTCTTATTTTTAATGTATCTATTGTTTCTTTCATTAAAATGTTAAATGATTGATTCCTCTATGAGCTATAATCTAGCCAGCTATATGAATACTGATACTATCTTGCAGCAATAAGTTGCAGTCAGTGGAAACCAAAAACTACACAACCCACAATGCATTTCAACCAAACCCGAGAAAGCATATCCAATAAACAAATTAAATTAAAACAAACTACCTGTAAATTTCCTATTTAGAACAAATGAAAAGTTATATCCAGGCTTAAAATAAAAACGACTGACTTTACTTCTGGTTACAACACGCAACACGGATACATTGTTATGGTCACATGGGTTTAGGGTCAAAAGTTTTGCGGGAAGCAAAACAACATGGCGAGCGACATGACAGCTACAGCTTCGGGCTTGGTGCAGTGTCCAGTTTGTTCCAAGGATTTTAACCCTTCCGCAATTAACGGACATCTCGACAGATGCTTGCTGGATAATGACAGCAGTCTTTCGACAACAGAAGGGAGCGGACCACCTCTAAAGAAATCACGCATTTCTGCGGAGGCTGTTCCCAAAAGCCCCTCTGTCAATAAACCCTGCGTCAGCTCCTCGGTGCCAGTCATGCCAGGTGCGTCGTCGTCTGCGGTATTCTCCTTGTTTCAGACCGACAAGAGTAAGGTTTCGGCTCCAAGTGAACTGAACTCATTATTTCCCAGTAAGCACAGCCCCGGCTCTGCTGTCAGCAAAGGGATTAAACGCAATTTGCAGAACGAGGCGGACCTGGGAGCAGCAGGCACAGAGAAACTGACTAGCCGATCCTCTGTACCCAGTGGCTCGATAATGAAAGCATCAAACGGTGTATCATCGTCACGGGCACTGCAAACTATCGACAAGCCTTTGGCGGAGAAACTGCGACCAAACACACTCGAGGAATATTTCGGTCAAAACAAAGTTGTGGGCGAGCACACACTCCTGCGGTCACTTCTGGACACCCAAGAAATACCGTCTTTGATCCTCTGGGGGCCGCCGGGATGTGGAAAGGTGTGATTGACCGAGTGGCAGCTGAGATTGAGTGTCTAACGTTATGTATCCCCACCTAGGCTCGACTTCTGCTTCATTTGTCCCACTGTTTCATGTGCAATGCATTGTTTCAGCAATGGTTTATTGCTTTTAAAAATCATGGTATCAAACCGATGTTAATCTTTACCGAAGCAACACTGAAACATGAAAATCTCAACACTAGCTAGTTAAACAAAGTGGTTGCTAAGCGACACATAAGTGCCAGTAGGAGTGGTGATTTTTAGTTAACTAGCTAATTAATAAATACATTAACGTAATTGTTATACGGTTAAAGGAAGGTTTTATTTATTTATTTATTTATTTATTTATTTTTTGGGGGGGGGGTTAAGAATAACCTAAACCTACCCATGGGAATTTTATTCATTGTCACATTGAAGTAAATGTGTAAAAAAAAAAAACTGGTTCAACAGTGTTAGGTTAGCTGTTTGGCTTACTTGATTTGCCCTCTTCATTACTCTTTCTTCATTTACTCATTCTCATAGCCAACCTTGCACCAACTGCAGAATGTTTAACTTGCACAGTGGTAAAGTGACCTGTATCTATGCTGAATACACAAGTCATCTACATGGATAGGCTGGAGTTTTATGCCGATGGCCTTGGTGAATTTTGGCTATCTAAACTTCATGCTCTTTATTGTTCTCTCACTTGTAAAACATACTGTTTTATTGCTGCTTGATCCTCTTAGGGATAAGCATTTATTGCACTTCTCCTCAATGCATTTGATTAAAAGAGAAAGTTAGAAAGAAGTGAAAATGTGCCTGCGCGATTGGTGCTTGATTGTCAGGCCTGAATACAGTATGTTAGTGGTTCTTAGATATGTCCAGCTAGTATTGTGGATTGTTCTGGCCTGCCTCACTTGGATTTTATCAACATGCCTTACTAACCCTCTTTAACCCCCACCGACAGGGTTCAGGTTTCATAAGAGTATGCATAAGAGTATTTTATTTTTGGAGCTGCTCTTAAGGATTTACAGTGGAGGCAAGATTAATGAGGCTGTCTTCAGGTTTAGGCACGGGACTAAGTGTTTCTTCTAGTTTCTTAAAGTGGATTATATGACCTGGAAAATTAATTACATGGCTCAAAAACTCGAGCATGCAGGTACTGTGGGTGCCCATTATTATTAGGATACCCTCATTGTTAAGGCAAAAAAAGTGGTTCCCTTTTAGATTTGTTTTGTTGTTGTGAAACATTGCCACCCACCTTCTTAACAATAATTAAAAAGATGTTTTGTTTTTTTTTTCCTATGTGTTTTGTGTCTTTTCTAGACCACTCTAGCTCACATAATTGCCAGCACCAGTAAAAAGAAGGGGACGGCTCGTTTTGTTAGTCTGTCTGCCACCAGCACGTCAACCAGTGAAGTTCGAGAGGTTATCAAGCAGGCACAGAACGAGCTGCGACTGTGCAAGAGGAAGACCATCCTGTTCATCGATGAAATTCACCGCTTCAACAAATCCCAACAGGTAGGACATTGATTCAGCCAGTAAGATGTGTTCAGGTCAAATTCTGTAATGTTAGCTGCAGCTCCAAAATCCACTCAGTGTTTAAAATACCTATTAGGGTAAAATGAGAAAAAATGGTATTTTAATAGTGTGTGAAGCCTCTGATTGCATTAATCTCTCAATTTCCTTATCAGATAGGTTAGTTATGCTTACTGTAGGTTTACATTTTATCACTCGGTTTGTATTCACGCTGAAGATTGTCCACTTTGTACAGCAGCTGCACTATGTCATGTTAAGTACTGTTTGAGTTGAGCATGTTTTGATATTTCACTTGCCAAACCACAGTTAAAATTTCCCTGCAGACTCTGTGCACTTTTGAATAACTCTGTGCAGCACTGAATAGCTCTCAGGTTAACCTGTCTGCATGGTCTTAACTGCAGCATTATGAGAATGTGCTCACCCAAAATAAACACTTGGCCCGATTCCCTCTGAAACAGCACCCACCCATGCCTCTTTTTGATTCTTGGAAAACGCAATTCGTGTTGCGTAATAAATATTGAATTAGTCAATAAAGGGAGAATTTATTTTTCTGTCTGAAATAGAATGTGTCTACATTTTTTTTTAACTGTTAAATTTAAGCACTCTAACAGACTCATTGTTTCTGAACTCTGTTTCTGAAGATTGTAGTATTTATGTTTTTTCTGTACATTGAGGGTTGTATTTAATAACCCAATTGTGTTACTACAATCTTTAACTTCACATTTTGCTGTGAACTTATTGTTAAATAACCTAAAACACAAGCAGCCCAATTCTACCATTCTGTCTTCAGGATGGCTTGGTAAGATTTTTGTCACCAAATCTAATAATAAAACAATTGTCAATTCAAGAAATGTGGGAAAAATATTATTAAAAAACATTATAATCAAGTTTCCTACGCAATTCTGAAAAGTCTGGAAAAGTACAGAAAATAAATTTGGTAAATGAAAAGTTTCAGAATTGCACCAAAGAATCTCAAGCTGTGGAAAATACTGTTGTTCAGTCAAGACTCATTTCATAGGGGACCCACTGTCATTTAACACACAAGGATACTTGTTGGTGGTGAAGAAAAATCTTAAGCTATCAGTATATCAGTAAACAAACTGTACAGCTTTTTCATTTCACTTTAAAAAACAGAAATATTGCACATATTTTTTATTATATTTTTATTATATTTTTTTCATATTCTGTATTATTTATGTTTCTTGACTTTCTTGACTTGCAGTACTTTCTCCTCCTCCTCCTCCATACTAAAAACAGGAGTGAAAGGCCCAGGTCAGGGATTTCCTCCTGCAACCTTCCCCTAACCCTAACCTATCCCTATTATTTTTCTCCATGTTTATGTTTATTGTATGCATCTACATACCAAGGCAAATTCCTTGTATTGTGAAAACTTACTTGGCAATAAACCTGATTCTGATTCTGATTCTGAACATCCTGTTGAACACCAGCCAAAATTTCCAAATCCAGTCATTACATTAAGTCCACAAAAAGTACAGGATTTTAGAATGGAAATGTGCAGTTCTGTATTTTCAATGAAATTGCCAACATAGCTGATGTCATCACTCTGCTTGCTTCCAACACTGTCACCTAGGACTCTATTAACTGTAGAAAACCATTCTAGGACTCTGAGCAGTCCTGTGCTGCATGGCCAAATTGAGTGTCAGTAAATCCCTGTATCAGCTAGCAGGGAGGACCAGTCTGGATCCTCTCTTAATGAGGTGATAAGATTCAAAGTATTAAAAGACATAGCAGATGCATGCAAGCATTGTCAGTCACTTTGTGTTAAATGATGGTGGCAGAAAACTAACAGCAAGTGTTATGATAGTAGTAGAACAAAGACTTACCCTTGATATTTTATGTTTTGTTTAGAGATGGTCAGTGTTTTCACCTCTTTTCCTCCCATATTCCTCTTGCTCTCTCCTCTTCTCTCACTGTATATATATGTGTGTGTGTATGTATAGGACACCTTCCTTCCTCACGTGGAGCGTGGGACGGTGACGCTGATCGGGGCGACCACAGAGAATCCCTCCTTCCAGGTGAACGCCGCCCTGTTGAGCAGGTGCAGGGTGCTGGTGCTGGAGAAGCTGTCAGTGGAGGCGATGGGCTCGATCCTGCGCAGGGCCGTCGCCTCACTGGGGATCAGGGTGCTGGGACAAGATCCCGCCAATCCCGAGGATCAAGACCAATCAGATGGACACGAGTAAGTGCTCCTTCCTCTGGGAACCCGCCCCTTGGTATCACAGATCGTGTCGGGATTCCATAGGACCGCGAGTCACCCCACATCTCAACATCCTTCGCCTCTGATTGGCTGAGTGGGAGGTCCGCTCTTCCCTCTGTGCTGTCCTAAAACGGTTCAGTTAGGTAATATATGGGTAGACTACACTTGCAGCCTTCCCCTTCTGGCTCTGGCTTTAGATATGTTGACAGAGAAGAGGTTTGGCATGTGAGCAGTGGACACAATCTGCCAAAGTGAGACAGCTGTCAACTGCTGGCAGCAGATGGAAACTCTGCTTAATGACTTACTGAGTCATGGTGGCTGATGGTGAGCTTCAGGGAGATGACTGAGTTTGATGTGGTTTGTATTGTTTGGGATGCACTGAAATCTGGTCTGGGTGCATTTGGAGTCGTAAGTTTCATGTTGAATGAGTGAGTTTTGATTTCCCACTTCAGTTAGTTACCATTTACCATACCTCCACATACAAAAGCAAGAGTTGATTCATGCAGTGATGCCATAACTTTTTATTTCTAACTTACTTTAAGAAATTTTGGACTTTATTTTTTGAAAGAAAGGGTCATATTAGACTTACTGAATGATGAAAAGTGACAAGTGGACATTTTCATCACACAATATCTTTCCACTCCAATTAAAATGTAAACCTGTATGTATGTTTTGTCAGACAGGCTTACACTATAGTTTTTGTCAAGAAATTCTTACCATTAATCCACTATTGTAGAAATAGAAGCATTCATGCTAATGTGTGCGATATTCTATCAAATCAAAACATGCAGCCATTTACACACACATAACATATAATTCTTACACAGGATTGTACAAATGATCATTTCTCCAAATGATCATCAAGTTGTTATAGTTCATTCCAAAGTAAAGAAACTACGCAGCAAAGTAGGACAAGAATGAATGCATTGTTGTGGTAACACGCCAAAGTGGCACTTCTAGTACAAGTATTGTATTTTCACATGTGAAGATGATCAGTGACCAGTAAAAAAATGAGAAAAATAATTAGAAAGACAGAAAATATGTGTGGTTTTGCATACGTTTAAAGCCTAACATAAGCCTAGTTTTAGTATATTTTTCCTTACACAGTGAACAAAGTTTTTTCTTCCCTTGAAGAAAACAGAAGCAGACAGAATAGTGTGTTGAAGTATTAATGCAGGTGCCACGGACACTGATGATGCTGCCTTTGCGTAACTGTAGAAAGCCTTCCATGGGTCTAGTTTTTGTCACCATACTTGTGGTTCTAAGCAGCTAAAAACAGTGGCACCCTCCAGGGGGCTTGTCAGCAAGGGCCGTTCGCAATGGGGACGAAGCACAGGGGGGTTGGCAAAGATATTGGAAGAGGTTTCAGTCTACTGATCTCTGGTGTCCTTGGGGGATCAGGCAGTCATCTGAGTCGGCACCCTAGAATTAATGCTAAAGACTACAGTGTCCTTACTGTCAGACTACTTGTTAAATGAAAAGTTAAAATTCATATTTGTGATGTAATGACATATATAAGTAAGCTTTTTTTAAATCAGATTTGTATTCCTTGTCTGTTGCTTCCTCGCAAAAGAAAGGATTACGATAAAAAGTACTGTTCCTGATATTACTTTCATTTTGTTTTTGTGTTTTGTTATTTTTTTCTCCAGGCCAAAGATCTACATTGAACAGAAAGCTCTGGACACCATAGCTCACCTTTGTGACGGTGATGCCAGGACAGGACTCAACGGTCTCCAGCTGGCTGTTCAGGCTCGGGTGAGCTTGGCCCAGTCCAACCAGTTAACACAGGACTGTTCTCCTCAGGAGATACTGGTGCAGGAGGAGCATATCAAGGAAGGTCTTCAGAGGTCCCATATCCTCTATGACAAAGCAGGTAAGCCCACATATACTGTATATTTTAATGGTTTTATTAATCTGTTAATTAGTCTAAGTGATGGGAGTTGCTCTGTTCAGATTCTACAGCTGCCCAATATAGCAGGTCCCTAAGAAGTCAGACGAAGGAAGTAGACAGTGTGAATAGTTATGTTGTGATTCACAGGTGTTTGTCTGGCAATGGGCTGAATTTTCATCTCCATACGACTTTCCTTGCCAAGGAACATCGTGCCCCCAAAGCACCAAAACACACATCTTTCAGCATGTCCTCGCTTCACTGATGTAGGCTAGACTTCGCACTAATTAACCTTTTCTCACAGACTCAACAGCAGAGATATTCCTTTGATATCACTATCACAAGTATAGCACTTCCTGTATGACCACACAATATTAACCAGAATGTGTTGGTCCAGGTTTTTGTAAACTCAGTTACCCTTAATGGGGAAGCTAGTTTTTCCTCACCTTCAGGCTCTGGTCACATTGCTTGTCATGTTCCATTTGGGTCTCCAGTCCTACCAGGTTACCCAGTGAATATTATGAAAAGGTTGTCATTCTCTGAGGAAGCTAATATTTACAGTCTAGCACAATTTTTGTTCTGTTTTGTTCTTTAATTAGGTACTGGAAAGGTTTATGTGGTTGGTAGAGATTTAAGAGTTTTTCCATGTCCCATCACCCATTGTCTTGTTTTATTTCCAATATTATAAATATATTATTAATATTAGCTAAAGCTGTGACAATCCATGAGAGAAAGAAATTGAACTAGGGGAGATTCTTTTTATAAAATATGGTTTCTCATCACTGGTTAAATTGTTTGGCAAGTTATCTCTCAAATGAATGACTTGCTGGCAATTGTATGTAATTATAAACTAATTTAGTTTCAATTTAAAAATACAAATTTTGGTTTCTGCTTCCTTAATAATGGAGATAGAAAAAAACAAGTGTGTAGAGATCATCATCAAGGCCTATGTAGTTTACACCACTTAAGTGTTTTTTGTTTTTAAAAAAAAATAGGGACCTTGGATGTCAGATTGCGGCAATTAAGAGAATGAAATCCCCCTACCCTTCCTCCACTACCTGGTGTTAACAAAATTGGCAAAGTGGCAACTCGGGGACGCTATTTGACCACAGGACCAATCCAACGGCTGCATTGTTTGTGTCAAAACTGGTGTGCAAGCGGCCCCAAGAGATAAGAGGCCTGAATAGCTGTGTTAACACCTTAATGCGTCAGGATTTAGTCTCGGCCCACACATTCATTTCTGTACATAAACACATTGTGACATGTTTCACAAATCCACATCATAAATATCCTCTCAGAGACTTCAATATAACACTTGCCATCAATATTCCCACCTTCAATAACTTTAAAATAACTTTGGATTTTGAGATCAACAGCCCTATCACATTACTTCTCGGCACAGTGATCACAATATCCTGCTGTCAGGAGGCTTTCATGTGAATGTATGAAGATGATAAAAGAAACGAAGTCAACTATCCGTTTAATCTGGACGTGTTTATAGCCAAGCTCATTGTTAATTAGGAGCTCAAGAGCACCTCTATAAGAACCGGGTTCTGTGTGTTTGTTGGTTTGTTCATTCATGTGCTTTTTGCAATGCGCACTGCTTAGGGGAATTACGGTATGCGCTCTTTAAGCCGCGCAGAGCCCTAAGGGAAATACAGTATGTGCTTGTACACCAGGCAGTACAGTAGAAGTCATACAAGCATGAGCCAGCTCTAGGTTGGTGCATGGTTTGGTGATTTTCTGAACTGTAGTGGCTAAGTCAATGCATGAATTAAATATTCTCCAAGTTCCAACAACACAACAACACCATCAGCACACGTGGAGTTTTTAAAGTCAACATAGTTTCCAATCATGCATACCCCTCCACCCGAGCACCTATAAAGTGTTAGCGCACTTGTTTTTACTGCTTACTTTGTAAAGCTGTCTGTTGAGAGCTGGCAGTGTCCCTTCTGTGACAATAAGAGCACTAAGTATCTCAATTGTCCAAACACTTTGGCAACACACAGCCTCTTCCACTGATAACTCTCTCATCCCATCTAAGACTTTAACAGTCCTTCATGCTGTCCTGTTATATAACACTCAGCTGTCCCTGAAGGTCCAGATTTACTGTTCCCTGCTTCACAGGGTGCTGAAACTTCCCCTCAGCTTGACTAATGGCCTTAATGGAGCCAGCATGCTTCCCTTCATCATAGCTTTATAAGGTTTTGTTAATGTAATTGCTTTATTCCTTTGTGTTTTTGCAGCATGTTGTGGCTTGGCGAAAGCTTAAAACAATGGAAATGAGTTGATGACATGCTACCTAAAGAATGATCCATATTGTATTTCTAACCCTAACCCAACCAATGTGCGTGTGTGTTTGTTTCTGTGTGCTGTATGTGTTACACAAAGGTGAGGAGCACTACAACTGTATCTCAGCGTTGCATAAGTCCATGAGAGGCTCCCATGAGAACGCCTCTCTCTACTGGCTGGGCCGCATGCTGGAGGGCGGCGAGGATCCCCTGTATGTGGCTCGCAGGCTGGTCCGCTTCGCCAGCGAGGATGTGGGTATGTGAAATTATACTGTATATAGTATTATCTCATCCTTTTATGAATAACTGCACAGTCTGCTGATGTGAGAGAGAAGGATTACTATCTTTAAAAAGCTAGGTGAAATTGAAAACCTCAAACATTTGCTGACAGGCCAATTGCTAATTATCATGTTCCTAACTATTATGTAAACAAACATGAAGCAGCGGCTTCTGTATCACCCCTGGGAATACTAACTTTGGCCCTGGGCAGCAGTGTGCTATGAGGCTTTAACAGGTCAGCTGAGGAAACTCTGGTACACTGGAACTCAGATCAAGAGGGGAAGAGAGAAATGAGAGATATATAGAAGTTATATAAATGTATGATTTTTTGAGTCAATCTGACTGGATGTTGTGTGTCTCTTGGTCAGGTATGGCAGATCCCTCTGCCCTTCCTCAGGCTGTGTCTGCCTTCCAGGCCTGTCACTTCATTGGGATGCCTGAATGTGAGGTAAGCTGACCCATCAATGATTTTTCTCAAGTTTTCTGACAGCGATACAGTATCATGACTTCATTTTTAGTCAATCAAACAAAGGTTACATCTTACCATCTTAACTCTGTGCCTTCCTTCCTTTCATCCTTTGCTCAACAGGTGATCCTGGCTCAGTGTGTAGTATATCTGGCACGAGCACCCAAGTCTGTGCAGATCTACAACGCCTACGCTAATGTGAAGGTTTGTCTGAGGAACCACAAAGGCCCCCTGCCTTCTGTCCCCCTGCACCTTCGCAACGCCCCCACCAGGCTAATGAAAGACCTGGGCTACGCTAAAGGCTACAAATACAACCCATCCTTCAGCGCACCTGTAGAGCAGGAGTACTTACCTGAGGAGCTGCGGGGAATAGACTTCTTCACCTGGACGCCCTCAGACGCATGAGTATTTGTTTACAGGCTTACAGAGCATACTGTATGAGGTAAAGTCAAGGCTGCTGGATAGAGGAATGCTTGTGGGATATGATGAGTTTTGACGTTGTTGATGGACCAAAGTTCACACTTACTGTTAGGACATTTAACATCTTTGGTGTTTCTGTTGATTGTTCATTTTCAAAGTTAGAAAAAAGGTTAAAAAACAAGTCACATGTCAATCCAGAGTCTATTAATTATGTCTGTATACACAATTACACAATTCTTGAAAGATAGGCCTTAGTAATGGACAGTAATCTTCAAGGTAATCTACAAATACAAATAAAGGCTAAACAAATCACGCATAGCTTCAAAATGAGCTCATAATTTGACAATTAAAAAATAAGGCCTCAGTCCATTCTAAAAATAAATAAAATAAATAAAGACAGTAGTAGGGCAATCTTGTCACCACCTGTGGAATTATACTTTACTTCCATAATGACCATTTCAATGTTTACCATGTTAAATATATGTTGAGGTTCATCTATGTCCTATTATACATTGTTTAAACTGATTAAAATGTTATTTTATGTTATGAATATATTTCTCATGATTTTGTATCTTATTCATTTTGATGAAATGCAGGACGAATATAGCAGATTTAGAAGTCCTTTTATTGCATAATCACAGCATATCGGAAACCTCTTCAGTTTTGGGCCATTGTCTGCAAAGAAATGAAACAAAATCAACTTTTTAAAATTTCAAAAACAACACCACTTACTGTGCTTTTCACAAGTCCAAAAACATGCAATTTATCTCTACTGTGTGGCTTTATGTTCAGTGAATAAGCACGGGTTCTGGGGCTTCCCTCACCTCCGTGATCCAGGGGATGAAAGAGGCCACGCGGGTAAAGACTGTGGGCCTCTGGGGGGTATTACAGCCGCGTCCGTCCACAAAACTGGTCACTCCTTGGACATGCCATCTTCCATCTCTGCCCTTACAGTTCAGAGGGCCTCCAGAGTCGCCCTGGAAGGAGACGGCAGATATTGTGTAGAGCAATTCGAGAAATAATATCAATTTGCTTTGCACAAACAAAATGCAGACAAATTGGGCTCATAGAGACTGTGCTCTCCCATTCTTGGTTTGAGACGTTATGTGTCTGTTACTCACATGGCACGCTGACTTGCTCTCTCCTCCAGCACAGACCATTGTTGTCTTCACTGAGCCGCCCCACCAGTCGCTGCGGCCACAGATACTGTGCTCCACCACGGGAAGCAGGGCTTGCTGTAGCTTGGTTGCCTGAGGCCCACCAGCTGAGAGAGGATGACAGATAAAGAGAGAGATCTGACCTGTAGTAAATACATGCACATTCATTTTCAGATCCTTGTAATAACAGCTGAGCATTTAAATAATATTTGATGCCTCTCTATAGGTTTCAGGGCAATGACAGAGACTGAAATCACAAAACTGTAATTTAACAAGGTGTTAACGCTTATTGTGCACTACACCCTATGTGAGATTGGTGTTGGCAGTCTTGGGTCTTACAGTAGAGACGACCCCAGCCTGTGACATAGCAGGGCTCGTTGTGGGCCAGAGCGGCACCATGCTGTGGCAGGCAGGCCAGCTGCACTTTGTCATTAATAACAGCAGTCTTCTCCAGCTTAAGCAGGGCAATGTCATTCCTAAATATAACAGGATGAAATGACAAGAAAAAATATGTTAAAGATATATACTTTTTAAATGGATGCATTCTGTTAGAAAGTTTCTATACTTACTCCGTAGAGTGCATATTTTGTCTATAGGATAAGGCGTATTCATTGCTATTTACTAAACTTATTTACTCAGCTGCTTGTCTACAGAAATTCTCAGGGTAAGCACCTTGTTCAAGGACGTATTTACATTATCACGCTCTGGACTATTTGTTTCTCATCCTTTTTCTTGCTAATCCACCACCTGTGTACCCATATCTAAAGCACTGGGGTGAATATGTGTAGAAGGGATGACAGCCTACCCACAAGAAACACAGTTGTCGTTCCATTTGGGATGGAGGAACATTTTTTCCACCATAATGGACTGTTCGGGTCCTTCCTCCTTGTTCATGTCATGCTCGGCAAGAACCACCCTGTACGTGTGGAACCTGTACATACAGTAAAACAATTTAAACACAAGAAAGGAATAGAATAACATGTTGTGACTCTACCCATTGGTCTCACGGTGCTACATGTTAGTGGCGTATAGAGGGTAATTGCTTCTGATATTCTGACACCTTATGTAAAAGGTCTCAATGACCATATCATACACGATACTAGCAGATGTCAAGGGCAAGCACATTATGTACTTTTGCTGTTTTGCAAGGGACCATGTACATAAAGCACATCATCCTCCAGGACTGATGTCATTCAGTATTCAGTATTCACAATCAGCACTGTGGACACCCTTTATTTCTGGTTCAGTTGTCTTGTTCTGATCTGGAAATGTTGGGTAACCATTGCAGGATAAACCAACGTGCATGTCATGGTCCATTCTCTCTGATTTCAAGCTTTATTTTATTTTCAGACAACAGATGTCAAAAATAAACATTTCCTCACGTGATGCAGTGTGCAGCAGTCAAGACCCAGTTAGGAGCGATGAGTGTTCCTCCACAAGTGGGGAAGAAAGACTCCAAAGAGACCTAAGAGTAAAAGAAAACCAAATTTAGCTCGGGGACAAAATATATAGCTAATGCCAACATCATTGATTAATCAGATGAGCATATTTGTGTTACAGTGGCTCAAAGACATGCTTTCTTTTCATGTTAATGTGTGATAGCATAACCATGCATTTCATCATCTACTGTATGTATGTGACTATAGAAGTGCATATTAATAAACTACCAATGATATATCTATTGTATTCTTCATGATGTCACCACCTCCTCTGTAGTGGTCAGTTACCAAAGGACCTTTAGATGTCTAGTCAGTTCTATAAACCTGTGGGTCAATATGTTCCTGAGTAGGACAACATGGTACATTTCCAATGTTGCATAATGCTTTTTTTAAACATTTTACTGTCATTACTAATCCAAAATTGCTCACTCCATTTCACTTTGGATTATGGATTTCTTGGGCTCTACATTCTTGGAGTTTACTGAGCGCACTGAGAAGTTATGTAAACATTCAGTTTGCTTTAAAAATATCCATATGCATATCCATAGAAGAGTGTTTGCATTGACCTACCTGCCATGGCCAGCTGTAGGGACGGGCTTCTTCCCCGTTCACCACCCTGCTGGTGCTGGGCTGGTGGCTGGGTACGCCACACCCAGACACTGAGAAACACAGAGAGAGATTGAGACGTTCCTCAAAAAGCACCGGGCATTGGGAATTTTTCAGTAGCTAAATGATGAATATCAGATTGGCTCATCATCCTTTAACTCCTAACACTAAATAGAGTGTATTTTATGTTGACTCACCAGTTGTGACTACCAGGAGGACAAGTGCCAGTTCCATCTCTTATTCACCCAAGCGAATACCATGGCTTACCTTGCAGAGCTATTTATGGGCAGCAATCCAGGAGAAACAGCCTGGGATCTTTCCTCCCATTCTCCAGGTGGCGAGACCACTGTGTACCAAGAAAGAAGTCAGATAATGGCTGGAAATCAGACATAGAGTAAGCTATGGAAACATCCCAATGAATGCAATGGTATATTCCTATTTGAAATGTTAGTCACACTCCATATTTTATATTCCACACTTGTTTTTTTCTTTTCTGAGACAGGTTTTTCTTTCCATATGGGAAAGTATAAGATTATACTCCACGCCAATGGGTGGCGCTGTATTTACAGTTGTTAACCAGCAACGGTTACTAAGGAAGAGAGTAGAGCAGTGCGCCGTAGAAGAAATTTGTAGTTTAAAGATGGCGCTACCCGGTGTTTTACTCGTGCGACTGAGAGCGTTGTGCAACCTTGGGAAATGTGTAGATGCAGGGAGCAAAATTGGACCAAACTGGGGCAAAGATGTGCGGTGGTATACGACAAAAGCTCGAGCCGTTCAGGGAAACGGTACATCATCTTCCCAGACAAAACGAGGTGAGTGAAAATTATCTAATTAAGCTAGCCAGGTGACAGTGCGCAGTAGCTGTAAATGCAACCTTCAAGGACATCCATCGTGTAAAATATGGCAGTAATGTTTGCATTTTAGGGTTATTCCCGTCTAATGTCGTTCGCGGTAAAGAACATTATGAAGATATCGTTGACCTTGTTGTCTGTCTGACATTTTTTGACTGTCTAGATAGCCCAAATCTGCTGAAGGAGTTCCCTGACCCGAAGAGCCTGTTGAATAGCACCATCTCCCGTTCACTGGGGGTGGGCGACCTGTCCCGGGTCATCCAGTACAGCTGCACAGAGCATGCCGGTGTCAAGGTCAGGGCAAACATATAATGAAAATGCCATGAGATCGTTAAAACCATTGTTAGAACTAGTCTACTTAGTCTTCCTTAATGCCTGCCTGTCTCAAGCTAGTGTGCTTTGTTTCTGTAGAGAGCCACTGTCACGTTGCAGTGGCCCCACAGGATTGAGGTGGAGGGCTTTGCCTCCAGGAAGAGTGATGCAGAACGATTTGCTGCTGCTGCCGCTTGTCACAAGCTGAAGGTAAGCTCCAGTGACTCGCTCTGTCTGAAAAGTGGACGCACATTTCCACAAAACATTTTTTCCTATGTCATACTTATTGGCTCTTTCTCTCTCCTCTTCCTCTCTCTTCTCGTGTGTAGGAACTGGGAGTGCTTGGTCCAAACAATCAGCTGCCTAGGAAGAGATCTGGCCGGGGGAGAGCAGCGCAGCTGTCACTCCTGTGTGACGCTGAGGATGACCCCTATACAGATAACGTTCGTGTGCCTAGAGCTAAAAGAGATGAAGAAAATGGATCCCTGGCTCCCTTAGAAGATACTTCCAACCTCTCCGAAGCTCTTTCCCTGTTTCCACAACCTAAATCTCTCCTGACCAGAGTCGTCCAGGTCGCCACATCGTCCAACAGAATCGGGGTCAGTAGCTCTCATCCTTCATACAATGAGAGCGAATCACTCTTACCTCAGACTGTACTCTAACTACTCACTGTTTCTGCCCTCATCATCTGTCACTACAGGAGGTAATTCAGTTCAAAACGGTGGGAGGGAAGCTGAAGAGGTGTGAACTGACCCTCCGGTGGCCGGAGGAGATGACGTTCATGGCTACGGCTGGCAATAGAATGACGGCAGAGAAGAGAGCTGCAGCTCTCGCTTGCATGAAACTGAAGGTGAGGATGAATACTGAAAACTGTTATTACTGTTATATTTGGCAACCTCATATAGATTTTATGAAGTCAACACTTCTTGATGGGCAACATTTGTGGTGTACAGGTATATATGTGTGTGTGGACATCCATGTAAGATATTATGTAAGGATGTTGTTATTTCAATATGTGTGTTTTTTTTCAACTCAAACTTTGAGTAGTAATAGGACCCACGGGGGGGTGGGGGTTGGGTGATGGAGCAGGAAGAGCACCTTTTGAAGCTTTGAACATAAATAATATGTCACTTAAGCATGTAAAGTATTTATTTTTTATGTTTATATATGGGTATTACTATAACCTTGTGCAGCCTTCCATTGGTACATATTTATATATTTTGTTACCTGGCAACTGTCTTCTTTGGGAAGTTGTGCATATGAACAATGAGCCATGATTATTTTCAGTTGCCTCTGTTCAATGTATATGTAATTGGTGTTCATTATAAAAATTTAAAAAAACTGTTATTATGCTCTTACATGTTAAAGCTTTGTCAAAATATCATTTCGCCTGGTCCAGGAGCTGGAGCTGCTAGACAAGGACAACAACCCGTTGACTCACGCCAAGTACCACCGTGAGAGGGTGAAGGAGGCAGGAGAGAGGGAGAGACGGCCTTTCCCATTGGAAATCCCACAACACCTGGAGGGACGCATGAGAGAGTACCTCGCGCAGGTCGGTTCTCACTTCACATGAGAGATATGGGTGGAATATAGAGCTTCTTTATTACGTATGCAACATGCTAGCAAACTGAATGCCTTGTCTCTAAATGACAGTACCCAGTGGCGACGGAAATGCAGAGACTGTGGGAGGAGGAAGAGCAGAGAGGGCAGCAGACGGCAAACCAGGAAGATGAGGAGGAAGAGGAGGACTTGGTGACGGACGCCATCACAGGCAGGCCGTACCGACCCCTCTCTATCCAGAAGGCAGAGCAGCTCAACATCCATCTGCAGGAGGAATGGGAGAGCGCAAACCCCGGGCTGAAGGTGGAGCTCCCGGTCGACGGCCACCGGCAGCGCGTGGTCTCGGCGGTGGAGTCCTCCAGGGTGGTGGTGATCGCCGGCGAGACGGGATGCGGCAAAACGACACGGATTCCCCGCTTTCTGCTGGAGGAGCGCGTGAGAGCAGGCGATGGGGCGGGGTGCAACATCCTGGTCACCCAGCCTCGTCGGATCAGCGCTGTGTCGGTGGCCCATCGCGTTGCCCATGAGATGGGACCGGCTCTGAAACACTCTGTGGGGTATCAGGTGAGCAACAGGCAGACATGGCTGATGTGAGCAAATTGATTGACACATCGGTTCCGAGATTTTGTGTTTACTTTTTATTGGAATTCCTTGGGTTTAACTTATTTGAGAGATTTGAGAGAGCATCTCAGGCAAGCAAAATCAGTATCTTTTAAATCACTTCTTAAAACTTAAAAACTCTTAAAAAAAAATTATACGAATAGTTCTCATAGTTTTATTTATATCTTTATTTTTATCTAGAACCTTTTACCTGTTTTATCTTTGTTTTTGTGGTTTTTAATGGTTTTAACTTTTATTTGCCTCTTTTATTCAATATGTTGTTGCTTTGCTTATTCCTTATTGTGTTTTATTGTATTGTAATTTTTCTTGTAAAGCACTTTGTAACTTTGTTTAGAAAAGTGCTGTATAAATAAAGTTATTATTATTTCCATCAATGGATAATCCTATGAAATTTGCCCATCTCTTTGATACTGCACCTTCTTGGTTTTTGGATGTTTGTTCAATCGGTGATCTTTTCTGTACCTAGGTGAGACTTGAGAGCCGTCCCCCAGAGCAGAGTGGAGGAGCCATGCTCTTCCTCACAGTGGGCGTCCTGTTGAGGAAGCTCCAGGGGAACCCGTCCCTGAAGGGGGTCAGCCATGTGGTGGTGGATGAGGTCCATGAGCGAGACATAAACACAGACTTGCTGCTGGCTCTGCTGCGCTCTAGCCTTAACGAGAACCCCGACTTGCATGTGGTGCTGATGAGTGCGACTGGGGACAACCAGAGGCTGGCCCAGTACTTTGGGGGCTGCCCAATTGTTAAGGTGCCTGGGTTCATGCACCCAGTCCAGGATAGGTACCTGGAGGAGGTGCTGAGGGAGATGGGGCGCCGACCTCCGCCCCCAGTGAGGGTGAAGCCTGACAGACAGGTGAGACTCTCACATCTGCTGTATTTGTCTCTGGGTCTTAGTTTTTCATTTGGTATATTGTGTGCACCTTACCACCTTAAATCTTTCCCATGTCTCATGAGTTTGTATCTTATCTTGATATACTGGTTCAGGAGGGAAGAGATGACGCCACACCAGACCTGGATTTAGTGGCCGACGTAATCGAACACATTGACAGACGTGGAGAGCCAGGTAACCAATCCTTAACCCCTCACTTGCCGCTGTTGTTGATGATGTTGTTGATTATTATGACAGTGTTATGACCGTATTTGTCCAACCGTTTTTTCACTCATGGTTCAGGCGCAGTGCTGTGTTTCCTCCCTGGATGGCAAGACATCAAGGCAGTTCAAGAGAGACTAGAGGGGAAGCGTTCCTTTTCCTCAGGCTCCCAGATGATCGTTCCATGTAAGAGAGTAAAGATGGGTTTACAAAGTCCACTGTTTTCTTTTGGAAGTACAGAGAGTGGATTTCTCCCCACTGACAGAATGTATTTATCATTTCTTTCCTTTCTCCTCCTAGTGCACTCCAGTTTGTCAGTGGCAGACCAGCAGGCAGTGTTCCAGCGCCCCCAGGTGGGCCAGAGGAAGATTGTCCTGGCCACCAACATTGCTGAGACCTCCATCACTATAGACGACATTGTTCATGTGGTGGATGTGGGAACTCAGAAGGAGCAGAATTACGACCCACGGACTAAGGTTGGTGTCAAAGTAATTGCACGTAACTGCTGTTTTATGCTGCAAAAACAATGCTAGTAGTGTGTGTGGACATTTTCTGATGGAATCATGTAAAACGATTATAATTCAGTAATAACCCAGCCTGTTTCCTACGGTTTTCCAGGTCTCCTGCCTGGACACGGTGTGGATCTCCCGTTCCAATGTCACACAACGTAGAGGGAGGGCAGGGCGATGTCAGCCAGGACACGCCTACCATCTGTTCCCACGGAAACACCTGGAATCCATGACTACCTTCCCCATTCCTGAGATCCTGCGCACCCCTCTGGAGAGCCTAATAATGCAGGCTAAAATCCACAGTCCCAACTGCAAGGTAAAGAGAGAGCGCAATGGCTAAGAGGAAGTTAAATTGTGCTTGTTTTGTTTTTTAAATTGTGATTTTTATACTTTCTGGCCATGTTGCGTGACTATGTCTTTTTTGTGTGTGGAGGCTGAAGATTTCTTATCACAAGTGTTGGACAGCCCAGAGAAAGAAGCTGTGAGAGATGCTGTCCGCAATCTACAAGACATCGGTGAGTGACTGACAGCTGCTCATATTCTGCATCATGTGCTCATATTTTTACCATTTGTGTCAAACTTATGTAGTTTTTTCATGTTTCTATACAGGTTTAACTTCTTACATCAGTGCTGTCATTACTTCTTTCCCTCTTACAGGTGTTCTGGACAAAACAGAAGCCCTGACACCCTTGGGAGAGCGTGTTGCCTGTATGTCATGTGACCCGCGGCTCGGCAAAGTGCTGGTGCTGGGCGCCATGTTCCGCTGTGTTCTGCCCATGCTGTCTGTAGCTGCCTGTCTGACCAGAGACCCCTTCCACAACAGCCTGCAGAACAGAGCACTTGTCTGCAACGTGAGACACATATTTACACTCGCCTATTACCAATACATGTTGTTTTGAAATAGACAATATATCTGGCTTCTTAAACCCAAGGTATACTTATATGCTGCAATTTACCGATCGCTTGGTATTTATAATTTCATCATCTTTTGATCCTTTGCTCCTACGCTGTCTTTGTCCAGGCTAAAGAGGCTCTGAGCGGTTCCAGCTACAGTGACTACTTGGGGTTCAGTAGGGCAGTGCTGGGCTGGAGGAGAGTTCAGCAGGAGGGAGACAGAGAGGACAGACAGGACTATCTGGACACACACACCCTGTCCGGGGCCAGCCTGCGATTCATCAATGGTTAGTTTGAAACACACACACACATCTAGACATTGTCTGGGTCCAGTATGTATTTCAAGTTGCTGGGGCTTTAGCAGCATTCCTGCTAACCTTTACATGTTAACTAGCTTCACATAGTGATTCTTGTTGTTGTGCTGTTGTGTTGCAGGTCTCATCTCTCAGTTCAGTGAGAACCTGTATGAAGCAAAGCTGGTGTCTCGTGCCAATGAGTGCCAGCAGCACTCTTCTCTCTACAACAAACACAGCAGCCAGGACGAGCTGCTGAAGGCTGTACTGCTGGCTGGCCTCTATCCCAACCTCATTCAGGTACATGGTGACCTCCCAGAATGTAGTCGCTATTGAAATACTGCCTCATATAGACTGTATTTCTAGCTGGATCTCTGCTCCCTGTTTCCTATCTATCTTGGATTAACATCACCCAAGTGACCAGTGACACTGTATACTGTGAATATATTCCAAATTTACACAGGTGAATTTCACCTGTGTAATATCTTGTGTTCATACACTAACTGATGTGCTTGTCTTTGTTCTAGGTGAAGAAAGGCATGATAACCAAAGGAGGGCGCTTTCGGCCCAACAGTCTGTGTTACCGCACATTCAGTGGACCAGTGCTGCTTCACCGCTCCTCAGTCAACAGGTTTGGGCGTGCTCTAATGTTCACTTATAGCATGTTACATGTGCTTTATTGGCTTATATAGTATGATCCATGTTTACATCTTCCTTTGTGTTGTAGGGGAAAGGATCAGCTCCCTAGTCGCTGGCTGACCTTCTTCAGTGCAGTCAAGTCCAACGGTAACGTGTTCATCAGAGACTCCTCTGCCGTCCACCCACTCGCCCTGCTGCTGTTCACAGACTGCAACATCACAGAGACAGGTAGGACATGTGCTGCTCTCCATAAAGGTGGCTTTTGCTGTAGGAATGTACTTAACAACAGCAGTTTCTAGGTACTCTGCATGATCGGAGTGAGTGAAACTACGTCAACTTTAAAAACTCCACCTGTTAACACCAAAGTGCTGTGGTAGCACAGTGTTGTTGTAACTAAGAATTGCTGAACAAAATATTTAATTCATGTGTTGACTTAGCCACTAGTTAGAAGTGTAGTTTGTTTGTCTTCTACCATACTACCTGGTGTATGAGCGCACATTGCATTTCCCTAATATAGAGATGCTTTCTGATTGTAATGTGTCTGTGATTACACAGGTTTGCAGTCTTTTATTTCTTTTAATAAGTCATTTTCTGTCCTCTTTGTCCCAGTGAGCGGAGACCATGTGGAGGTGTCATTACCTGGACACTCTCTGGTGCGCTGTGAGTTATCAGTTGCAACCTGGGAGCTGCTGTGGGAACTACGCACCTCCATTCAGACCATGCTGTACCGTAACTTTAACAATCCCAACAACGCCATGAACAACTCTTCTCAGGATGGCCAGCTCATCTCCTTACTTGTGGAGCTGCTCAACAATACAGACTCAAATCCTTACACTCACACACACAACAGCGACAGTGAGGTGGATTGACGATATTAAGGATAAGAAGAAGGGTCAGCCTGTTGGGGAGAAATTAATGTTTGCACTGTTACATGTTGTGTACATTGAGTCTGCTGGCTGGTACTGAAGAATCAGGGAGCATGATGATATGTCACTTGTATATATTAGTTGTGTTAATGTATTTCAAATTTACCCATGGCCAAACACACAAGCAGTGAGCTATTCAGTGAATGAATATCCTCCTTAATCATCTACAAGAGAGCTGGATGAGATAGCAACAAGCACATATTTTGTGATAAGATGCAACCAGTTTGACTCACTTGGGATTAGAACCCGGGGTCTCTGGTGTGGCGACCGAACTAAACTCAAAGTGGCACATGTGCAAAGTTTTTTGGGAGGTTTTCGGGACCGACAGAGCGACTTATACTAGCTGCTGGTCGCAGCTAAAAATACTGAATGTGACTGGTTGTAGTTTTACAAGGAACTTGAATGCGCTTGTCATTTATTGCAGTACAATATGCTCTGAATTAATCAGGACTGTTAAGAAGAGCAGAAATCCAAAAGTGGACTGTTGTCTGCCACTATAAATATTACTGTGGTACATGAACTCCATATGGCGTGAGGAAATCCATGTGTTTGATTGGATTATGGACTCTCTGATTATTTGCTTTGTGAAAAGCAGAAGTTGGGATTTTACTCTGTTAATGAGTATCAAGACAGAAGATGCCTCTGGCCAAAGGCCGTCAAACCAGACTGCATGCAGTAAATAATGGTCACATATTTATTGTAATAAATTCAAAATACCAATACGAGGTAACTGGTCAGATTCTTTGATTATGTCTGTACATCATTAACACACAATTTGCCATTTCTTTGAGATTTGCAAAGACATGGAACTGAGAAAGGGAAAAAAAAGAGTCAATTATTACAAAGAAACACATTCATGAGGGGTTTTTTTGCTCTGTTCAAGAGAAATCCTTCATAAACTGTATGTGGAAGCTGGTTAGGCGTCTCAGAATTTCCTCCATCGTATCCACCGAGGTCATTATGCAAAATCTGCAGAGAGACGTGAAGGTTAAGGACCGTAAGTGTGATATTTGTTATAACTCTTTACAGTACACATGTATTGTCCCTTTGGATCGGCAGACTATGAAATAGACCCCTTAATTCTTTGTCAGGATTCCCTGGTTTGTCTACTGGAAAACAGACACATACAAGTATTTACTGTTGTTTAGTAAAGACTGGTATTTGTGACAGCTGTATTGAGAATGATGATGCTTAATTGATTGAGAATTGGAATGTGCTATACCTGAAATGATGGTTGCCCTCCTGCAGCCCATGCTCACAACCAGGACCGACACACAGCCCAGCCTCCTCCACCAGTCTGCTACAGTAGAAGTGATCTGGCTGCATTCCTACCTCCTAAAATATCCAAAGACACATCCAAGTCTATAATAATACAATACACCCGACAAGAGTAGAATGGTTTATTTTAATATGACATGCAGTGTATGCTTGGCCCTATAAAATAGTATCCTAACCTTGGCTTTTTGAATGGCTCCAGGTGGGAGAAAGAGTCTGGGGAAAACATAGGAACCTCCTTTCACTGGTTGGCAGCGTAAACCCGGCAGGCTGTTGAGAACCTCAGGGATCCTCGTCACATTATGAACCAGCATGGCCCACATGGATTGTCTCTCCTGGAGGGGGAGAGAAGAAAAAAAATCAAAGGAAAATCCATATTTGGCACTCAGCTGTCCAGGTCCCAGATTCTTACAGCAAACTACATTTTTGTCACGGTTAGAGTTACAACGGTGCAAATTGGGCCCATGGTAGTGACATTTTCTTTGTGTTTCTTAAGGAAAAAGCAGGCTATTGGATCATTAGACTAGATCAGATGGTGTGAAGCATTATAGCATGAGAATTCACCTCATTATACAGGGGGTATGAGGGATCCCCTGGTTGTGGGTGGTTCACCATCAGATCCAGGGCCATCTGACCAGTCACAGTTGAGTTATCAATGGAGAACAGAGTGGAGATGTACTCGATAATAGTGGGGTCCAGATTTACCAGCTCCACATATCCACCACGCAGACCGCACCTGGTGTCAGAGGCAGATATAAATTTAGACAATGGTCTTAATGCCACTGAGATTTGTCTTAAGTTGCATGCACTTTTGTGAGGATCAGCCAAAACAGACAAAGTAGTTGCCGCTCTTTCCAAGATACAAATCAGGACCGAGAACTCACTCTCCCATGAAGCCCTTGGATGCTGAGTGGAAGGAAGCCAGCTCCACCGTGTCTGAGAAAGGAGGCCCCATCTCAGCCAGAATCCTCTTATAAGAGATGAATTCAGTCCCTTCCCCAAAAACGACCTCTTGATAGACCTGTGGGCAACGGGGTTGGTGGTTAAGGAACAAAAATGCGTAGTCACGTTTATGAGTGAGATAGATGATGATGCTGATTCACCTCATCAGCCAAAAGGAAGAGCTTCTCCTCTGAAACAAACTGGATGACCTCTTCCATTGACTTCCTGCTTTGAACATGACCTATAGGCCACACAGCATGAAGAAAACATAAATGTGCTTCTTAGACAAATATCAATAGTGAAGTTGATGCCTATGTATGAATTTCTTTCCAAAGCCTTTGCCTTTCCATCAAGGCAAAGGGCGGCTACTTTAAAGAATCTAAAATATAAGATAGTTTTGATTTGTTTCACACTTTTTTGGTCACTGCATACTTCCAATTGTGTTATTTCATAGTTTTGATGTCTTTACTATTATTCTAAAATGTGAACAAATAGTAAAAATAGTAGGTAGTGTACATTTAGATTCATTCCATTCTGCTGGGGCTTCATTACCTGTGGGATTTCCAGGGTTGATAACGTACAGAGCGACAGGGTTGCAGACCCCCTTTGCAGCCTGCAGCGCTCTTCGTAGCTCGTCTATCTGCAGCTCCCAGCCCTGCTCCTCCTTCAGGTAGTACGGCACGATGGCTCCTCCAAGCCCCAGCAAGGCGTTGTTGCCAGAGGGGTAGGATGGGACTGGAGTTAACACCCCTGATGGCGGCGAGCCCGCGCTGTTCACCAGGAGTGTTAGAATGGTCTAAGGAGCACAGTAAGAGATTTGACTTGAAGATGATGATGATGATGGCAGGGATAGTAGTGGTGGCAATGGCTGGAGCATATAAAAATGGATAAAGGGTGACGACAGCAATAATGATTCTTACCGCGATTGACCTCTGGGAGCCCGAGGCCATGAATATATTTTCAGGGAAAGACGGAACCCCTCCATCTCGTCGTGATATGAACTTAGAGATATTCTGTTTTATCTGTGATATTCCCCCTGTGGCAGTGTATGAACCTACAAGAATGACAAACATTTCTGGTAAACTTTCACAAACTCAGCTAAAATATTTTTTTTTTTTCCACAATGAAGAACTTTCATTGCTTAACATTTTCATCACACATACACAGTCCTTACCTACACTCCCTCCAGCACATGCCCCAAGCAGCCTCTGAGCCCTCTGTCTCGCATCCGCTGGCAGTTTGTCACTGTTGGCAAGCTGAGGGTAAAGGCATGTTGCAAGAACCTGCCCATTATGTAGACAGACAGACAGAAGACTCACACAAAGATTGAGTTAATGGAAATGTACGGGCCTGCACACACAATGGCTGTAACGTAGGCGTGCAGACTCTGAAAGTCACAGGGTGGACAGACAAATTACCTGTCGGACAAATGACAAGGGTTTCACTCCTGTCCGGTGTGAGTCGCCCCAGGAGACATCTATCACTTCTTTATACGGCTTTCTCACTCCCTATAGAACAGATGAGTCAATTTATAGCATACAAGTTAGAAAGTAAGTTAGATATTAGAATATAGGTTGTTAAATATACTGTAGTTTGCACATGCTCTACGTTAGGGATGGGACGATGTATCGAAATCCAATATATCGCAATGCAAAAATGTCACAATACATATCGTGGGGCAGAGAAATTAAACGCAGTATTAGCTACATTTTATTCTGCTGTAGTAATCACAAATGAGATGGCTTGCCCATGACAATTTCACAAGCTCTCCATCCAAATTATATTATTTGCACTTTGTAATGACATTTTAAAATTGTTGTTTACATTCTAGCAAGCAAATGCCATTGCTAGAAAGATTTGTTGCTTAGAAATAAACATAATTCTGCACATTCAGACTTTGTTGTCATTGAACTTTTCTATATGACATCATAGCGTGGTTGTATCGAATCGTGAACTCCATATCGATTATCGTATCATATTGTGAGATAAGCATATGTCCCACCCTACATCTATATCAATATCAATATCTTTTACCTGTCTGAGCTCCTCCTCGATCTGGCAAACTCGTGTTTTCACGTCTGCCAGCTCTGAGTGTCTGATGCTCCTCACATATGGACTGATATCTCTCAGGGGAGACATCTCTCTAACTCCTCTTCACTGACCTCTCAGACCAGGGCGCCCGTTGAAATGAGAAATGTCAAAGCTGGAAAGGCAACTGAGCCTACTGACTGTTGTCAAGAACCTTGGCTAAGCTGGGATGTGTGTAACATATCACCTTGTCGCAAGTTAATTTCTTTACACAGAGAGGATTTCTAGTTAAAGATATACATGGAAGAAATGTGTTAATAAGTGCCTTATTAACAGTCTTGGAGTTCCAAGTGTGTGTCAAGTGTCCAGACAATGCGGTCTAGAGACATATGAGGACACAAAGATCCTTCATCTATTTGTGATTAAAATAAAAAAAAAGACTAAATAAATGACTAAAATATTTATTAAATTTCATAATTTAGCCACTGCAGTTACACACATTGTGATATGAACAATACAGGTGAGAGACTGCCATTTTGATAGCAAACTGTCACATATACTGTAGGATTAGAAGTCATCCTACTCTAAGGGAACAGAGGCAGCCCACTATTGTATGGCTTAGAATATTTTTTTTCCTTGGCTCAAAACAAATCAATTGCAAATGCTGATTTAATTTGCCATGATAGTTTTCTGCCAATTTGAATTTTCTGCAAAACCTTTTTTTTTTCATTACTTCTCCCACAATGCTGATGCAATCTTAACGAAATTTTGAACACAGCATATTTTGACTTCCTAGATTATGGCTATTACTACTATTTTTTTTATTAAAGCTAGAGCAACCAAACTTTACATAATGTTTGGGATGGACCCCAAAGTGTGTCAGACGACATTGGTTGTGCTCCATAGCGCCACCATTAGACCTACGTTTGCAATGATACCTTTTTTTTAGTACTCCTGTAAAGTTGACTCAATCTCCACCAATTTACACACACAACATATAGGCCTAGCCTACATCATGGCTATGTCAGATAATTTGGATAAGTAACCATATTTTAGGGAGACACACAGATGAAGTTGAAAGTTGAAGTTGAAAATGCAGTGCAAACCTAAACATTTATTAAAACTTTACACATATATAATTAACACATACATACACATAATATACAGTATATAGGCTACTGTACATAGCCTATAATTTTAAGTAGGCTATTCTAGTATCACTGATAGCGTGATCATGGTTGCTTAATTGATCAGATAAGAACCCAGTAAATACAGTTAGGCTATGTTATTATGGCATTTCATATATACGGCGTTTGTATATACTTTGTATTTCATTTCACTCTTTTTATATTTGTCATTATTTTCTGTATCATTTTCTCTGTATTATCCATTTGTCGTGATGTTGTGAGGTCTAGGGTCTGATGTTCCACAGCCAAGTTTCTAATCGGAGATAAATAAAAGACGTACCTGTCCTGACTACTTCCTGTTTTGTTTTTCTTTCGCTCTGTGTTATCGGGTAGCTATGGAATTTCTTTGGCGAGGAGAAAACCATAACCTGCCCGCGATGAAACGCAGTCTCTTCACGCCGTGGTGGATCTTATAAGCAAGACACAAGCCAACGACCTGCATTTATCCACCGCGGGGCTCCGGTTATCCTCCATCGGCTCCTAAACTGTCACCGAGATGGCACTGAGCTCGGGTGGCTGGGCTCCAGCCCCAGTGCCTGCCTCGTCCCAAGCCGTGTATGGCGGGCCTACGCTGGCTTGCTGCAACACCGTTTTGATGTCAGTCCGGGTTTCGGTGTGCCATTCGGGGATTCGGCCCCTTTGCCTCCCCGGGGCAGGCAATGAGGCTCTCCGTTTACAGCTCAGCATGGATCCCAGCCGGGCGGGAGAGTTTCGCCTGGCGCTGCGAGATACAAGCGGAAGCCGCAGTGTGGTGAGATTGCCGTTACACCTGTCAGTTACTTTGCTATATCGTTATGTACTTCGATATTTGTATAATGAGCGACCGAACCACCGACTGATACGCATTACAGATAAACATGGGCCTACACGCCATTTTATGGCTCATTTAGCCCCGATACGTGCAGTTCTGTTTAGTTTGGAGAGAAAATCACGCCAAACTCCGTGCAGAAAGACGTTGTCGCTATCGGCACAGGTACGAAACCTCGTAGAAGAACATCACTCAAGACCTTTTCCGAAGCGTTAGGGTCCACCAGTAAATTCGGCATACACATTATCCACCAAGCATCTTTTAGTAAAGCTCAACTCGCCTTCCTGATTTGCTTATTCCGTCGTCGTCTCTGAATCGTCCATCTTCCGGCGCACTTACGAGTCACCGGGGTCAACAGGTGAAACTGTCCCAGCGGCTGAAGGGCTTCCCCTCAGCCTCATATGGTGGATCTGATAACGACAATGTGGGGCGGTAGTGAGCACAGAAGGAAGTTGGAGTGTACTTTTATGGTTGGACTTTATGGCAGCCACAAAAGAAAACGGGTAGCTTGTTCCCCCCACCACTACTGTTTTACCAGTTTCTAATGATAATGCTCTCTCATAGTGTCACTCATGTCCTTGTCAAAGTCTGACTTGCTATCAGCCTGCGAGTCATCACAGACTCCAGGGGTATTCTTCTTCCTCTGTGTCTTTTCATGGCTTTTGTGGCTGTAACCAACATGCTGAGCCAGCCTTTGATACAGTACTGCTGCCATACTGTCATCTGTCTTTCCAAATCATGGTCTTTCCCTACTTGGCAGCTGCTCTATTCACAACAGTCACTTTGAGGCATTTGCCAATACACAGGCTATGATGTTACTCTCCCTTGTGCTGTTTGGGTGAGCAGCACCTCTGTAGAATCCTAGCTTGGACGTTATAATGTAGGGAAGTGGGTGTGAGCAGGTGTGTCACTGGGATTATCAAGTGACTTTGTTGGCTTGAAGCAGCCCACCAAGCAGTTCAGAAACAACATTGCACTGACAATCATAGACTAAAGGAACAGCTAACCCCTCTGGCTTTAAATGACCCGCTCAGTGGTTCAGAAACGTATTTCTATCAAAGAACAATGAGCTTAATTATGTAACAGAACTACCAAGAGCTGACACTGATGTATGACTGCCCACTTCTGCTTCCTTAAGCTGTGCCATCATATGAAATATAACTCTTGTCTTATTCGTGGGACAGGTTTTCATGCTTAGGACTCTAGCTGGTGTCTTTCAGCAGGAGACACTGGATGCTTTTTCTTTTTTTTTTTTCTTTTTTAATGATTCAGAAGCTGACCTTGTGGCCTCTCATAATCTCTCACCACAAATATCTAACTCCCAGGGTAAACTATTTGTGGATGTAGTTACAAATCCACAGCATCTAGCTTCTGCTGCAGTAAATGACTGAACCTGAATACTCTTCACCTACAAAGCTGGTTTAATGCACAAAGCTCTCTCTACTTGTTGTCTTGGGACAAGACTAGCTTTGCATCCTGACAGGATATGTAGACCTACAGTAAGTGTTGCAATGTCTGAGATAGAGGACACATGGGATCTTCACTTAGCCACTGGTAGAGGTAAATCATAGGTTGTTCTGATAATTAAAATGATCCCATATGCCCCCATATTCTCTCTACCCTTTCCCAAGCTCATCCATTCTCCCTGCTTAGCCTGAGAAACTAGTGTAACACACCTTGCTGCTTCCTCCTGGCATTGTATTTGCTCCACTACCAGCTCCCTCTTTTTTTTTGGTGTTGCTTTGTTCCATGCAGATTTTCTTGTACCAGAACCAAAGCCTCTACAACCTTAATGCACTTGCCCTACAATTTTTCTGTGTCTAAGCACATATTGTGCTTGCTGAATTGCTTCTTTAGGAGGTTAATTTCTACCCAGTTGCTGAAGTAGGTGCTTTACTTCATACTGTTGTGTCTTTACACTGTTAATGTCAACTCCGATTTTTCTTTTGCATATTTGATTTCCTCTGGCAAGATGTAGAAGATGGAGGTAACTCAAGGACCCCTTTCCCACGCACACCCTGAGCTTACTTGATAAGATTGACATAACTATGCACTCTAAACCTCTAATCACATCCTGTCTGTCTTAACTCCTGAATCTGCTCTTTGTTTATAAAAGTTCACATTATACCATCTTCCTGAAATTTGACAGGCTTGGATTTGCCTTTTCATCCTTGTAGAATCTTTAGTCTGACAGATTCCCCTTGACAATAGAGATGATTCTTGATTTGCATGGTTTTACTTTCATCCTAGCTCATTTTAGGTCATTAAACTTTCTGTGCTTACTCATCATAGTTGTCATATTATGACACTGGTGTGCCGCCTTTCCCCACCCACAACTGACTTTGATTCGCTAATGATCACCTCCATTGTCATAGTGAACGCTAGTGGAGAGATTATGCACCTATTTCCATGTGCTGCCAAAATTGCTGAAATTGACTAATTTGTTGACTCTTTCTCTTTCGGCATTAGAATCTCCCCTGCTCTCCGCCATAATCTGGGGATTATTTGCTTCTTTACTGCATTTTGCGCCTCTTTCCATTTGATATTCTAATTTGATGTTCTGGCTCTTAATTGGTGGGATATCTGTGTGTATATTCTAGGCGATTTTCTAGTTCCTACTTTGTTGCTTGCAGATTGGCACTGTTCTCCTTGGCAAAGAGTATTTTGATATACTAATAGGATCCTTGTACAATGTCGTCCTTCCTTCTGCCCACGGATCTCTTCCTTCTGTGACTGGCTGACCTCTGTGTTCCCTGGAGCCCGTTTCAATGCTAATATCTGCCTGCACAGTTCCTGTGAGCTGTGGGTTGCTACCTATCGCTGAACACCCGACTGACTTGACTGACTTCAAGAAGTATTGACCCCTGCACTCCCTCTATTAAGCACCTCTTCTTTCCTTGTTGTACAAAGTTGTTACCTTCTTCCAGGTGCAGGGGCCAACCTGAAGCTTCTTTCCCTCCACTACTGTTATACTGGCTTCTAATAATATGCTCTCCTACTCCTAGTCATGTCCATGCCAAAATCTTGCCATCTGCCCATTAGTCATCTTCTCCCCCTGCTCTTGCAGACTGAAGGGGTATTTCTCTTCTATGTCTTTTCATGCCAAATTTACCGGTGGATTTTAATGATTCAGAAGAGGTCCTGAGTGATGTTCTACCAAGTATGCATATTTGCGAATACTCAAGGCTGCATTCATTTGCCAGTGTCTTGGATGGAGTTTGGCTTCTCTCCAAACAAAAGACAACGGCACCTATTGGGGCTATGGATCTATAACATTACAGGTTATCAAATTAGATTATGTTTTTCACTTTGCTGGGTTTCAGATGACTTGTTACATGCTTATTTTTACGGAACAAGAAATGGAAGTAACGTATCAGTGTTGGCCTTGCAGAATCTCAAATAATAGGCCTTTCTAAGTTGCATATATTGAGATTTATTTTAAGTAAATTATTGAAATCTAACAACTGCATTGTCTTTTTTTTTTATTTTCCTTCAGTTCATTGCGGAGTTTGACCTGCGCTCGGTGCAGTATGAGGTCAAGTCCCCTCGCTGTCATGAGATGCGTCTAGCCGCTCCGCCCCACGACTGCATCCGCTTCAACTTCCGCTGTGACCGTGAAGCCGAAGAATGGGCCACAGTGGTGATGTCATCACTAAGAGAGGCACACAGAGGTCAGAGAGCAATAGCTCTTTGCATTTTCACCCCCCAACCCGCTTTGTCTGGGAAATACCGTTTTTCTGTTCAAGAGAAATGCACTCGTACCCAATCAGTGGCTTCTCCTTGCATTGGAGATTAAGTTACAAGTGAATGATTAGGCTATTCAAAAACTGGATGACGATCACACATAGATATCAAACTTAAATGTTTATTCTAACAGCATAACATTGATAATGTCTACTCAAAAACCTTAGAGAAGAGCAGACAAGCTTTACTGGAGCCAGCTGAGAAATCTAGGAGAAACTATCTAGATTTTCACCTTTTTATCAGGCCAGATAAAAAAAGCAATGGGCATATTCTGGCCTCAGAGGAAAAAGTTGGTGAAATGTTTGAAGAACCATCACTTTTTGTCCGCTACAGGGGTAAAAATTTGAAGGACAAATTGGTGTCCTCGAATCTGAAATACAGAGACCAGAAACCTTTTGAGAAACCCGTTGGATATACAGGCCCTACAAAGTATCACCTAATGGACTAAATGAAGAACTAGATTTAAAACCCTTCCTTTTGAACCAAATGCCATTTTGACTATTAACAAGATGGATTCTTGTTAAAATTGTGAGCACTTGCAATGGGGTATATGCAAGAGTTACTTTGTGGAAATGTAATGTTGTCTGTAAATGAAATAGAAGTACGGAAACAAAGAAATGCTAGAGTGTGTGTTTGTGTCCTATATAAAACCGAGAGAAGAAAACTGTTAGAATAAACATTTAAGTTTGATATCTTTGTGCGATGGTCATTTTTTTTAAAACCACTTTTGTCTAACAGAAAGTTTTCTCCCTTTCTTTTTCTCTCGACAGTCGCAAATATTTCCACACATGAATCGGATGACAGACGGCTCCACACGGCAGCAGCTATAGAACAGTGGAGCTCAGCCTCTTTACCGCTCACCGGTGGGCATCTCGCTTTTAACTTTTACCTCCCCCCCCCCCCCCCCCCCTCCCCTCTCTCTTTTCAGAACATGCTCTAAAAATGTCAGTATTTGTCATCTCTTTGTTTTAGAGGAGCTATGCTTGGAGCTTGCCAGGGCGATTGAAGCAGGTGACACTCAGGCTGCCTCACAGCACGCTTCCTCTCTGGCTCGGCAAAAAGCAGCGCTGACAATTCAGCTCTCTGAGAAGAGCTACGCAGACGGAGAGATCAGGTGAGAAATCAGCAACGGTGTGCTAAGCATTCATTCAAGGTCTCTATTGGGGCTGGGCGATAATTCAATATTATCATTTGTCGTCTTTCAGTGGAATTATATTGTGATGATGGAAAAAAGGAAAAAAGGAAATGACTGGTTGCTCTATATTGTCAAACTAGGATCAAAAATGTATCGGGTGCTCTTGGAAAACGGGGAAAAAAAAGAGTGCTACAAACAAAAGGACAGTCCAGGCACTCCAAATATAAAAATATAACCACGAGGAAGAAAATACTTAAAAAGCCTTTATTGTAGTGGCTAAATCATTTGTTCATTTGTTTTATATTGTGATGATATTGTGATTTTGGGATATCGTGACACACAATTCTGCTGTCTAAATTAGATGATAATAAGCACATTTTATTTCAAAATTCTGGCAAAATGAGGTGTGAAACATTTTAAGGAATATTATTTCAAAATTTCAGTTTTATTTGAAATTACACCTAAAATTACCATTCAGTTCAATGGGATGAATATTAGTTTGATTAGTCAACATGTGATTTTGCATACGTGAGCCCTATCGTGATATATATTGATATTGAAAAAAATCCTTATGATTATCGTGATATTGATTTCAACCATATCGCCCAGCCCTAGTCTCTATATTCACTGATAGTTCTTCCAGGTTATGGTATGCAGGTTATAGAGTGTCATGTCTGTCTTGCAGTTTATCTGTGGCAGTGGAGGACGTTTCTTCATCCTGCTGTGTCACAGTGAAAGTCTTTCCCCACATGACCGTGGCGGCACTCAAGCAACAGGTTAGAAAAACAGAATCTGCGAAACGACTAATAATGAACAAACGCAGCATGAGGTTTCGCAGCTCCTCTGATCTCCGCCCCGCACTTCTTCTCCAGGTGTTTCTGGAGTACGGCTTCCATCCACGCGTGCAGCGCTGGGTGATCGGCCAGTGCCTGTGCACCGAGCCGCGCTCGCTGGCCTCCTACGGGGTCCAGAAGGACGGGGATACGGCGTACCTCTACCTGGTCTCCGCCCGCCAAGCCCGCGTTACCCGCCAGCTGTTCCAGCAGGACCAGGAGAGCGCCCTCCTCGCCCCGCCCCCTCCCCCAAGCAACGGCCCCGCCTCCCAGGACTGGAGGGGCTACAGCACGCTGCCCTCCAGGCTCACCCACAGCAACCAGGGTGAGTCTCACACACACACACATAACCCTCCCTGTTGTGTGTTGCTTTAAACCTGGAAAAGGCTTACGTTGTGCTCTCATTTCTTCCTGATCGACTGTAGGGAGCACAGCTGCAGGAGCTGATAGACCCGGTGGGGGTGAAATCAAAGACGCCCTCAACCTGGAGTCTTTGCAGCTGAACGATAAACCCAGCAAAGCCAGTAAATCACAGGTACGTTACCAGTCCTGTGCACGCTGTTTGTAAGACAGTAGACACATAATGATTGTAAACTTACTCTGTCTCAACCCACAATCCTCTCCGCAGACGGAGTGGGCTTGTCCCTCATGCACTTTCATCAACAAGCCCTCCCGCCCCGGCTGCGAGATCTGCGCTACGGCCAGACCCGACACACACAAGCACAGCCGCATCGAGCAGGTACCGCATGCTGTCGAGCAACACCCACCACAGTCCTGTTCATTTTAACACTTGCTGTCGGTTACATCACCCGTTCTCCTCTTCTCTCGTTCTCTCACGAAGGAGAAAGGAAGGAGGGAGGATCGGGGAGAGCCCGGTTTGAGCAGCAGCTGACTGCCCGGCAACGCGGTCTGGTCGCCATCCCTCTTTCACTCACTCACACACTCACACACACACAGAGAGAGATGGCTAATTCTGTTATTTACTGACAACATACTCACGTCAAGACTGTCAAGTGCACTGAGGGTCGTGACCGCTGGCTGGCTGGCTGGCTGGTGAAGACTGGAGCGGTAAAAGCACTGTAGCATGACACAGAGCTCCGTTGGTCGAGGCTCAGATGAGGAACTACAGACAGAGAGCGACCGCTTCAACTGTCTATACGGACAATGATGACATGATCGTTCAATACCTTTGGATCTGGGCAGACTTCTTTATTTATTTTAAGGGGTGGATGTGTGGTGCAAACGATGCAGACCAGTCCAATATTTATTTTAGAGGGAGGGACGACGACGTAAGTTCCTCCTGCTCGATCGCAAGCGAAGATAAGAGAATGTCATCCCTTCAATTTCTGCCAACTGTGAAGTGAGAGGAAAAGTCAAAGCATCATACAATACCTGGCTCTGTTAAGTGTGTCATTGGATGGTGCCAAAATAATTTTGAACCAAACAGAAAATGCCATCGTTGGAGAGAGAAAGTATGCCGAGTCTACAGGGTTGTAAAGTGCTTTTATTTTTTATAACATTGTATTAAGTGTATTATTTTTAACAAGATGCATTGAGTAATTGATGTTCGTTTAACTCTTGATCTCATTTTACTCGATGATTTATTCTGAGCTGTGACAGTGATGGAATGATTTGTTTTAACAGTTCATAATGCTGTAAAACGGTGTTAGCTGAATAAACATAAACATAACATGACGCAAATCATGTCTCGATCATTTATACTCGAATGGAAAATACACCTGTAGTAGGACCATTTCATAACAAGTTCATTGCTTTGTAAATATTGCCATAGTTCCATTTCAGTTTTATGTTGTGTAAATGCAGGTACAGTAATTTCATGTTGCTTACATTTTTTCTTCTAACTTTTGAGGACAGGCAGCCTTGTGTCTTTGAAGAACCATCTGAAGTTTTTTCATTGTCCATGACTTAAAAATAAAAATTGAATGATCAATGTGTAGGGAAAAAATCCTGCACATGGAATACCTAATGCAAAGTTCCAGAAGTGAGTAAATGTATACTTTTTTTTTTCTGGTTGTATTCGTTCCTGATTTTCAAGGTTTTATGTTTTGAGCCATGAATGTGGAATTACGTGAGGTTATGTGAATGGTGTCATGTTCAAATCATATGAATCAAGATTATTTCAGGCTTTTATTTTGGCATTAATAAATTAGTAGTACATATGGTTCAAACAAAGTTATCAAAACAAACAAGTATAAAAATATTAGAAGTAGTGATGATTTGTTCAGCAGATGCAGATCTAAAGATTCCACAACCGCTTGGCTTCTTCCATTTCAACTCTTCTTGCCATTTTGCTCTTTTTTTTTTTTCTTCCCCCAAATTAGGTTGGTACTGCCTAATTTTCACCCATAGACTCCCAGCTGACCTGATAACAAAACCATTCCAACATCTAAAGAAAAAAAACAGTGCAGTATTTTTCCTCAGGTACCACAAAACAGGTCTAACAATTCAAAGAAAATCATTCAACCTAATCCCATCTGCAAGCAAACCAAACCACAACATTTACAGTTACTTGGGAAAGGACCCACCCCCTCTCTCTTTTTATGCAACAAAATAATTTCAAAATGCATTTATTTGTAAGTGAGGTGTGGAATACAAATAAGTCCATTCTGCCGAAGTGGAAACAAAATTCTAGAAATTTAATCAATGACTTTTACTACAAATACACCGGATCTGACGTAACTATCCACTGCCCTTGTTTAAATAAAAGGGGTGAACAGTTTTTCAAAAATTTTGAATTATTTAAATATTTTCATTCAGAAATTTCTAGAAATCCATTCCACATCTTAAGAATGGAATACTTTGAGTAAATACCATGAAACCAATAGCATGTACAAAAAAACATAAAGGAGTCAGTGCATTCTTTCCAAGTCAACTGTAGCCATTTCCTTTCTGTCCCAATCACTCCAGTGGATATACGCCTGTCATTCTTCGCTTCACATTCCTCCGGAGAAGACAGACCTGAGAACAGCTCAGTATATTACAGACAGAGGGGTTTCCCCCCCCATTAAAAAGGCTTGTGTGTGTCCTGTACGAGCGGCATCTACTTCCAGAAGAGGATGTTCCAGAAAAGCAGCCAGCAGGGATAGACCAGCAGGGCCACCAGAGGGTAGACCAGAGAGCCGTACAGCGAGTGGTCCAGGATGCCCTGCGAGATGACCGACAGGAAGAGCATCCAACCTTCCTGCAAGTTGACGGGCGATTCCTTCAGCTCCTGGAACAAGAAGACGGCAAAGAGCAGCGTGCAGCCCGGGCTGAGGATGACCATGATGAAGGCTGACAGAGTCCTGAGGGGAGAAGGAGAAGAGAGAGGGTTTACTTTCATAGAACTGAGCGTACAGCGTCTGCTGGGAAGTGCTTTATTTCAATGTACTTATGAAAAGTGCCATACAAATTAAGTTTGTATAGTTTGTAAGTTATTATCATTATTAATATTATAGAATCACTACATTAAGTTGATTACATGCCATCTAAAGAGTGGATGGATGAATTATTTGGTGTAAACTATTTCATGTTGCAGAGACTTCACAAGGTATACTACTTGAATTATATATATATATTAATTGAATTATAACCTACTATATGTTAGGGATGGGACAATATGCTTATCTCACGATACGATTCGATATGCGATATGGGGTTCACGATTCGATACAACTACGATACAATGTAACAAATAAAAGTTCAATGACAACAATGTATGACTGTGCATGTGATGGGTAAGCCGTCTCATTTGTGATTACTACAATAGAGTAAATTGTAGCTAATATCGCGATTCATTTTTCTACCCCACGATACGTATTGTCACATTTTTGTATTGCGATACACTGAATTTCGATATATCTTCCCATCCCTAATATACAGCATTTACTTTGCTCTCAGACAACTGACTAGCAAGGTGTATCAGGGATCTATGTCACTAAGTGCATGCGAGACACAACCAACATGGACAAGGGTTGTGTGTGAGTGTCTTACTTAGGTACGTGGGGTGTGATGAAGGCAGCCAAAGGCACCAGGGTGAGAGCCAGGATGAAGCCCAGGGAGAAGTTGATGAGGGCGGTGCAGCCCAGCAGCACAGCCAGGTAGAGCACGGCCACCAGCTTCAGCACCCTCCAGCCCTGCTCCGTCCCCTCACCCGACACCAGCCTGCAGGGAGCAGCGTGACAAGGAGATTAAATGAAAGTGATGACGCTGTGCCACATTAGAGTGCACTGTAGTTGATACACTTTTCTACTATCTCTGTTGAGTGTAGCTTGGCCTGGGCTAACCGTGGTGCGGTATGGTAGGATTTAGTTAGCATCAGCTAGTCAAACAACAGCAGTACTTCAAATTAGCATAGTTTCAGCACTAGTGAGATAGATAGATAGATCAATAATGCTACTGCAAAAACTGAACACTGAACAAAATGTTTCCACAATATGCAGGAAAGGTTGTATTTATAATCGACTACAACAATTAACCTTTATTTCAGAGGTTGTGGCCAGCTTTGGTCAGGCCTGTCCAGGTTGTGAAATGCAGCTGGCTCTACTGTGATCCAAATGATCCAAAAACTATGGCCAGTGAAGTCAAGGCGTACGTGACAAATGGAAACAGTGCAAAAGAGAAATATATAGGCCTATATTGTAGCTTGCAATATCTGTCTTGTCAATTAAATTTAGTTCCTTGGGTGAAAAATGGATAACATCAAAGATCCGCAAGTGTCAATAGCTACCTGTGTGTGTTGTGAGGCAAAGCCAGGCCTGCCGTGTAGATGGCAATAGCCGTCAGGACCACAGCCTCGGTCTCCGACACCGGGAAGTGTTCCACAGCCATCTCCTGGAAGCGGATCGGCAGGATGTACAGAGCTACTCCTGTCAGGTGGCTGATCACCAGTGGAGTCAACACTGACAGCATGCCTGGACTGGACTGCAGAGACAGAGGAGAGAAGAAGGAGATTTGAATAAATTATTGTTGACTTCGAAGATTACCATTGACTCATTAACAGCATAGTACATGTCTCTGTCAAGATGGTTTATTATCCTGTGAGAAGGCAGAGAGGGGCAGGCAGGTGAGTCTGACTAACCTGTTCGATGTCGACGACACCATCCTCTGTTCTGGGCGGTGGAGCTACTAGTTGAACCCACAAGTCTAAGGCCTGTGTCATAGTCAAGGGCAAAATTGACAATCAAGTACTTATCAGTGCTAGTGGTACATAATGAGCCAAAACTTAAAAGCAAATCAATTTAAAATCATCAAAGCAAGTCTTAATACTCGCTCGCTCGCTCGCTTGTCAGTGTGCCCTAATTAAAATGAATGTAAAATAGCAGTGAGAGGATACGCGAAGCAGCAGTATGATGGCGAGCAGGCCGAAGGCTGGCATGTAGTAGCCAATGGAGACGAAGCGAGCGAGTGACGGCATAAGGTAGAAGAAGTAGGACTGGTGCAGGCGCTCCAGGAGGTTATTCAGCTTACGATACATTCCCTCCAGGAGCCTGGCAAGTGGAAACACAAAAGGAGTGTGATTATGTCGATTGAAAGTAATGGGTAAAAGAGTTTATAGTATATTTACTCAGATATACAAAAACATGGCAAGAAAAGAGAAAAAAAAACAATTTATGCAGCTGAGATCTCAAAAACAAGGGACATCTCACCTAAAAACAAACAAATAAAAATCAATATGATAAACAAAACACAGCTGGATTGGATAACTAACACTTAAACTTAATGACCTGGTCTGATCTGTCCATGTGAATGCATTTGCACTGACCTGCCGATGGTGGTGGCGTCAGTCTTGTACTGGCGGAAGCTGTTGATGCCCTTGATGGAGGCGGCTTCAATGTGGTAGCGCAGGAACAGGCCATGGTCGCCCCACGCCCGCCCACTGGCCTGCTTCAGCACCATCAGCATCATGGTCTGGACTGCATGGCTGTAGCCTGATGCGCTGTCCCAGTCGTTCCTCTGCAGCTATATTAAGATCCATAGGGAAGTGCTAAATATTTGCTATCCTACACCAAGACAACTTCAGGTAATCCACCATTCTGCTCACCAAACACATGATAGAAACAGTCAATTACAACAAATACATTTTCTAGACAAAATGTGACGGCATCTTCAAGTGTTCACAAGCTGATACCTTGCCCTGGATGGTGCAAAGGACCCCTATCTTCTGGCAGAAGGCATAGAAGAGGTTGGCCAGATCCAGGTTGGGTAGCTGGCCGTTGAGCCCTTCCAAGACCAGGTCCAAACTGGTGATGACATCATCGCTGAGCTCCAGGGACAAGGCTGCCTGGATGGAGCCGCCACGCCCCTGCAGCGGAGACCAGTCCATACCTAGATGAATGGTCACAGAGAGAGAGAGTCGGTTGAAGAGGGGTTTTTTTTTTCCATCTGTTTCCGATTTCCGGAACAGATGGGAATCCGGAAAGCTTGGAATTGGAAGGTTCTATCTGACCTTTTTTAATCAAAATTGAATTACCTAGACTAATCTAGCATGCATGGACAATTAACAGTCATCCATGTTATGCACTTGATTTGTAATCTGGCTCTTTGTTGGTGTGTTTGTGTTGGGGTGGGGAGGTGGGAGTGGTGGGAGGTGTGTATGTGGGGTTTTTTTTTTTTCTCCTTTTACTATTTTTTTCTGTGTGTTTCTATATTGGAAAATGCTCAAAATAAAATATTCAAAAACCCAATTTGAATTACCTACATATTCAAGATCTTTGGGTGTTACTTGTATATTTTATATTTTTTATATATTTTTTTAAATTATTTTATAGGTGTTTAGTTTTTTAAAGAAAAGCTTTAAGTTAAATATTTAAAAATATATAAAGGACATTAACAGTTTGGCCAGCTGGTATGTCAAATATGTGATGCTCAATATCTCAGAACTGCACTCAAGTCCAAGCTCGCAAAATAATAAACATAAACAGCTCAAGAAGCAAATAAGAAGCAAATCTCACGCCTTCAGCTAGTCCAAAACGCTGCTGCCAGAATGCTAATGGGTCTAAAGAAACAGGAGCATATCACCCTGGTCCTAGCATCCTTGCACAGGCTGCCTATAAATTTTAGAATTGATTTAAAAATTTTACTTATCACTTTTAAAGCATGACTGGGACAGGCCACAAACTACAATTTAGATCTTTTAATTCCTTATGAGCCTGTTTGTAACCTGAGGTCTGCGGGAACGTCTCTCCTAGTTGTTCCTAGATCCAAATTCATTTCAAGAGCGGATCGAGCATTTCCTGTCATGCGCTTACCGAAGAGCTCAGATTAGCTAAGTGTGTATCGACTTTTAAAACACTCTTAAAGACCCACTTTTTTTAGATTGGCTTTTCTGTAAACATTTTGCTCTACGCATTTCCAAGTTAACATTTGTAATTTTATCCTTGTTTTTTCTGTTGAATTGTCACTGATTTCCTACTGTTTCATTGTGTTGTTTTATTATTCTTTTATTGTGTAAAGCACTTTATAACTTCTGTTTTGAAAAGTGCTATATAAATACATTTATTATTATTATAAGAAGCTATTATTGTCAATTGGGTATTTTTAATATCTTATACTTTTCCCTGAATAGTAGAACTGCATAAGCAGGGAAAGTTGGGTGGTGCTGACTACTAATGTTTTGAGTATAGGAAGAATTCAGCCAATTCAGGGCTAGTTGTTGCAGTGTTTTGTAACAGAGTAAATGCACGTAATCACCTGTAGTGTTGGTGTGGTGGTAGCCCTCCAGCCAGGCCTGCATACCAATCAGATCATGCTCATTCACCAGGAAGATGATGTCCTTGGCCCAGTAAACCTGACCTACAGAGGAGCACAACAGTCATTAAAGCAAGAAATGCCATTGCTATCTTCTTATTGGGGGTGTTAATATGTGCTGGAGGCATGCAAGCTACCTGCTGTAATCTAATGTTTAAATATGCAGGTATATTGTAGCAGAGGGAGAAGGCACTGTGCACGATGTACTCACTCCTGAAGTACTGTGCCAAACCAAGCAGCAGCCCCACAGCCTGGTTGTTGCTGTTCCCTGGGCTGCAGGGGGCACTCAGCACCAGGGCTTCAGTCCGCGGGGCTCTAGGGGCCCGCAGGATCCCGTATACATTGGTGCCTTTCACCATCTGGAGAGGAGAGGGGACAGAGGAAGATATATATCTATATAGGGGAATATACAAAAACTAATATGAAAACCATGCAAAATTACATTTCTGCTCAATTCTTTAGTTAGATAGTTATGAAAGACTTACGTTTTACAAAAGGTGAATTCTAAGGTGGTAGAAGCCAATTTACTTTATTTGTAAGATAACCATATTTATTTAGGAATATGTTTATGTTTAGGAATATGTTTACATTACACACAACTGCAATATACAATGTGATGATCCTTGAATACAGTAAAGATCATATCACATCAAAAGTATCACCGATTGTGAGTATATTATGCCATAAAACTTAATACATCACTAAATCCATGCATCTCTCATCACAAACTCACATATCTCTCTTTGTTTTCATCGGGGAAGGGAAGCGTGCGAGAGAAGCTCTGGGTGAACACCTCCAGCCCTAGAGACTGCATGGTCTTCACCAGCCAATCCACTGGCATCCCGCTGCAGACAAAACATCTGGTTAGATCAGAACAGAGGCACAGCGCGGGACAGAGTGTTCCCTCTTTGTAGGTCTATGTAGCTTACCCTGCTTTGTTCTTATGCGCTGCAAACTCCCTGCCCGTGGCCAGAGCCCTCTCCCCTGCTGGGAAGCGCTCCTCCACCATGGTGGAGCCCATGGCGTTCTCTGACATGTAGGTACGCAGGGTGAACGGCTCAAACGCTAAGCCCATAAACCACGCCACACCCGCCATGTAACAGACCACGCTGAACAGGAGAGAGAGGGAGGAAGGGAGACATAAAAAACACATAAAGTTACAGCAATGGTGCATTTTTGTGCATTAAGGGTATTGCTGTATGGTAAAGCACAAGTGGACATAATGGGTTTGTGGTGCATTTGAGACTCACACATCACCTATCAGTGACTTAAGTCTCTCACCAGATTGGGGCATTGAGGCGGGTCAGCATGCTGATCAAAGCACGCCTTCTGTTTGGATCAGACAGCAGTCCCATAATGTCCTGTATCCTCAGGCCTGGCTAAGCACTGGACCCTGGGAAGCAGCACACACAATAATATCGATGACACACTTAAAATACATGATTATGAATTGATTATTACTCGTTACTCACGCATATCGAGCTATAGTGCTGGATATTATTTCTGCGCATTTTATCTGACAGGGCAATATTATTATTTCGTTCATCATATGGGTTTCTATACAGTGCCGAACCGGGCTGGCACTTCAGTTTTCTGCCAACCATTGTCACTGCATCGATTGACAGATGTGGTTAGCTTGCGGCTAGCTAGCTAGCTAGCTTCGCAAAGTGGTAAAACGTGTAAAATTGCGGGCTGTTTTGGAAACAAGCAGAGTATTTTGAGCAGACATCGCAGGGAACAATTCAATATTTGACTAAATGTAAATTAAGACATACCTCTTTCTGGTACACAGCGGGTCGTAGCCACCCAGAGAGGTGGGGCATTGGCTTTTACGCTTTTTCAGCCGCTGCTGAATTTTTCCCCATTTCCTTGTTCCTGTCGGGACAATAATGCGGCGCACTGACTTCCTGTCCAACACAAATTGATTCGCAGATGTGACTTTTGTTGGAGGTATAAACTCCAATGCCTTAATATTATTATTATTGTAACATACCGGTAATTGACATGGCCTTGTTATTACCTAGCCGTGTTAAAACTAGTATTTTAAACCATTTAGGATTTTGTGTTCATTACCTTCCTAGAAGACATAAATATGCAGGCAATTCACAACATGAACAAGCAACAAAACAAATCCAGGTTTCGCATTTTTATTGTAAACTTCACAATGCATATACAAAAGTGGAATTATCATGAACACAGAAAAAAACATTTATCCCAGAATCCTCCCACCATTCTTCACCATTCAAAGTCCAATAACACTTTCTAGGATGCGCCCAAAAACACAAGTCCAGATGTTCCCCCTCCATGCCACATCACTCTCCAGTGAGCACCGACACTTCTTGGAGGTGTTGCCGCACGACCTCATCCAGCACTTTGCTCACACCTTTACAAGCAGTCATGGCTGCCTCAATCAGAGTCTCTAGGTGATCCTGATGCAGTCTGGCATCCATCTGCAGCAAAGCGATCTGCCCTCCACGGGGCAGCAGGGCCAAGGCCAGCGAGCTTCCTCCTCCACTCTCCTCTGCATAGCATAAGTCTGCCAGGGGCGTCTCATCCACAAACCCCACGCTGCAGGCGCACACGTAGTCCCGCATGGGGATGCCGGCGTCGATCACCGCCAGCGTGGCAGCATTGACACACACACTGTAGTTCCCACCATCTGACTGCAAAATCTGTTTTGAGGGAAAGTTTGCATGCATGTTAGTATAAAATTAATTGTTTCTCAAAATCAATATTTTCCCAAGATGGTGCTGTTGTGCAAAATACACAACACTGAACACTAACCAAACAAATACACTTGCACCAGTCAAATCTACCTCCCAGTGTTCAACACAATCTGTCACTAACCTTGACGTAGATGTCTATTTGAGAGCGGGGGTAGAGCTGGGTCATCACAGCGGCTTCAAACGTCTGCTTGAGGTGCAGGCTCATCTCGGTGGACTTGCGGTCCCCGTGGGGTCGCCTCTTCCTCTCCGCCGTGCTGAACGTGGCCATGCTGTACTGACAGTTGATGATGGCTCGATCATGAAGAGTCCGACTACGTGAACCTCGTATCTAGGGGGGGGGACAAGAAAAGAGAAGTGTACATAAGGGGAATACTCCTCAATTTAAGCGTTCATGTGTGTTGTTCCTATATAAAGACTCAAAACCTATGCTGTCGTCGATACCTAAAATCTGGAGTTGCTCCATAGGTAATAAATGTAAGAATCAGCTTTGAATATACCTAACAATAAAAAAGTAAGACCAACAAAAGCATGAATGTTAACACTGAGACCACTATTTTGTTATGAATTAAACTTTGGTTGCAAGATCATCCTGCTTTACTGTCAGATGGTGCAACACTGACCTGAATGATTTCCTAAATAATGTTCTAGTCTAGTAACTTTATCATCTCATTCAATTAATGCTCTATAGAGCAGCTCCGACTTTTACATGTTGAGGACATAAAAGGCTCTAATCTTAGTTTAGTTCTCTGATTCACAGCTTTAGAGGGAACATGGTTTATGTTCACAAATATTGACGAGACTGACTGCCCTGCAAAACAGGAACAATTCTTAATTTGAATGCAATTTCATTTTGATTGCTTGTTCCTCTGAATTCAGTGTTGCAGAGAGAGTAAAACTGCTATTGTTAACACTCTGAAATAACAAGCCAAAATAAAATGAACCAAAAAGTCTTGCACTGCACAATCACACGATCTTATAAACCTGTGCAGCAGCAACAGCAGCATCAACACCCCCACCACACACGTTGGTCTACGTCAAGATGATGCAGACTCAAACTAGCCAGTTTATGTAACATTAGCTCAATCTCTTGCGCCCAAATGCTACATTACATTCACCGTTTATTGGGATTATAATTCTCCAACCGCTTTACCATTTATTTTGCTACGCTCACTCGCGTATGCATCTTTCTCCGGCTATCATTTTGCCCTGCGAGGCTTCTAACCGTTAGCTATCATTTTCTGGTCTAGCTAGCTAAACGCCAAGGCTACTTCTTACTTCATGAGGACCATAAACAACAGCCAGGGCTTTGGTGTTGCCCTGCTCTATGTACGCGGAGCCGTCAGCTTGGGCAAACACTCCCATACGGGCTTGTACTTTCCGCAGTTCGGTGGCTTTTCTCCCATCCAGTCGGTATCCCTGGTCGGACAGTAACTCGAGGCCCGCCATGTTTGCGCAAAACTTCGAATGAACTGAGGAACACCACACGTGTCTGTTGCTGTTAAGGAGGGACTACATTACCCATACGCCCGTTCGCTGGAATGGCTACGACAAAGCTAAAGCCACAAGTGGTTTACCTGTCACAAGTGAGAATGACCGTTGGTCATAGCTGCACCTGACACAACATATAGGTATGGTCTGCATCACATAATGACATATTCAATATCTGAAGTCCTTGAAGTATAGTGTCTTACCCAGTATTTACCCAGTATTAATGTATAAGCATTTGATATGGACATGCTACCTAAAATAATAGGAATCACACAGTGTGTCTTCATGATATTCATCCACTACTCTAGACTAAATGGTTCATTTTACTTCAATGACTTGGCCGGTAATTCTGTTCAATTTTATGTCAATGTGCTACGTTCATTAAAAGAAATAAACTTAAGTGTGGCAATGTGCTGAATGGCATAAATTCAATGTCACAATTCAAGGAAAGGTACACAACTTCGACACTTTTAAAAATAAAATTTATTAGCATCTCTAATGTGTATAAATAAAAACATATATGAAACAATGCATATACGTATAATGTAATGAGCTGAACAATAACTGGGTTACATGTGATACAAAGGAGCAGTCTTGTTTTTAGCCAGTGTATTGTGAGGAAAACTGTACCTTGAAATCAAGCTTTTCAAATATGCATACCTATAAGTTGCAAATCTACATTCTTTGATAAGAATGAAATAAAAATGGTTTAGGGACGGCAACAGGGAAATTATGGGAAAATTTGTAGTTTTGTGTTCCTGTTTCAGAAGACTTCAAAACATCTTTGCATTAATACATTATTATAAATTGTGTACTTCTTTAAGATTTCACTAACAATGCTGAGGCACAAAGCCACAACACTATTCACATTGAACTGATCAATTTTACATTACACTCTATAAAAATCCTGAAAAGGATTTTATTTCACTCTTTTCCATTTACTGGAGTCACATTGCTCCATAAACTCTTATCCTTATCAGCAGACCTGAAATCTAGGGACAATGTGAATATAATGTTAGACACAGCAACAAAATATAGTGATACCAAATGACAAATTTTACATGTAACTAACAGATCCAAATGGATCAAAAACAAACAACTAGATTTGCATTTTACTATTGTAACAAGGTTTGTCATTTTCTGCGATGGCTTGCTGTGACTGGGTCAGAATACCAAGAAGACAGTGAATGGATGTTCTGTGGGGTCTGAGGACTTGGCTCTCTAAGGCAAAAGCAAAGAAAGGAAAGAGCCTCTCTTCTTGTGTCATCCAATGTTTTCTATTTGGTCATGCTTTAAACACTCAACGTGTTCAAATGTCTTACAAAATTGACAGATATGCACATAGGACAAATACTACTTCTGAAAGCTGGCCAAAACTTTACAATAGCCAATGTAATGTGGACCTGTAACAGACCATAAATATACACCGTTGACAACTAGAGGCAATACCCTACAACCCACACAACTGTGTGTCATACTGCCACAGACAAATCAGTTACAATGTGTGGACTAATATTGGCCATTGTCTCAGTTTTTCCTCATAAATTGAAAAATATCACATTTTAAAAGGGGAGCACAACATCCAAGACTAGAACTGCTTCAAAGTAAAAAAAAAAAAAAAAAAAAAAATCAAAGTGGGTAGGTAAAAAAAAAAGAAAAAGGTGATGTGTCTGCTTTAATACGCAGGTGTATGTGACAGTGAGAGGTTATCGGCACCCAAGGATCATGGCGACCTCATTCAGCCTTGTGGAATGAAGGGACTATGTAGTAGATTTGAAAAATGATGGTCTCTGCTCCATCCCAAGTCTTTAGAAGAGTGCAAAGATCCCCTTATTTCATGTGTTTTAGCCCTGATATATCCACGTTCTCACGTCCTAAAACTCTGCAAACTCCTTTGCGCATTTTTCCGTTAAGGAAACACGGATGTCCTCCTCCTCGTAGTCATCAAAGTTGCTGGTGTCCCCTGGGCCTCTGCACTTTGGTATGAATGGGGCTTCCACCTGCAAGAGAAAAACACATTTTAAGAGGTATGCTTCACATGACACAAATATAAGGCTTTTGTGTATTTATTTCTTCAAAGTTGCCAGTCCACTTCAAATGTTCTTTTAGTTTACATGGGAGGACAGCAGTTAGCATGTTTTATAAATAAAGAGAAGTTTTATAAATAAAGAGAAGTATGTGCACAGAGCCACACAGAGACAGGCTCCAGATGTGCCATGGTTATCCCCAAAAATGTAATTCCATGTAGGGACGGGCATTATCATTATTATTATTAATATTATTATTATTGTAGATTTAGCTTCCAAGATTCCAATTCAATTAACCTGATCATTTAACCAAAAAGGATATTTAGTTTTTAGAGCATCTATTTCGTTAATCAATTATTAAGAAAACATGTATTATCTGGAAAACCATAAAAGCAAAATAAACAGAGGGCCAAACTGGGCCTAAATAATAGCCTACTGCAATAAACCTGCAGTGTAACACTAGAACGCCATAAAGCAGCATTCAACAAGCAAACAAATTAATAATTTTTCCTCTGCACAGAAGCGGTGAATAAAAAAAAACAAATAAACAGGCCTCCTCATTTATGCATCACCTCTAGCTGACAATTCTGCTTTTTATGTTACTTCTACATCACAGAATCCCACTATATTTTTCTAGTGGAAGCATTTATTCTGAAAGCAATAATTATTCTAAAACACTGGGGCGACAGTAAATGGGGTATGAAAATGAATGGTGCTGAAATAGGAATTTACTAATTAGCCCTGTACCAAATCGTAGCAAGAGAGTTCAGGATGAGGGACACATTTTACAAGAAAAGGGCAGACTGAAGTTAATAAATGCAGATGATGACTGTACAATAACCTAGGCAGATCAACAGATCAATGAGATTAAAGCCCGGGCTAAATATCCATTTCGATTAATTGAAAAAATGCATTATCATTCTCATCCCTAGTACATGGGATGTGCCACAGATGCCTCACAGGCAGCACCAGGGCTGGACGATTTCCAAGTGAAAATAACAGCTCTGATTGGTCAGTTGTGCATCACTAGTAACACACAAACAAAAACATACAAGCCCCGTGTTACATGCTACATGTTACATGCACCTGCAAATAATGTTAATCACGCACAAGCACAAAACAAGACTGATAAACCATCTTCAGATAACTTTCCAGAAAAAAAAACTACTGTTGCAGCATCATAGCCAGGAATTTTACCACTAGCAAAAAAAAATCAATATCAACAAATCAATAAATAATTAGCTTGGGTTTTACAGGGGTAATACTGTTTGGTGTCACTACGAAATGTGTATAGTGTCTTGCCTTCCTCTCGTAGATTGCGATCCAGTCCGTTGTGGCAAACCACTTGTGGCCCTTGATGTCGTTGACTCCGTTCTTCAGGTTGCCGTAGCGCTTGGTGAGGTCGACCTGCAGCAGGTTCCTCAACAGATCCTTCAGGTCGGAGCTGAAGTGGGACGGGAATCGCACCTACAAGGATCAAAGTTTGGCTTCATTTTAAAATTTGTAATTCGAATTCTTCCCACCTGTGAACATATGAGAACTTTGTACATGCACACCAAGACATATACTTAACGTTTTCCTAAAATATAAGACAACTACAGATAGAAAGTGCATTTTCATGTAAAGAACATTTTTTTATACCCGTTTCCAATCAGACCTTAGTGCAGAAATGTATAAATACAAACACCTGCTCACCTTTCCAGACACAATCTTCTCATAGATCTGAATGGGTTGATCTGCAAAGAATGGAGGATAGCCAGCTGCCATCTCATAGATGAGGACTCCGAGGGCCCACCAGTCCACAGCTTTGTTATAGCCCTAAAAAGAATGAAGAGGACAGATATATAATACTTCTACTACTCATAATAAGCAAACACAATTAAACCAAGATTTGACTTAAAATTAAACAAAAGGTAACTAATTTCCATAGACAGTGTGCTTGTTTTTGATCCACATATTTACATACAACATAATCACTTTTATGACTTCCAGCTGCTTTTAATGTATAACTTCCTAAAGTACTAAAAGAGATTTTTCAGATCTGTAGGGCATTGAATCCGAAGCCTCCCACCTCCCAAATTGGACCAAATGATAATGAAAAAGCAAAAACGGGGTTAGTCTTTGTCATGGCAAACAGTCGCTTTGAAAAATCCACCCTTGGATACTGTTACACTGTGAGATATTATCGATTTATGATTTGAGATTTGTGCCCCTTATTCAGAATGCAACATGTTTTGTGGCTGCATTACATTATGCATTATGCACTGCATTAGCACTTAGGCTACTTTCAGTGGAGAAATTAGTAGCTCTATGATGGATTTCTTGCTGTAGGATTGCATGAGTCTAAGAAGGAACACAACCTACACTGAAGAAACCTGATGTTTACTGTTGATGTTTTAGATGACTCAACATTTTTTGCTGTCAAACTCCATTGTAGCTGCGCTGGAAAACCTCAACATGGCGTCACATTGTGTACGTTTGGCCAGTTATCCAGGGGAATAAGAAAAATACACCACCAAACAACAAGTGGGCCCAGAAAGATACATCGTCACTAGCTGTTTTTTAACTGTTACAAGTGTTTTAGGGTGGACTGTTCCTTTCAGTACAGACATAGGAAACTATACAGTTCCTGTACTGATGACATCTGACATAATCTGTTCCATCTCTCTGTTCAGACATGTGTGACTGAGCTCAACATTATAGGACCTCCATACTTTGCTGAGAATGATTTCTGGTGCCAGGTACTCCGGTGTCCCACACAACGTCCAGGTCCTGCCTTTTACCCGCTTGGCAAATCCAAAGTCTGTCACCTAGGGGTCAGGAGCACACATACTGTAAATAGGCAAAGCGTTGACAACCATGACACAGTCGCATTATGGATTCATCCATCGAGTCATAGCACACCTGAATGTAGCCGTGATGGTCGATGAGAAGGTTCTCAGGTTTCAGATCTCTGTATATGAGATCTAGTGAATGGAGGTACTCAAATGTCAGCACTATCTGGGCGGCATAAAATCGTGCGTGTGGTTCACTGCAGAGGAGAGGGAGACAATGGTGTTCACAGTTGCCAAAAACACAAGCAATCTTAAACAGCTAATCAGTCAAGATATGTGCACAGAACAAAACAGCAGCAAACAACAGATTAAATCAAGGGCGCATTCCTTGGGATGACACCGTGTATTTACTGTGCAACAAGCTGATGGTAGATAATATTACTCACCTGAACCTTCCAATTCGTCTTAGATGTGAGAACATCTCTCCTCCTGGAACATACTCCATCACCATGTACAAATTGGAGTTGTCCTGAGAAAAGTAAAATGACACTTAATACCTAGCTGACAATTGAATAAAACAAATTCAACACTTAAATGAAGAAATTGACACTGTACCTTGAACGAATACTCAAGTTTGACGAGAAAGGGGAAGCTCACAGCCTGTAATATTCTCTTCTCATTTAATGTGTGTTCTATTTGCTTGAGTTTCACCACCTAATAGATAAAAAGTCATAAAAAGCAGGCAAATGTCACTTATACTAGCAACAGACCGACATCGAGAATGTTGTTAGTTTGTTTTTTTAGCTGCATCCCATTTCATTTATGAAAAGAACCCAGTAATCCAGACAACAACAAGCAATAATGTCAATTTTGGGAGGAGCCTAGCAGATGGTTCTTGGCTGTAGAAAAAACAAAATCAGATCACAATAACATAAATACCTCAGTGGCACTCAACCTGTAATGTCACCGCACAGTTGCACGAAACCCAAAAATTCCAAGGCACACTCCATTATTACTTGAAAATATCCCATGAAGCCAAAGATAAGCTGCTAAGCAGGGAGCACACTGCCACTGACCTTTTGCTTGTCCAGTATTTTCATGGCAAAATATTGCTCTGTTCCTTTATGTTTCACCAGCATGACTCTTCCAAATGAGCCGGTGCCCAGGGTCTTTAATCTGTCAAAGTCATCTAGGCACGTTGTGCTCTGTGGAAATAACAGAGTATGTTAGCCTACTTTGTGGACGCAGCTACCTCAAACGTTAACTGCAACTGCAAGGCTTTTCATCACTCTCACCTGTGGTGGACATTCCCATTTCCGTAAGAAGTCTTCTTTGGCTTTGGCTAGAAACTCTTTCACTAAAAGGGAGGACAGACAAGACACAGTTAGCATACATTACTTATCACACAAACTGGAATATTGGCTTAAGAAATATATTTGGGTTTTGGATGGAACTGGCAAAAAAGACCAATGCTACTAGATATGCTGCTAGAAAGGGAAAGGGAGAAACTGCATGGAAATTAAATTGTAAATCAACGGAGGAAAACACGGGCAAAGTCAAACTCTCATCTGCATAGAATATTAAATGGGATATTAAAAATATCACATCTTTTGTTTCTAAAGATAAGACAAAACACGGACACAAAACAACAACATCCAAGACAGGCAGATTAGTAAGAAATGATGCAAAGAGACTCAGTATATTTTTCTTTTCTTGTTATTTAGTAATTCAGAGGGAAGGGGAAAAAAATCTCTCAGAAATCACAGGAGAGATCTCTCTGAGCACTGAGCTCTTGTGCATCACTTTCTGTACTATAATACTGTTTTAGGGAAGGCTATGAAACTCACACGGCATTAAAATGATAAGCAAGGACAAACCAACATTACATGGGGAACACAGCAGACAGCAGATATCCAGAATGACAGAATGTGGATGACAAAAACATTGACTTATTATCAAAGCACACAAGAAAGCAAGCATCTCTAGCAAGTTATCACAATGAGACCAATGCTGTTCTGCCATTTTGGTCATCTTTTGGAAGAATGAGCATACCAAAAGTCTCTATTGATCACCAACGATTTGCAGGAACAATCACCCACATGGATGGGATGATACGGAAAAAAAGACAGAGAGAAAGATAGATAGATTTTATGTACTTAACAACAAGTATATCAGATCAACACACATGAAGCATATGTAGTGAATAAAGCAACAAGAAGTAAGGAAAGAAAACAGAGTTGACATTCTGCGATAAGAGGAATTTAAATGTAGACTGACTGTCTACTGTCAAAGTGTCAGAGATTCACAAAACAGGTATGTCAAAATGCCATGTGGCAGAAATTCAGTCGTGCATATCAGTTCAGATTGAGAGGATAAAAAGCACTGAATACTTGGGGGAAGAAAAAACATTGTAAGAAGCAAAGTGGAAGCCTTGTCTGCCCATAAACGTTCCTGAAACTCATCCCTAAGGGCTTTTTGTTTTACCTTGATATTCAGTCTTTAAACTGAAGTAGTTTTGAAATCATGATGCATTACAGGGCACCAATCAAAATGACTTTAACAGTTAGGCTATTAGATATTCCCTATCCAATCAGAGAATCTTAGCTGTTGAAAAATATGAAGTCCCTCTGTACGCACAAGGGTTTTTCCAACACGTTGTACCTGAAAGGACAAATGAAGCAGTCTGACGCCAGCACAATTAGCCAGGCCTTCCTGACAGCAACGCCAGAATCCAGACAAGCAAAACACAGTAGAATTATGTTAATTTGTCCTGTTACGTTTCAGTACGAAACACAATTCATAGGCATAATGAAATTAAGTAGGTGTGATGACAACAACTGTTCATCTCCCTATCCAAGTGTGGCTGTAGTGGCTTTTCCATAATGGATATTGGCAAGGTGGTTAGGACAGCTCACAAGGAGACACATACAGGAGACACATACAGTGCACACAGGTACCATATATAGGTAACCAGGTCGTCTTGTGAGAGCAGCTATACTCCAGACAAATCTGCAGCTCAGGGCACAGTGTCAGCTTAACCAGGTTTAACAGTCAGCCGCAGCCGGGGAATCCAGGGATCATAACTATACTCAGAAGAAATGCTTGGGAATATGGGAGCCACTGCTGATCTGGTCATCTCTGTTTCCCTGAGTGTCTCTGCCTGGCAATGCTCACTGTGCCTGGTCTCTCTCAATAACCCAATAAATCTCAGCAGAACATATTCACAGCATCATAAAGTGACACTAGTTTAAACAACCCGAGTGCGTAACTGACCACAGATAGTTTTCTGCATGTTTTTTAAGAGTGTATATGCAGGTGCTTGAAAGCTGCAGAGGATTTCTGGTGCAAATTGAAAATACAAACAACTTGACTAACTGTAAGCCATTATTTTTGCCTACCTAGGACCTGATGCAGTTAATTCAGCAGATACGACAAAAAGCAAATATTGCCGTAATGTTAACACCTTACATTAGGCATAGGGAAACATTTCTGATTTATAACACTGGATGCTCACTGATTATCAGCTGCATACATCAAAGTATACAATCGCAAATTAACTCTGGCCTAGGCCTAGTTACGTCAAACCTTTCAAAGCTTGTAATACCCCTTATCCTCTGACGAAGGTCTGATGACAAGCTGCTCCAGTCAATGACAAACTGTGTGTGAGAAGTGGGCCTAGGTGGACCGTTACCACAGCAAGATTAAAAGGGCTCTAAATAAAAAAAACGAGTGAGATAATTCCAGTGTGTGTGTGTGTGTGTGTGTGTGTGTGTGTGTGTGTGTGTGTGTCTGTGTCTGTGTGTATGTTGGGAAGACTTGTAGTAGGACCCAGTTTTATGAATGGAAAGAGGGCATTTGTCATTTCTTCACCATATTTGGTCACTGTGCTGCACGGAGGGAAAGCTTTGTTTATGCAGCCGAGAATAAAATGTGGTGGTGAAGGCTGAGGCAGAAACAGACCCACGCAGTCTTCAAGTAAAAATGAATAGTTATTTCTAACAACTCCTCATGGGTTTGTGATTTATTGCTACATATTTAAGATCACCACCATCATTGCAAAGTTTGCAGCTGATATAACTAGTTATGCATACAACATAAGAGGCTGCAACCATAGTTCACCACATCCTGATTGTTTTTCATGTATTTGAGGATGACACCAGAGCGTTGGCTGCATTTTCCTCAAGCGACCCTCGCATGGAGGCTCGCTGGTGCTAGCCTGGAGATTTTAGCCATTAGCCAGGGATTTCCATAGGGAGCGACTACACGCCACGGCTAACTGTGTGTGTAACTGTTACAGGCCAGGAAAGCTACCATCAAGGGGCGATGGAATGACAGGGCCTTCTGAGGGCTAATCCCCCCATAGCTAGCGTTAGCCTGCTATCTGGTCAACAAACTTGATTCTACTTGCGATCCAGTCGGCATTCCCTGCTTAAAAGGGCTTTCAATGTGTAAATCTATCAATATGGAATGTATCGATACACTTTGCTTTGCAGCTCTCCTAGCTGTCAGGGTTCACACGGGCAATGCCCCCTTAACTTACAGCCAAGGGATTCCAATGACAACAACCAAAGGGGTCTCTTGCTACTGCTAGCTAGGCCTTCAACTAATTTTATCTGCAGATGAGAAATCACAACCACTTCGTTGCATGGTATTTTATCGCACAGCAGCTAAAAGGGCGAATGTTTACAACGCTGGTGGGATGAATGTGCGGGGGATGTTGGCCCTCCCCTGCTTTACTGAGGGTGCCAGATAGCACAGTGCTTTGCCAGTTTCAGTGTTAGCGGGCTAGCTAGCTAGTTTGTGGACGCTTGATAAGCGACAACACCGAATCATACCATAAAACATCATTATCCCAAGCAACTGTCCCAACTCACCGCTCTCTAGCTCGTTGCCCTTCTTGGCGGTGGCAGCGTTTCCCATGGTATGGAAGACACGGCGATCGCTCAGACTGCGAGAGATGGCGGTAGCTAGCTACTACAGCTGATGTTGGTATTCCCGAGCTTTTCGTCCTTAAATTGGGTAACCTCAATCGATAAAAATATATAGATCGATTCACATGTACAGAGATTAATTCCAAATCCCTTCCAGCAGCCCCCTTCTCTCCCTCAAAGATGCCCGTTCTGACTAATTCAGTAATGCCTGTATCGTTGACATGAAGCTAGCGGTCACTTCTGTGCTTCTCCCCCTTAGCAGCATTCACGGTTGCTCTGGATTGGCCAGAGATGTCTGTGTCAAGATACCAAACTTGACTCGCTTCCGCGTTTTTTGTGCATCACGATTGCATTCACTGATATGGAATGACATTTGAGCATTCATTCGCCTGACTTTACTAGTAGCTAAATATAGGTAGGCACTAATACTTTTTTGTTTGATTTGTAACTAGTGACTAATCCCACTGTTATTGAGCGCTATTGCAAATTTAATAGAATTTCTATATTGAAAAGATAACTTGTAACCATTCTTGTTATCATGAATTTGATATTTTATTATTTAGTAGAAGTTGAATTTTTCAGTATTCCTAGAAACGTTTATACATATTTCACATACTTTCCCGTTTTTACTATCTGCACATGAAATAGCTTTCTTTTTGAATCATATGAATGTTATGAATGTGCATCACAGCTGTCTTTGTGTCATGTACTGGTAACAGTGTTTCCTCTGTATTAATTTAGCAGAAAGGAAATTACAACCACTGCTAGAGAAAATTAAATTAAATTAAATTAAAATTAGCATTGTAATTTAGTTTTACAATCATCTGAACTGAAAAACTGAAAAAAGTCCAAATGTTTTAGAAGTAATGATTTTATCATGATTAAAATGAATAACATTTTTAGCACTGCAACCCCAACCTGAAAAATAACGTAGACCCAAACAGCAACAGATATGGGACAAAACTAGAATTATCCTCCCAAGCACCACAGCTGCATAAAATTACAGAGGAAACACTGAGAATGGTAATGTTTGGATTTCAACTGTAACTAATCCAGTCTGAAGGATCAGTGATAAGGATTAGTAATAGTAGGTTATTATAATAGTAACAATTATAATAGTGATAATTAGTTACTGTTCCAATTAGTCACTACTAGCCAAACTATTATTGCATTATAGCCACTGTTGAAGCCACCATTGTCAAATAAAAAATATTAGCATATAGCTTCCTGCTGGTCTTTTTTTTTTTTTTTAATTCATTTATAATTTATTCAAAATAAATTGTTGATAATTTTAAAGAGGCTACTAGTAAAACTTAATAGTGATATTTTAAGAGCGAGAGAGACTAGTGCTCCACAGAGTGCTCATTGAAATTCTACTCACAATTTCAGTATTGACCAGTAATTGTGGAATACTAACTAATGAGAGTTGGAGTAGTAAAATGTTTATGTTCCGTCACGCACACACACAGAAAAAGTATAAGAATAATAATAAAATGAAATATTTATTGAACATATTGAGCATTCTTTCTAACTCCAAAAGCATTAAGGCTCTCAAAACAACAAGGCTTGGTTCATATTTCAAGCAGAAACAGATACGACAAGGTGCATGCAGTCAAAATTCGCGGCCTGGGTGAAATAGAGGCATTGCAGAAGCATTCTAGAACCCCCAAGCAGCCATGTTGGGAGACCAGCACATAATTTGAATGCAACTGCCAGGTCCACCTTGCAGCTGTCAACACTGCACCAAAGTCAGCTTTTCCAATAAGGCAGGGACAAGGTCAGAAAAAAACAAAATGTATGACTTCCCAAAATTGTTGCACATCAAGGAGAAAAAAACAAAACAATTATCAGAAAAAAGAAGGCCACTAGGATAATCAATCAGTCAATAAAGGCGTCGAGGCAGACAGCAATCAGTAGTCCAGCGCAGAATGAGTTGTGATTGACAGAAGGCAGGTCCTAACATAACCACAAACAAGGTGGTTGAAACTTTTATTTTAGAGAGGTAAAAGCAGAAATCGGACATGTGGTGAACCAGAAAAAAATTTGCTTTAGCTTGACACGTTTGATGGCCTCTCGTTCACAGTGATGGATTACCTTTACGACCAAATCAGATGTCTCAGGAGTTGTTTGGAATTGAATGGGAGTGAATGGCCTGTGATGTATGGAAAAATGTATTTCAAAATATGTTTAATTGTGGCACATGCACAACCGTCAGAACTAGATGGCACTCAGTAGAACTTTTTCACCAAAAGTTAATAATTTCTTCAATGCCCCATTACTAGCTTGTTTTATATCAGGAGATGCAGACATTTTCATGACTGTGCCTGAAATGAGATATGAGTTATACCTGTTCAAATTCTAGCCACTTTTAAGCATTTTAGCCAATTATTGTAACACCACGTGACCAATCAGCACTGTTTGTTCAGTGGCCATTAGGGCTGCCCTTCTACTATTGCACCAAGTTTTGGAAAAATTGGCAGGGTGGTTATGTCTAAACTGGAAAAGAATTATCCTGTGCCCCCATATTGTTTAACTGGGCCAATAATCCGTTCAGAAGTTATACGCCTTTTTGTGACAAGCCACGCCTACTACCACGCCCTCCTTGGGCTAATCAGTGTGAAAAGAAAGTGAATCACTAGGGATGGACGATTCTAAATTTTTTGGAGTCAGTTCCAACTCTAACTCCTTGTAATGGAATTGATGGAACCGTTTCTAAATCAATTCCGATTCCAAATGAAAATCAACACAAAAATTGAAGTTCTACGCTGGTTGGCATTCAACGAATGAGCCTTGATTTTCTCCCTCTCCCCTCCCCCCTCCCCACTTGTTAGTAGGCTATAGATCAAGGGCGTAGAATTGGGTAGGGACGTGTCCCTACCCAATATCAAGCGACTCTGAAATGTCCCTAGCAATTATTTTGATTGACAATAAACGTTGTTTTGTCCGTCAGTGTCTAGTCAATGTTAATAGATCGCGTTCTCTACTACGAGTCCCGCTGCATTGGTGTAGTGCTTTGGTGTCCTGCGTTGGCATAGCAACGGACGCTGTAACGAAACTTATAACAGCTGTTTTAGAATGTCATTGCATCACCCGGACCATTTTTGCAGCCCGGATAAAAATTGGCGTGACACCGCCTCCCTAGGTTTGGTGACTTGCTCAGGCAGGAAGGCAGCCACTTGCTCAGTCAGGATGGCAGCCAAAAAAAGAAAGGTGGACATTAGGAGCTTTTTTACAAAAAGTCAAAATGTAAGTAACTCGAGGAATATATTTTCGGAATTGCTAATTTGCAGAGTCAACAATAATAGTAATAATAATAATAATAACAATACTCAACTAAGCCATACATTTTCTCACTCTTCATATGGCATGCATCAATGTATTATTTTGTCAGGTGACAGAAACAGTCCAGCCAGGTAGTAGCTCAGACAGAGGAGGAGAGGCAGGTGGAGGGGCAGGGTCACAGGTGAGGCCTAGGCTTGTAACAACATGATTATATAAGTAGGCTAAATGTAGATATTCGTTTTGTGTTACACTGAGGTTGTACTGGTATACTAATTGGTCTACTAAGCACTCAACCCATACATGGTTTTAATAACGTGGGCATGAATACTATGTTCTGCTGCTCTTAATCATATAAAATATACAAAATAAGTAAATATTATTAATATAAATTAAGGCTCTAGATTAGATGACATGAAATGGCAGTCAGAAGTCTATCATAAATGCAAAACGCCTCAGCTTCCAGTGGGGGTTACATCCCCTCCGGACCTCCCCCATTTGTGTCCCTACCAATGTCAAAATCAAACCTACGCCCTTGCTATAGATAGGCCTAAATCAGAATTAATTAATTATGAATTAATTTAAATGAAACAGTTTCTACGATTCCAGAGTCAGGAATCGACTCCAATTTCATTTATTTGTAGAATCGATTCTCAGAATCGACTCTAGAATGGACTCTTGGAGTTAACTCTCCATCCCTATTAATCACTTCTTCCTTGTCCCGTGACCAACTGTTCCACACAAAAAAAAAAAAATAAAGCTCTTAATTACACTCTTCCTTGATCTGTTTTTTTTTACAGTCTTCACTCAATCTCACTAGTCACGATTACATTTTAACTATATTTTCACTGGTCCAAATGTAATGTAGGACTTGTCAGAATGATAAAATACAATATCCTCCAAACAATTTTGTCTAGCCTTTCTGGCTAGAACCAGGTGTAACAAAATAATACAGATGACGGTAGCATAAAACATTTTTTTGCTAGCTTGTAGTAGCAGCAAAAATAGTAAAGGGGATTTTGATAACAAAAAGCATGAGGATTTAGATCTTCACCACAGGCAATTAGATAACGTTAGCTAGCTTAAAAGTTAACGCTAGTTTTAATATCACTAGCTAGCATTAGCTGCCAGCGAACGTTATCACTACTGTTAAAGGTGGTACCTGATTTGCTAAATGAATCATAAAATGTAGCTAACGTTAGATAAGGAAAAGTTGCTTCACTAGATTAATTTTTGTGTTTATTGATTGCATACGTTTCTTACCACTCTGATTGTCAGGTACATCCTAAATGCTGACAGGCACTTTTTTGCCGCCACTGTTTCCGTCCAGCTTTCCTTACAGGCCTATTGTTTTTGAGCTAGCTTAATGAGCGTTAGCTGGCTAAAACTAGTGGAACTGACCTATATGTGGACTAGCTGAAAGCTAGCACATTCATGGTATTCCCACTATTTCTTTATTGTTAAAAAGAAACCCCTCACAAATTCTGCTGAAGTGCAAGGAAAACACTCAAGCCCCTATGGCCCACCTGTCTCCATGTGAATGTCTGAGAAGGCCTGTTTGAAAAGGAGCAACTCTGCCCAACATTTCATGCCTGGGCAAATGACATTTTACAATTGTATAATCATTGTGTAATTTATAAATGATGTACTGCTTGCAAATGTCTAAATGTTTAAAGCAAAAAAATAAATCACTCAATTATTATTACTATTATTAAGCTATTATTAGTAGTAGACCTAGTAGTGTTTTTGTTGTTATCTCCAAAAAAAAAAAAGTTCTCTACTTCTACATGCTTTCAGAAGACCCCACACCAACTTTAAATTGATCTATTCATTAAGACATGTATTGGTATAATTGCCTTATATAGGCTACAGTAGCTTACTGTCTGGTGTTACAAATTAGTTTTCTGAATTGCTGAGCAGGCTGTTTCATTTCAAGCCAGAGGGATCAGCTGTCCCATTAGCCTGTGTATGTTGTTGAGACAAATAGCGAGTTTAGAAATTATTGAGTGATGTTGGGAACTAGAGATAAGCCTCATTAAGGTACAGGGCCATGTAGGTGGCTATAGCTGTGTTCATGTTGAATGGGTGTCGAGGGGGTTGGTTCGGATCCCAGAACTTCCTGCTGAGCCTTCTGGAGGTATCACAGGTCTAATTCAACTAAATGTTTGATGGGAAGTGCCCAGCCGCACTCACACACTCAGCGCTGTAACATTCAGATAAGGTGTCTGTTGCTGCCTGTCTGATCCTCTAGTCATTTGTGGGTTAGTAGCCTACATTCTTTTAAATATGAATTGGGCTTCAGTATGGATTTTCTCCCTGGATTATGACACAGAGGCTGTTATAAGCTTGATACTCTTTTTACTTATTAAGATATTTAACCATATTCTAATTTCTCCCCCCACAGAAATGAATGGTGGAGAGTGAACAGTGATATCTGGTGGGTAATTGTAAACAGATTAATTCCTTCTAATAAATTAAACTTTTTAAGCAAGCATACTTCCAACTGCTTTCAGCCACACATTTTCTCCATTTTCTCTTTTTTTTTTCTTTTCTTTTTTTACTTCGTACTGCTAATAATAATAATATAGAAGGAAAGTGAGTGAGAAAGAAAATGAGAATCTAACTAAAATTCAGTACACTATACTCAAATTAACCCAAACGGCCTCATAACTAGATCTTGAGGACGTTCAAGCTCAAACTAATTGACATGGTGTGTAATTCACCCACTTACACTCACAGCAGGAAATGAGATTAGATAGTAATCATCAGTTATAGTTATCAGCTACTAGGACTTTTCCTGTGAGACAGGATGGACAGTGTGATACAAAATGTAATAGTCCAATATTACTGTATGCACCCTGCAGGTTGACAAGCAAATGCTGCCTGGTAATTACGCCACACCACACCAGAGGGCAGCAATGCTCTGTTCCGGATAATTTGTGATGAAAACCTGTACCAGCCTTGTATGCAGTGAGCACATGCCTTGAGTCAAAGGGACTTGATTTAATTTCTTGATTTAAGTTAATTGTGGTGAGTCTTTGCATTCCGTTTTCCGTAAGCCTAATTTCATTGCATTTGTCTGAGACAAGTCACAGCTTGTTGTCCACTGTGTGAATTTCACATGTACAAACAAAGCGCCTTCTCTTTCAAGTGGCACTTTTTCTGACAAATACGTGACAGCACAGAATGTCCTAAGACTCTTGTTAAAGCTGTGGTGTGCCTAATTGTTCAAAGGAGATGCACTGATGCATTTCTGTAGCTGTCTTTGAGTGTGTCACTCAAAAAATGCAGCATGTATTTTCTTTTTCATTAAAATGTGTGGGAGAGTGTGAAGAGATATTTTGAATATTGAACGTGAAGCTCATCTGTTTTCACTCTTTTATCTCCTCATTTTTCCTTTCTTTCTCTATTCCGCCAACAAACAGCATGTCATGTTCATCCCAACTGACCAGCTGCTCTCCATATTGGCTTTCTTATGTTCCTTGCAAACAGGGTCGGCTGTGCTTCAAAGGGAATGATTGATGCCCTTTAATGAATGAATGAAAAGCCATATCTTTCGGTTTTGGTTTTGGTCTTGGTCTGTTTGGACTTAAGTGCAGTAACCCAGTTATATACAGTATGTTGCATTATTTCTGCCTAATGCATTCGCTGAGCTATATTATCAACAACAACAACAATATTAATAATAATAATCGAATTAATTTTTGCTTTAACCAAGCATCTGTGTTCATTTATTTACAAATATGTTTAATGTTTACCATATTTTAAACTTTAAATATTATTTTTAACTTTTATTTGCCCAGGCAAGGGATATTGGGTAGAGTCTCGCTTTTTCAGACACGCCCTGCTACACATTCACACAGGAGCTGCCTAGTACAACCACAGATTTCCTCTGTTGGCCGCTGACCAACTCCACTCCAGTGGCTGGGGCTTTAATGCCTTCCTCAAGAGCACAACAACAGAATTCATAAGGAGTGGGGTGTGTTGCAACTCTCCAGTTTCCACTTTTCACTGGCTCCCTAAATTCTACCCTCTTTCTGGGATTCAAACTGACAACCTTTCAATGGCAAGCTCTCTCATTTCAAGGTTACAACTGCTTGGATTGTACAGTCTTATGTTTCCCGCACATTCCCCATAAAATCATGCTCTTTTTTTCTGTAACTTGTTGGTAGGGGGTGGGAGGGGGTGATACAACCTGTAAGAAGACAATGGACTGTTGCTCTTCTTGGTTATAGTGTTTCAGGAAAGAAGATAACAATTCGATCAAAAACTGACATGTCTTAACTCCTGCACTATTCCAAGGCTGTGAGGTGATTAAAGAGAGAGAAAAGGTGACTGGTTGTAAGAGAGAGATGATCTGGCTATCTCTTTATTATCAATCACCAGCTCCTATTAGGATGTTGCATGTGGTTCCAGGACATTACCCATTTCCTCCTCTGTATATCAAAGCCTCCAGGTCCCCCTCCCTCCCTCCGCCTAATTCACTCCAGATGAGCACAATGGGACATTTGATTTAGTGTGCAAAGACACATGTATACAGCTGTGTCTGCCTGCCTCAAACAGCTGGCGCAGAGCTTCAGTACAACTGCAATTCTTAATCATGCATTTGTTTATGTAATTAAGATCAAAAAACAGAGCCAAAGACTGTGTTCTATTATCCTCAGCTGCAGACTGATCAGATATTTCAGCGTGATGTAGATGTTGTCTTTGTTGTAGCTCACACTAGTAAATGTTCATGGTTTAATGACATACAGGTGATACAAATCAAGTGCAAGCTGCAAAAGGTCTTCCAAGTGTGTGTCAACACACATGACAGCTCACCCAGTGAATATAGTTCCAGTGCATGTGTACTTTGGACCCCAGTCAAGAGGCTCAAATGACCCATAGCAAAGGCCTACTGTCTGATTGTGTAGCATGTAGGTAATTTCTTTAATCACTTTTTATTAAGATGTTTAAGCCTATAAGACACAGAAAAGAAAAACAGGATTGTGAGAACAATGAGTCATCAGTATGCAGAGCTTGCCTTTGGATGTGTAATGTTTGTGCCAATTTCTCAAAGCTTCACACAGTCCTATTTTTGTTATATAGCCCTCGTGACTTCCAAGGATTTGATCCTGGTATTTGCAGTTTGGTGCCCTCTTCCTCTCTGTTAGCTCCAAGCTGGGTGCGCTCTGGGCATCAAGAGGTATCATATAGTGTATCTCTGTCTGGGAATGTTGATCTCAAAACCATAAGGGTTTGTCTCTATTCAGTCTCTTCCACTACACCAGGTCTCCATTGTGGCTTCATGCGGGAAAAATCCAAGTTGTTTTGTCCTTTGGCAGGCTCAGTGGTGCACTACAACATAAATGCCTGTAATTTCACAACCACAAGATAATGTATTCTTACCAACAGAGGATGGTCTCAAAGTGCTCAGACAGTTGCACAGGCAGCTAATTTGGGATAGATGCACAATATCCCTTTGAAGTTCTGCTTTAGTGCTAGTGCTCAGAAATTTCCCTCCAGAAAACAGAGCATAACAGCTTCTCTGTAGTAGATTGTTTTTAGTTGCTGAAAGGAAGGTAATATTGTTGCATTTGATTAAGTGGAAAGTTGATTCATCAACAAGGCATAGCATCCATGAAGAACAGTCTATGTGCAAAGAAAGAAACAGAAACTGCCCTGGTTTGAGTCACCTTGTCAGTCACATACTTGCATATTCTGTTTCAAAGAAATTTATTATTTTCTTTTAGGACACAGACTGAACCATGGTTATTGAATGAAATCAATGGTCCATCAGAACATCTTTTTTCCAGTTTTTATTCATAGATGCAGTGATTCATGCCTACTGTGAGAGGTGAAGATATTGGCTAAGGCAATGCAGAGACACAGACACCCAGTCAGTGTCTTTCCTACTGCAGCATTTCAGAGATGGCAGAGATTATGGGAGGATAACACTGCACAACATGGCCGCCCAAACCAGATCAAAGCAAAGACAATCAAAGCCAGAGTGAAAGCTACAGCCACAGTAAGCTCCTTTAAATGTCTGCCTCCCCCACCCCGTCCAAGTGGAGTGTTACATCACCCTCTTCAACTGTTTCCATCCCCAATCTTTCCACTTCTGGGAGCGACATAAGCCCCTTTTGCATGAACAGTGGGCAATGGACAGTGAGTCGACTGGACATAAATCCTTGAAAGCAATGCAAACACCACAGTAAATGACCTATGTTAATATTAAACCTGACCTGTCGTGTTGTAAAGCCTATGTAAAGCCAGTACTGATAGGACATGACACTGGTCATAATTATTCATGACGCTAGCTTTAGGCTATATAATATCACTGTGACAAATGGCTTGTCATGACTCATGTTTTAGATAAAAGGGTCTGGCCAGAGGGATCACAAACTGCACTGTCATAGTTTGGTTGACGTTTTGACCTAGCCATAACACGGAGCCATAGGCTAGACTATATGATGCAGACTATAGCTATCCAATAGGGATGGGACTATATGCTTATCTCATGATATGTTTTGATATGCAATATGGGGTTTACGAACAATGAATAAAAGTTAAATGACAGCAAAGTATGACTGTGCAGAATTATGTTTATTTCTGAGCCACAAATCTTTCTAGCGATGGCATTGGCTTGCTAGATGTAAACAACAATTTTAAACTGTCATTACAAAGTCCAAATAATATAATTTCGATGGAGAGCTTGTGAAATTGTGATGGACAATCCATCTCATTTGTGATAATTACAGCAGAATAAAATGTAGATAATATCACACTTAATTTTTCTGCTCCACAATACGTATTGTCACATTTTTGTATTGCGATATATTGGATTTCGATATATCGTCCCATCCCTTCTATCCAGTGACTCCTCAACCTGCATCTCAAAACTCAGTTGTTGTTAATATCCTCCCTGATTTTCTATTGTGCTAAATGTCAAATGGTAGATGAAAAAAAATGGGAGCAATTAGTTGTGAATTTGTGTGCGTGTGTGTGTGTGTGTGTGGGTGGGTGTGTGTGTGTGTGTGTGTGTGTGTGTGTGTGTGTGTGTGTGATTTTTGGAAGGAAGAACAAGTTGCGGCAAGAAGATCAGATCAGGGAAGAGTTTAAAAATGCCTATAGGCTCTACTTCTCTCTCTGCTGTCTTAAACCTTTGATTTTGCCTCAAGGACAGAAGAGACAGGTAGACAGAAGCACTTTCCTGGGACAGGTTTCCTTTAGAGAGAGGATGGATCAAATGTTTCGCCTGGACCTGCAGCAGTAGGGGACAAACCTGTATCAATTAGGAGCATCATAATGATTACGACTGAGATCAAACACCATGACCTGGCACCGCTTGTCAATTCCACAGACAGCAGCTTTTGGAGTGCCTATAATGTCTGTGGAGAGCAAGGATGAGCACACTCAGGGGGAACTCTCACTTTGATGATGTTTCATCAATCTGTTTGAAGTTTCTTTTTTTCTGTCCTTCCTTTCTCTTTTGCTGCACTCTTGCTTGGTTTGCAAAAGCTTCTGATTTGGACAACTCATAGCAATATTACCCTGCCCTAAGTGTACTTGTGCAGTTCCTATCCACATAGCCTACAGCTCTTTATGTTATTACCAGAAATTCTATGGTATCTAAAATGCACAATTCAATAAGATTGAGCTACAAGTTAAGTGGTTTGTTGGCCGGATTGTGTGAAAGTTCCAGAAATAGGTCTAATTGCAAATGACTGCATAGATGATAGTAGTCCATCTTATCAGGTTAATCTTGAGAAGGTTTAGAGCCTTAACCTTAACTCTGCATTTATTTTCAGTGGTGTGCCAAAAGTTTCCCAGTTGCTCTTTTAATTCAATCTTGATGCAGGTCTATACAGCTTGGACTAGTGTTTTTTTTTTTCGGTATTAGTCTTATCAGCATCCAGTCTAGGGTAGGGATTGTTGGGCCTAAACTATGACCATTACATTGTTTTACTAGTCTAAGTCTTCTCATGCACTTTAGAGTATTCAGATGTCTGTGTAGTGAAGGGATCAATCATTGGCGTCAGCATGGCGGACTGAAGTAGCGTGTTTCAAGCAAATAAAACTACCACTGCCTCTGCTCTCAATATCTAGCCATTGCAAACCTGCAGTCCATGCCTTGCGTCTTTCTTAACAAGATGTGACTATGTGCAGATCTAAAAACCATTCAGATTATTAGAGTTTTGAATAGATGTAAATCATGTCTTTTTTGCCTTTGACATGAGGGGGCAGTGCTGGCTCCATGTAGCTGTGCGGGGCAGGGAATGGGCCATTTAATAGCTTAAAAGTTGAAAAGATCAGTATGGGCGTCACACGCTAATGTACTACTTTAGACAGAGCACAGTGCTTTCTGCGCCTTCATTCTTTCTGTATTCAGCATGACTCAAATTTTCCGTGTATAAATGTAGAATGTGGGAGTGGTATTCTCAGCTCATCTCATTTTTTTCTTCTCTCCTGATACCTCTGCTTCCTATGTTCAAGATCTTTTTGTAGCCTAGGTCTGCCTGCTACCATTGTAATTAAGACAAAGTATTCTCAGACCGGAATCAGATGAAAGGCCCATAAAGCACTGTTGAATTCAGTCATATGCCAGAGGCCAGCTCAGTTACAAACTTAATTCGTATTCCCTTTGTTCCTCTCCAATCTCACAGAGGGCTTGAGGCAGCTGAAGGACTGGTGGGTCTAGTGACAATGGAACTGGTATTAAATAGACCATTTCTGCTGTCACCATGTGCTAACCGAAGGCTTCAAAGAGCCAACAATTTGCTCCGAAATTAAACCAGGGATAAGCCTTGCCTATATGATATCTCCAGTCCTGCAGGTCATTAAAATGAAAGGTTACTGTCAGCACTGCTGAAGTTTAGTAAGGCCAAAACAGAGACCCCTTGACTACACCAGTACTTATTTACCACAGAAGCAATCAGCCCATTGTGGAATGTACGTGACAGTTAGGTTCACTTAAATATAAAACATGATGTGTTTCATAAGTATGGTTCTATTGTAGAGTATGCTACCTCAACTGTTACTGGGGTTTTTTTCTTCAGTAATAGGCTCAACTCTATTTCAGTAAGCACAGCACAAATTCCGCTACATAACCTTGCAACTAAAATGAATCTGTATGTGAGGCATGACTGTTTGGTATTCCAGTCATTCCCAACCAAACCATCTGGTGGCGGTCTTTGCACTCTCCCAGCGGAACATTACTCTTAGTGATCTTGTTGCCCCATCACTTGCTACCTCATTAAAATGAGTGATGATAATAAGTCCCACAGAGGCCATGATCGTGCAATGAAATCATATTGATTTGCAGACACACATATATCACCGTCGTACGCATACATATCAGTCCGCAAACAAAGCCCAAATCGGCCACAGAAACACGCTGAGCCACTCCACTATTAAAATATTTCATTTCAAATCCCTTTTCACAGTCCAGCACCTTTGTAGGTGCTCAGTGCATACACACTATAGGCGCATGCTGAAGGCTTTCAGAATACAGACCAGGGAGGAATGTTTAATCAACCATGGTCACTGTGTGTTGCCTTGCAATGTTGTGTGAGGAGGTTCTGGGAGATAGAGGGACCATCTCTCATCTGTATTCTCTTCAGATGGCTTGCGTTAGAAGGATCATGCAGATATGGGATTTTTCTCTGAGAATTAAAACCCAGATGTCATGCTAACGGACACACATATCCCCACTACAGTAAAATATTATTTATGACTCTGCAGTCAGCATAACTAATGCCTCGCACTCAGCAATCACTCACTGTGAACAATGCAAAAATAGTCTTCAATTTGAACTTGTTGGCAATAATCCAGTTCCACCCATGTACCAAAATTTATCTGCCCCTTAACTCTGTCTCTACAAACACACAGACACACACACACACACACACACACACACACACACTCACACATATGCACACATGCATGGACACGCGCACAAACAACACTTTGAATGTAAAATGATTTCACAGAAAGCAATACAAAATAGCACCATTTGCTTGATTTTAATCTCACCTGTGGGAGGCCACAGTTATGTATTTTCATTTCTGAATGTTAATGTGTGAAAGTCGAAAATATTGAGTAAAGAAACTCTAGTTTTACTGCATACTGCATAAATAGATTAGGCTGTTTCTCTAATGATTCCCTCAGAAAATAAAATACTTCTTTAAACAAAATGCTTTGGTATTCTGTTGGATGCAAAGCACGCCCAGTGGTTTTTTGCAGTTATATAAACACTCAACATGATTTTAGACATGAAAAATGAAGATAGTGTATTGCAATCAATTGATTAATAATTTAATATCGTGGTAGAAAAATCAAATCCTACATTCACATTTTATATCAAGTTGCCTTTTCACTGTGCATGCAATAAACAGATGACAGGTTACATATCAAAAGCTTTCCTTACAATGAGATTTTTTTTGATGCACATCTCTTCATTGAATGTAATTATGATGAATTCATGTATGCACGGCATCACAGTATCTGCTGATAAATTTGACGATATGACACTTTCATACATTTTGTTGTGGCAGAAATCCCAGATCCATTCTGAAGTGGCAATTGACTGAGCTACAAATACAAAGCTGCCGAGAGCCTTCCCCTGTTTTACATAGAGAACAGAGGCTTTGATGTCCCCCGATGAATTGTGCTGCAATAACTGTGTCTCAACAGAAGTGATAACATCAACACATCTCAGGTACAAGAAATGCACCAGTATGACGACTGTGTTTCAAGCGATATTTGATTATGCTAATACACTAAACAAAGAGGGCCAAGGCGTGAATACACACACTGCAGAGCATTCTAACACACAGCTGTGCTTTAGCTTGGAAGCAACATAACAAGTTACCCAACAGGTTTGATAATTACACTGATGACTTATACTCAAATTACCTGACTGTTTGCTCAAGGTATCCCAACAAACAAGTTCTTTGAAAACTATTGACTGGGTTGGGACAAACTCCGGAACGCACTGTTGATGTGTTTGGTCGATGTTGTGCGTGAATACATGGCAAATGAACACATGAAGGTCCTTATCATAATAGTGTTTGTCAAGGGATGTTTTGGCAAAACACAGTGAAACCTTTTTTGAAACCTTGCCATTCTATTGCATTCTCCCTGCTGTCATTATAATTACACACAGCGGAAAAGCATTCTGAGCCAGTGCCAGCCACCTATACTTAGAACGGAAGACTTTAAATGGAGACATACCTGAAGTGACACAAACTTGGCAGGGCTGAAATAGTTTCCAGATAGTTAATTAACCTTACTGACTGGCACAGCGGTCTTGCATGGCTGGTCAGTCGCAATGAGTGCCGGGATAAATACAACCAGTCATGTTGACATGTCACAGTTCATACATGTCATCTGTGTACTGGCACCCTTTGCACTCTGTTTAGAGCCGAATTCACTGGGTATTTTCATCAAGGGGGGGAAAATGGCGAATTTGGCACATAGCCGTAGTGTTATTCAAACGTACCAGAAGTCACTCGGCCCATAATTAGCTCAGGTAGTTTGCTGAATGATATTTGTATAGCGCTGCAACCCAGGTTTTCTTTTTTTAATGTTTGATAATTATACATATTGTAGTCTATATTCAGCAACACAAATGACATCACTTGAATTTTGGGTGTATCTTCCTCTTATCTTGACATACTTCTAGGATAGATAGCGAGTGAATACATGACTGCGTTACTCTAGTGGAAAGCAAATTCAGTGGAGATAGGTGGTAAAAAACCATCCTGTACTTGGAAGTGCTACACTGGTTTGCTGCATGAAGTCCAGATGTCCCTCTACTGTGAGCTAGAGGAGGAATAACTCAAGTGGGGAAGCGGCAGCCCAAAGTAGCTATCAGGTCCACAACGCGACATTAACATTTATGTGGATCGTTCTCCTGGTTTTGAACATTTCCACATTTCCCACCGCCATTACACATAGCCACATTCCGACAAGATCTTTAGAAGCTACGTCTCCAAATCAAAACGTCTCTATGAAAGGGCTGAAAAAAACGGAACATCTGGCGGATAACACCTCACAGCTCCTGGGGGGAAAAAAAGTCATCGCATTTGTTGAAAGAGATTGCATGTGTCAGAAAAATGGATATAAGGTTGGTGGAATGGAGCCCAAGCTGAAATGAGGGAATGATGACACTTGCAGGGCTGCCATTACACAAATGAATAGAAAACAGGTGGAATCGGCATGCACCCACTAGAGACACTCAATTTCACCAGCGTTAATTTTTTGCAGGCTTTTTCCCAGCCAGCTTTGACAGAGGAGAATCCCTCTTTTTGGTTGTGGATGAAGAATTCGTATTTGCCAACTTAGCCACAAAACCTCCCTGCAGCTTCCCCCACTGTATCCATGGCAGTGGCCCACACCGGGCTCATTCCACCGTTGAGCCCTTGCATCAAATGCTGGGGCTTGAGACCTTTTTTATCCAGGCATGGCATCCGGCCAGTAATATCAGCGAAGAGCCAAGGTGGAAAGTTCAGTATGGGACACTATCCAATTCTATAAACAGATGCCTGAAGACTTTCCTCAAGACAAACAAAATGACTGCAGTATTTTGTAACAATTTGTTGAGAAAACCCAGCCAGTTTGAAGAGTTATATTAGCATGATGTTGATGCCAAAGCCAATCACGGCTGACACATTGGGTACTCCACCTTCATTTCTAAGCTGTATGAATGTCATGCGCCGCGTCCATTGCCCGACTTGTCCCTGTCAGAACGGACCCTGATATTTTGTTTTAACGGTGCTGAGGTGATTTAAGAAACCCTAACAGAAAAAGACATGCGGTTTGTATTCTCATGGCTGTCTCAGCTTAAATGCCTCCAGATTCTTTATGAAGGGGATGTAGGGGGTGATTTGCTGACGTTATTTACATGGGGAAGGTTTTGCAGCCTCCCTGTCGGCCAGAACATCAGGATTTTGGAATTTTTTGGCAGTGACCTACATCTGGATTTCTGCACTAGAGGGTGCCCCACCCCCTGACAGCCTCTCACAGAGCTGCAAGCCTGATTTTCTCTCTGCGAGTAACACTCCAGCCCACATCGTTGTAAATGTAACCCCTCGACGTTTCTGTCACACCTATCAGTGTAGAGTTCAGCTAAGTGCTAGAGCAACACTTCCTGTTGTTCTTGCAGTGTCTGTGTTACAAATGTGGAGGGTAAGAGAAGGTAAAAGAAGCCATCCTTCAGACCTTGTTCCTCATGCGGTATGTGGAACTCCATGAGCGCCCAATCTGGTTTTCATCCTCGGTGCCCCACCCTGGCTGAAACACAATGGATTGGGAGCAGGCCTGTGACTTTTAACTCACTCTGCAGATTCTATGCTCTGCCGCCAGTTTGGCCAATGCGCAGCCCAGAAAATTCCCTTGATGTGTCAGCCAAAGCAGCTTTGAATCCAATCATAAGGCCATAGGTTCCCTTGTAATAGTCCATCCATGTTCCTTCACTTAGACACAAGGGAATTGCGTTTACGGTCAGCAATGTGGAAAAAGACAGATTGATTTTAGCCACAAATCTTGGGTTCCGAAGTGATGTATCTGAAGAAACAGATAGATAGTTCGCGAAACCTGTACAGTAGTAAAACAACGGATAACACTCTTCCTTCCGCAGCATTCTTTGGCTGGCAAACAACTTAAACATTTCTCTTTTTTTTTTATCACTTGTTGAAATGCACTGCTGTATCAGACAGTCAAATATATAGTTTGGTATACCACCCAGAGTGGGTAATCAAATCTATATTTGTCATAGCCAATTCCAGTCTGTTATTGGAGCACAGTTCTCCTTTCATGCTTATACAGAATAGAAATGAACACTTTAATGAAAGAAAGCTGTAATGAATGAGTGAATGAGTCTGACAGTCTGTGAAGGCCCAGTTGTTCGTCTGTCAACTCTAAAGCACAGTTCAACAGACTTTAGTGTCTCACCAGTGGGTTTTGGTTGGTTTTCTTGTTGTAGCCACCGTACAAACAAAGGCACCCCTGTAGATTTATGTCTCATCCCTCTCTCTCATATTGGACTCTGAAAGCTTTAAGGCTGTAATTAAATTCCAATCCCCACTCTCACTTCTCCACTGACTGTCCCTGTCTCAGTGGGAGGTTGAGAAGCCGGGTTTGCCGCCTGTTGTGGTTTGTTTGAAAGATCCAGCGCTCTCTGGAAACTCCAGCCATAACGATAGAATTCACACATGTGGTGCAGAGAGAGAAAGAAAAGGCCTCTGCTCAGGCACAGACAGGACCGGTGGGCCGTCCGGTCTGGTCAAGTAGTTGAGAAGCTGCAGCATGTGTGCGTGTTACCCACATCTCCACCTCTCCCTGTGAACTCTGGGATGTGAGCCTTCTCACGTCACATCAGAGATTGCCATTCCAACACACTGCTATTTCATGCGTACGACTGTGTTTTTGGGGTGTTATGATGTCCATCTGAATAACTCCATCACTCCTACCTATCAAAGCTTTTCCCTACCAGACGGCCACCTACTGCCATAGCGCAGATTGCTGGCATCGGCCCATAGCAAGGCCAACAAACTGGAATCAGCTGCAGCAGCAGGCTGTCAGTTGGGACTCCTGACAGCGATATGAGGGGCTAGACTGAGCAAGTCCAGTCCGGCAGGGACCAGCGGGAGAGGAAGGATGAGTTCTGCACCACTGATCCAGAGTGACAGTGATGGACAGGTTCGGAGAGGAGAGCTGATGGCCAGGGTTTTTCTCCTGTCTGGACAGTGTTTGAAAAGATGGACATGACGGTCGCAAGGCTTCAAAGTCCAGCAGGGCGTGTGTGTGTGTGTGTGTGTGTGTGGTGGGTGCATGTGCATGAGTGTCTGTTCCAGGGTACTGATGCATGTGAGCATGCATGTCAAACGGTCAAGCAGAGCAATAAATATGAAAGGTAACACTGAAATTTCAGGTCAAAAACTTGTTTTTGTTCAATTTTAGGTTCACTTCAGTCAGTGGAATGTGTCATAAATGTACAGCAATGTATTAAATATCATTGCAGAAGACATATTTTAGGCCTAGCCTGTTCTGGAGCTGCAATTAGTTTCTGAGCACCATGAGTGGAGGGATATGTTTGCTCTCAGTAGCGTTAGAAACCGGCTCTGTCTTGTTAAAACCTTAATTATTTGTCACAAAAGATGCTTCTGTGCAGCTCATGCTTCATCGAGAGTCAGGGTTCCCTCTGACAAGTCATTACGTCAAGAACAAACGTTCCCAAAGGCAGCAATTAATGCTGAACTCATAACACACTATGCCACCCCAGGGCCCTGGATCTAATATGAAGGTTGGCACCCGTTGTTGTGCCATTTACCCAGTTGTCTGCTTTGATGACTCGAATACATACGCAGAGAACAGAAATGCTTTTGTTTTTCAAGTTGTGTGAATGTGTGTTTGTGAGTCTGTGTGTGTCTGTAGGTGTGTGTTGTTAAGTCCCCTTCCCCTCTCTCTCTCACTCACACACTCACTCATTCACTCACTCATTCAATCACTCACTCTCCTAATGCACAATATTCTCTAGGTGTCTTTAATTCCATAGGCCTATGTCCCGGAGAAAGATTATATGTGCATATAATACCCAAGGACAACTAAGGAAACTCATTTTTTTTCCAAGGGAACTGATTTTTTCAGACACATACATTATCGACCGGCACAACTGCAGGATGCGGACTGGCTGTATATCCTCTTTATGATGAAATGAATCTTTTTTGACTACGGCTGCTCCTCCAAGATTTGCTGTTCCTCCAGAAAATATATGCCCAATACGTTCAGGACAGATCCTGCTTTCCCCCCTCTGGAAATAAGCTCAAACAGAAGCCTTGTCCTCCCCATTTCTCCTGGATGCCTTCAGGGTCACTGCTATGTCTTACACACCCCAAATCCCTATCTGATTATTTTTTTTACTACAATTTAACTGTGGTCAGGAGATGATTTCGAAATAGGCTTCTTAAAAAAAAAAAATAATACAGGTAAAATGGTTGTGGCATCTGCCCAGCAATGCATGGAAGACGGACGTGCAGCATTTGGGATCTGGGGTTTTGAGGGACTGCCTCCTCTTTTGCGTGAGGCGGTCAGAGACAGCTCCGGCTTTAGGGGCTTTGCGAGGTTGTTAAACATGTTCCTGTTCACTTTTCCAGCTGCAGCTTTTTAATGGTGCATTAAACTCCGGTAAACCCAAAAAGTCACCGGGGAAAACAAGAAATGCCGTTTGAAAATCAAGGGAGGGTCAAGGACAATCCATTTGCAATATTCTATCGTTCTTGGGGTGGTGGGGGGTTTAGACCGGTGGTGATGGTTTTGGTGTGTGTGTGTGTGTGTGTGTGTGTGTGTGTGTTTGTGTGAGTGTGTGTGTTTGGGGGAGGAGAGGGGTGGTGGTGCTTGTGGCGGGACTAAGGGAAAAACTGGACATTTCTGTAAGGCAATCTTAGATGGGGAAAAAAAAAAGTATTTCAACACCCCTCACTCCCAAAAAAGGACACCCTAAAACAAATAAAGACATTTGGACATAATGAAGTGTCACCATGGGCTTTTTTTTTTTTTTTTTTTCCACAGCAGGCTGATCACAATTTTGAACATTTACGTTCTCAGCACTTTCAAAACAGCCTGAGGTTAACAGGCAGAACATGAATATGTTGAAGCACATATTTCTATTTGTATTTTGTAAATGTTAACAAGAAGCACATGCTGACTTAAAAAACAGCAAGAGTGGAAGTAACTAATTACATTTACTCCAGTTACTGTAACTGAGTAGCTTTTTGCATACTTGTACTTTTTTTGAGTATTTTTTTTAAAGTCAGTAATTTTACTTTTACTTAAGTAGGTTTTTGCTGAAGTATTATACTCTTTAAATCACATCCATTACAGAGTGCAAATTTTGTAGCTCTACATAAGCATCAGAAACTGGACCAATGTAAATTGGCAAATTACGGAGCAATTCACAGTGAGAAGAGTAATCTGGCTTTACTTTATTTTGTAATTTCCAATTTTTCCAATTAAAAGAATCTTGAACTCTGTTCTCTGATCCTTTTAGAATTGCATGGAAAAGATCACATGTAACAACTTTCTCTTTTCTAAAAAGTAACTCATTAACTTTTACTCTGAGTACAGTTTAAACAAGCTACTTTTTACTTTTACTTGAGTAGATTTTTACACCAGTACTTTTACCTCTACTTAAGTAAAATATCAGTAAAGTAACAATACTTGCACTTGAGTAGGACATTCTAGTATTCTTTCCACCACTGAAAAACGGCTATATATTTTTGGAGAAATGTATGCTTAGGACTCCATTTATAGTTAATTTAGCATGAGTTATGTATTATTTCCTATATTGTGGGAAGCACTTTGTAACACTAAACAGAAAAAAAGGCGTTGCACACTAGAAGATAACTTGGAATCACATACGCAATAATTTTTACTTGGAAGACATACAGACATTTCAGCGTTCAGCTTTCATCAGTGTAAGCACTTTGTAACATCCGTTTAAAAGAGTGCTGTATAAATAAAGGAAAAAAGCAGCTGTTGAATGAGGTTCATTGTTTTTTAGAGCAGAGAAGACTGGCAACACCGTTGTTTGCTTACAGCTCACTGTCAGGGCCACATATATACATCTTATTTTTATAGCTAGAAACCTAATCCAGTTCATTGAATATAGTCTAGTAAACAGCTTTTCACTCTGAGCTGAGAGCAATGCCATTGCCCACACCATGGGCTTTTCATATTTTTTCCACAATGTGCCTATTCAGTTAACATCACAATGCAGAACATTCACATTCTTGGCACTCTGAAAACAGACTGGAGTCAAGACCTTTCTAGATGTAGAAAAAGCAAAGTGATAAGGAAAGGAACAGGGGGCACACAACACAGGCCCTGAGCGCAGTGGGAGATTTTCCTTTATACATTTACAGAAAAGACCCTTTTTGGTCTTTTTGCTCTGCTGAAGCTGAAGATGTGAGTTCTTGAAATACAGTTTATCATTTAAAAAGAATCACTTCAATCAGTTTATTGCACTTGGGCAAGAAGTACTGCCCTCTATGGAAAACCATAGACTGGAATGTGAAAGAAGTATATATACAGGTATGGTGCGAAAACTTAGGCATTGCTTTGGCTGCCTAAAGCTTTTTTGTCTGATCTTTCACAGAATAGAGAACACAGAGCCAGAGCTCTCAGTGAGTGTCTTTTCCGTAAGAAATCATGTCTCTTCTGCGGTCGACTGTTTCAGTGGATTTTCTTTCTTCCGTGGCACAAATGAAAAAAAGAAGAAAAAGAGAAAGGATTGTTTGCGAACAATGCACTGGGAGATATTCAACACTTGCCCTTGTATATATATCATTTCTTTTATATTATTAATTTTTTTTTATTCTAATTTTTTAAACCTTTTCTATCCAGGGAAAGTCGCTTGCTCTTTTCCAGCAGCGCCCTGCTTCACTTTCTTTCAGTTCCACAAATTCACGACTAGGGGATTAGTGTCTTGCTCAAGGGCACAAAGACAGTCGCTGGTGAGGAAGTTAAAACAGTTTCATTCCCCAACGAGATCTCCACCATTTATCTGTTTTAACTGTTATTAACTGTTGTTTTTTTTTAAATAAAAAAAAAAAAAAAGACAATTATTCTTCCAAAGTGATTGTTGGCATCAAAGAAAGGCACTTTATGAGGTACTATTATGAAGACCTTTAAATAAATAGTTGTTTTTTTTAGGATAGTTTTGGAAATATTGGCAGAAATGTCAGGTAGCAACATTTTTCCAGAACAATGCTGTTTTGCAATGAAATGTTTTAGTCATTGTGTATTCTTTTTGGTTTGGTTTTTTTTAACGTTGTAATGTCTAAGCCAAAGAAATATGAAAATAAATCACCTCAAATGTAGTAGCCTACATTTGAGGTGATTTAGTGACTACAAGAAAAGTGTCACCACATAATACAGTGTATCAAAGCGCAACATTTCTCTGCCTTTATTCATGCCTTTATTCTTTGTATTCTTTTTTTTTTTTTTTTTTTGGTCTGTCACTTTGATTTCCAAACCAATAGCCTAAGAAAACTTTGCTTTGGGCATCCTTTGAATGCAACTTCAACCATGACATTGATTTTCTTAGCTTCATAATTATCTCCACATGCTACTGTACTACTGTATTTCATGTTCAGAAGTGGCTGGGCACATCCTGGGTGACTGATTATAGCAACTGTAAGTAAATTAGCTGTGAATAAGACCCTTTTAAATAGAGCATTAGTCAAAGACGCCCTGCTGTTAAATACCATAAACCTTCTCACTGATCCAACAGTGGAGTCTATAGCAACAGAAGAAAGTACACACAGCCACATTGTCAGCAGCTGTACAATGACTACAACTACAATGTTTTTTTTAAATTTTTTTTATCATTTTACATTGTATGACATTTGAAGCAGTATTTACAAAAAGAAACAAACCAGCAGTGCGTTGTTTTATTTATTTATTTTTACTTTTGATTTTTATTTTGTCTCTTTTCTGTCAGTTGAAAAATAGGAATTGCAAGATGAAGTACAAATGTGCTTTTATGTCTACAGATCCTCAACTTGTTGTGAGATTCTTTCATTGATTCAGTCGTTGTGTTACACACGCTGAGAAAACTATGTACTCGTGGCAGAAATAATGGGGAGGTTTTCATGTAAATAATGCCTGTACAGCTTAGGAAATATAGACAAATATCTGTGAAAATGATCTGTAATTATCAATCTCAAATACCACTGAATAAAACATAAACGAGGCTTATTTCTTGAAAATTGTGCATACTTAAGTATATATGTTTCGAGAGAAAAAAAATCCTTCCTTTGTTTATGAAAGATTTTTCTCTCATAGATGTGTTTGACGACCCTATCTCTCTCAATCGGCATTTCAAAAGGCACTTTGAAGTGAAAAAAATGAAAAATGACCATATTTTATTTTCAAATGTGCTTTCCACATGTTTGAAGTTACATATGCTTGATATTCTGGACTGGAGCTATGCAGTTTATTCATAGATTCCCCAATTAAAGCCAATTTTGTCTTATTCAATCCCACATTTTTAAAAATTGCAATCATTATGTTTTGCTCTCGTTCCCCAAGGCTGTCTCATATAGCCAAAACTGTGGGACCGATTGCTGAAATTTGGGGAAAATTCCTCTCTCGAGTCCTGGACTAATAAGAGTAATATGTTATGTTCGTGTCTCAGGGGAATGCATCGCTGTTATTGGAGCAGAGAAAACCCAACAAAAACATACACCTCTGTAGAGTGTTTACTGTATAATGGGTGTGACAGGCTTCCCCAGCCCAATTTTGAGGTCATTGGAGGTGTTTCCTGCGAGGTATGACAGTTTTACAACGAAAGTGCTCAGACTTGGATTGTTTTTGACATGTTTTAGGCTGCTGCTGCTCTCTCTCTCTCTCTGTCTCTCTCTCTCTCTCTGTCTCTCTCTCTCTCTCTCTGCCCTTCTGGCTCTGTCTCTCTCACTCCATCTTTTACTGTCTTTGAAGCGCTCATACTCCTTATTCCTTCTTTCATTTCCTCTTTCTCTCTCTCTCTCTCTCTCTCTCTCTCTCCCCCTCTCTCTCTTTCTCTCACTCTCTCACACACACACACACACACCCACACAACCACATAGCGAGGCACGAAATTATACCAAGCCATTTTCAGCTGGACTCAAAGAGGCCTCTTGAGCATATTTCAAGCCTAAGGTCTTAATCTCTTATAATAGGCTTCATTGTGGAAGTCTAAGAATCCCATATTTCTCTCTAACTAGCTCTCTTTTGGAGGGGCTAGTTGTGGCGATATCCTAACAAGCATTAAGTGCAAGTACAATAAAACGAAAAATTCAGATTTTACCAACATAGCCGAATTGGTGTAATTGGATCAGGAGATTCTATGACAACTAAGAAACAAGATAAAACACAAAATCTAATTCTAACAGCGCAGCATGGTTTGATGGTTACAACTGAAAAAACCATTTGATTCTGGTTCTGTGGTTACCATATGGGTATGTGCAATGGGAAAAAACTGCAGCTTTTTTTCCTCAACACACACACACACACACACAAGACACAAACACATAACACAAGACAGCCTATAAGTACAATATCCATAATATGCGTGACAAAACAGCTATAGAAATGTGAGCTAATCAGATTTCAGTATGTTTTGCTGTTTGTGTAGGCAGGCATTCTTCCTCTTCACTCGAGCCTTAATTCCCCACCAGAAATGCACACAGAGAGGCAAACTCGGCCAAGGCGGCGCAGTGTGGTACGGTGGGACTGTGGCAGCAGAGCAGGAGCGGTGCAGAGGCACATTCAGATGTTCTTTATCTTACTGCTGCAGAGTGAAATGTAGAGGAATGTAAGCTGTACATTTACAGGGGCCCCGAGGAAATATAATACTCCTCCTGCATTGTGCCTGTGCTAATGTAATTATGCATAGTTCCCGTACTGGCTAAAGATTGCTATCCTAGAATGTAAACATTTGTCTGCAAGAACGCCTTTTCATTCTAATATGACTGTTTTTTTTGTCCTCTTTTTTTTTTTTTTTTTAGACCCTTCAGCAAGACCTTAGTGGAATCAGTTGGGAAACTGTTCACCTAAACATGATGTTCATTTCTGTTTTGACATAGGTTTAGGATAATTCATGAGAAAAAAAGCTGTGCCTCTCTTCTGAATACACACACATATATGCCCAAGTATAGGCTATACATGCAGTCAGACAGACACACACACAGACACAGACGCACCACATTTTGGAATAGGCTCTGTGATCTGATTTTGAATGTAGCATCTTGTTTGATGTCTTTTTGATGATGGACATGAAATAATGTCCAAATCACCAGGGGCTGCAACATCAAACAGATCCAAATGAAAACACGGTAATGTCTTCTCGGGCTAAGCCTTATTGCGCCTTCATTTGCCGCTGCCCCATGGAAGCTGGGCTTTGACTGTGAACAGATAAAAGATGAGTTGATTAGTGAAGCACTTTCATCTCCGGCAAACTTTGACAACTTTTTCATTTGCAACGCAAGCACTGCATGGCTAATATGCTGCATCATAATATAATCATATAATCATAGGTGGTTATGGCGGTGACTCGTCAACAAAACAGACAGAGGGCAGGTCATCTTTGAAGAGGATAGATGGCTGGAAATCATCTCTGCACGATGAGGAAAGACCGGGATATGCTGATCTTTTACCCCATATCCCTATCAAGAAACCCCCAGTCATAATGGGAAAAGGACATGATCACCTGTATATTGTTCAATTTCACAATCCAATGTTCTTCAAGGTAACGCGGCGCGAGAGCTAATGCAGCACACAGATAACTCAGTGATAATGAACCAATATATATGCATCATGCAAAACCGATCCTAATGCTTGGCAAAGGGAGCTCAACATATTCATTCATCACGATTTTGTCTGTTATGAAAACGCAGACGGGGGAATTCTAACTTCCACGCCTGGCGGTGACATCACACATGGCCTTAAGGCTTTCATATGAGTTTCATGTGAGGTCTACTGCCAGCTGCCATGCTAATGTTTATAATAAGGAAGCTTTCACAGACAACGCAGGCCCATTCGCAGTGAACCGCGAGCGGGTCATCAGCTTTGCATTTAATTTGATTTATAACTGAACGGAAGCCAAGTTTCCATATAATTTACAGACCTGCTCGGTGTCTCCCAGGGCTTTTGGATGGCTCTGTGTAAACCGAGAGGCTGACATTCAAACAACAAGACAGAGAGCCACGGTGGACTTAGAGCTCTGCCTTGGCCCGCTCGTCAGCCCCTGACAGCAAACTGGCACCCGGCGCCGGCTAATAAAGAGCGCCGCCCAGATTCTGCAGCGACTACACGGACGTCTGCTGAGAGTTTGTGTGTGGTCAGTTGGACCGGGACCTCCGCAGAAAGCCGTAGATGAAAGTCGCACTGAGCAATAAATCAGTGAACTCTATGGTGTGAGTCTCACCCAGTCTGGCTGCAGCAGTCTGGCCTGAGGGAGGATGGATTATGTTAGCCTGTCCTTCAAATGATGTGCTAGAATTCAGTGCATGGAATGACTTTCACACCAAGTCTGATCAAAAACGATCATGGCATATCTTGTTAACCTTGGATAATTACTGTCATAGTGTATTCATATAGCGGCAGCTGTGTGATAATTTTTTCTACATATATCCTTCACGGCAGATTTTCATGCAAACTATGAATAAGCAGTCAGACATTTGCGAACAAGAAAAAATCTCACATTTATTTGATATCAAACAAGAGTTGAATTAAATACCAGCTGATGATGGGCTCTTACAAAAGAAATAAAATGAACCTAATCAGTGCTGAAACAAGTCACACTTTTCAACCATGTTCTTTTTTTTTTTTCCTTTTAGTTAATAAATTAATTAGTGTCAAAGGCTGAAATATGTTCGCAAAAACTGCAGTATCGCATTGACACAAAAAAATTCTTGAACCCTGACAATTTCTTTCAAGTAAAATAAATTACACAAGTATCCAATTCACTCCAAATCTGTGCATGGCCTGGTGTTAACAAATATACTACTGGCAAAACTCTTCATTCATGAAAGCAAAAGCACTTCACAAGCAGAGACGTGAGCATGACTTCATATGGATTCATATCTCTCAAAACATCTTTTTCATATTCAAACATACTACAACGAGTCAAGTGTGAGAGGAAAAAGCACGTTTCCACCATTTTGATTAACCTTGTCCGATGAAACTTATTAACATTGAAAGGGCGTATTTACTGAATGGTTGCCATTTCATTTTTTTTTTATTATTTTTTTTGTTCACTTTTTACACTAGTGGTACAGCAAAATATATTTTCTTTAGCTGTTACTTTGACAACAGTTAAATGTGCAATAGAGAAAATATAAGGCCTGAGTCTGAATTAGTGGTTTCTTAACTTTACAGTCCTGACTGTGTAGTGGAGCCGCACTAGTTCTAGTTCTGTAGTTCAGGACTAAAAAGAGCCTGGTTCTGCAAAGTCCCCCCAGGAGCATGTCAGGAGTGTTTCATAGTTCTTCACTCAGAGTAAGTTTTTTTTCCCTTATTCTTCAACGCTTCTTTCAATACAACAGAAATGCAGGCTGGAGAGGGACGGAGCCAGACTTCTTCTCTCTGACACGGAGCGGTCTGTGCATTATTCTCTGCACCTCTTTAGTTCGACAGCAGAGCTTTCGCAGTCCACAGACGTCTGGCCTCGGACGGACGTATGTTGTGTGTTAACGAGGTCTGTGTGCAAAAGTCATTTATTCCCCTCCTCTCCCGCCCATAAACATTTCACTTCCCGTTCTAACAGGAAGGGTACGTGGAGTGCAGAGCCGGACTTGGCAACTGTCTTGACATCAACCAAAAGCACCCATGTGTTCAGACCTGTGCAAACAGAAGACGCTTATCCACCTGCTCAGAGGCTGGTGATGAGCTGCATTTGTCCGTCGCTGGGCGCCTCTCCCTCCTGCGCGCAGTCCTCAGTGCTGGGCGGGATGATGCACCCGTCGCTGGTGCCTCGGTTTATATGGTAGTAGGACAGGGGCTGGGGCCCGTCGCCCAGCTCAGGCATGCTTTTGTGATAGACGTCCTCACTCTCGCTTCGAGGGGACGGGGACAGGTCCTCCTCTTCTTCGGGGGGGTAGGGTGAAGCCGAGGGCGAGGGCGAGTCTCTCAGGTTGGGCATGCTGGTGTACAGGGAGTCTCTGTTATTGTTGGGTGACTGGGAGCCCGCGTCCTCCGCTGCGGTGACAGTCTCTGCGCCGTGGCCCCCCGCCCCCTCCAAGCGCCTGGGGGCCTTCTGGGCGCTGTAGAGCAGGGAGTGAGTCCTCTGGGGCAGCAGGGGGGCCTCCAGCGCCTCCTTGTGGTGAGGGTGCAGGAGCAGCTCCAGGGTGGGGTGGCCCGCTCTTCCACCTCCTCTCTGGGGGGACGAGGCCTCGGCGTGATCCGCCACTATGGCGTCGTCCTCGCTGCCGCTCCCGCCCCCTCCTCGGTCCACTGTCACCCTGGTCTGGGGGGGTAAGGCTCTGTCCCGCTCCCTCAGGGCTTCGCGGCCTTTGGGAGCCCCGCGGGGCCTTAGGTTGTTGTGGACCAGCTCAGAGATGATCATTTTCTCGAAGGCGGCGTCGTCCAGGTTGAGGCCCCCCAGGTCACCCGGGGCTCGGACTCCCACGTCCTCATAGTCATCGTCGCGCAGGGAGTAGCTGTTGTTGAAATTGCCATTGAGGGGGAGGGTGTCCATGGCGCTGATGTCCCTGCTGTTGGTCAGAGAGTGCTGTCCTGCAACAAGAGGCAAAAGGAGGGGGTGAGATATCATTTTATTGCTTATTATGATGACAAAACAGTGTGTAATACACCGCCCACATACAGCTTGATACTGCTCAGGACACTTCGCTCTTGTGCTCTTTGATCTCTGGGCTAATTTAAATTTTACGGCATTCATATATTCAAAAAAGTTTTAAAAGTTCAAAGTAGAACTCAATTAGCTCTCAACCATGCCCATCCTCATTATGGTTGAATATCATTATAGCCAATCTAGAGATTATCCTGAACAATATTGGACAAATGAGAAAGGAAAGATGACAAAAACTTAAAACATACAGCAACACACTGATATGTGGCTGGTGCCCAGGTCATAACAAAGCAGCATACAACATCAACAGACAAAATGAGCCAGAGTAAAAAAAAAAAACATAAATAAAAACAAGCCAACGGGGAAGTGTTGTGAAATTAAAAATGAATGAATAAAGCATTCCACCCATTAAAAAGAAGGCAAGACAAAAGAGTAACGTGGAACACAGATGGCCAGCCACCTCTCTGCACTGGGGCCCCACAAGCACAGCAACACCCCCACACCACTACAGACAGGCACGGTGCAATGACTCACTTTGCCACCACTCACATCAAGTGTGTCTGCTCAGGCTATCTGGCCTAAGAACGGCTGATGTGCAAAAAAAAGTAAAACAGATGCTTTTTTTCAATTGCAGCAGAAACAACAAAATTACTGAAATAAGACAAAAGTGGAAGCTTGTAAAATCCAGCCTGGATTCAGTCAGTCCAACTTAGTTCATGTCCTTACAATTAATTAGGATTTAGACCAAATGTGATGCCTTGTTCGCAGCCTTTGGGGATGATGGAGAACAATGACAAAATTGTGTTTTTAACCGTTTAGAGAGCTAAAGGACAAACCAAGGACAACTGAATCCTGGACTCAGCAGGTGAAAGGGTTCAGCAGCAAGCACAGTTTTTGAAACGTCTACAGTAAATGATGGTAAATTTCCTCAAGGAATTATTTCTTTCCCTCTTTTGAATAAGACTTGATTTGGTTTCTTTAAGTGAACATCTATCAATTTTATGTGGAGAAAATATTCACAGTAGATTACTTTGAAAGCCCTTTGTGAAGCCCTATGACTAACCACAAGTAGCAGGATGAAAATGGGGAGGGCTAGCTTGATTTGATATGAGGATTTGATTGACTAGGTGTAGGTATAGTATGAGCCTGTAAATGAAAGGCTAAAATGGATGAAAGGGGGGGAGAGAGTCTTTGCTCAGCCTCGCACACAGAGGAGGGGAGACTGAAGTCTTCGATTTCAGATAAATTAGTATGAAAAGTGTGAGATTGAAAAAATTGCAGCTCTACAGTTGCATACCGCCACTGAGAAAAAAAATGTAAAAACTGACATCAAAGACATTTCCAAAAAGAGCGAGCGGATTGGAGAGAGCAAGAGGGCAAAAAGAGGGTTAGAAAAAATATGAAAGAAATTTCTCTGAATACACCCTACTCCAAATTTGCATTTGTTTATGCACAGGCAGTCATTTTATTGCAGACAGGTATTGTCTACGGGGAGAGGGGGAAATGATGTGAACAGAATTCAACTGGACACCGCGACAGCTGCACTCTGGGAACCATTCCAGCAGAGATTCATCCAAGATGTTCTCTTTACCGTTTTTACTGCATCGAATGAACATCTGCAGAGTATTACTTAGTATTAATACACTTATAATAGAAGCCACGCTCATCCTTTTGCAGCAGCTAAATATGATGACTGTAGCAGACAAAATTTGAAATAAGCTCATGTTAAACTTGACAGTCTCTCGGTGCATATTTCATACTTGGTCGGTGATCTTCACACCAGGTTTTGACAATCGCATGTTATACTGAAGCCTGTTTTCCCCGAACTAGTTTCCATATGTTGAACCCTCTTTGAGATTCTCCTGTTTGTCAACGCTTCTTTATCTGCTTTTAAATAATGAACATATTCTAGGCCATAAGTATGTGTAGTATTTCCCTGGTGGTGCAGGCTGTCTCTCCTGTGTTTCCACATGGCTAAGTAGTACGCCTGGGGGGGAGATTGGCTGAGGAGAGGAAGTGTTTCTACAGGTACGGGAGAGATGTTTATGCTGACATTCAAAATTACCTGTTAATTAAATATTGCCTCTTTTTATCTGTCTCCGCTGCCAAATGCTAACATGTAATTATCTTATAATGATTGTGCAGGTAAACATTTTAGGGCAATAAAGCGTAATCTGTGTGCACACTGTGACTTCTTCATTTGAGGTGCTTTAGATGCTGAGCACACAGAAATGGCAGCGCGATTCCAGAAATGTCTTTGATTTCCGTGCAGACAATGTTTGGTCCCAACCCTGCTTCATTATCTCTGACTGTGAAGTGCTCTCATTGTGCTGTAAGTGAGCCTGCAGAGGCACCAAATCAAGAGCGTGCCGACTGCAGTAGTTAAAGCTATATACGTTATTGCATATCCTTTCCTTGCACACTTTCGCCATAAAGCTGCTTTCGCCTATTCTCTTTCATCATCAAATGCCTGTGAATATCTGAGGGCTATGATTCTGCCCGCATTGCGTCATGTGCTCCTGTTTTTTTTCTTCTTTTCTTCCCTTTGCTTGGTTTTCTTTTGCTCTACCAGTGAGGAACTAGGTCACCGTAAACACTGACATGATTTAAATCTAGCTGGATACAGTTTGCACTTGACAAGAGGAAAGCTAAACATTTCGACCTGTTGTAAAAAAAAAATATCATCCACAATTGTGGTTATAGGGCAACAGTATAAATAATCTGTCGGAACGTGTAAGGTCCGTATTCAGCTCAGAGGAATTCCCACATGAGTGTTCAGTTGTCAAGATAAGATAGCATTGACTTCCCCGAGCCTTATCTCCGGCTGTGTTTACAAAGGAGCAGCTTGCGTAGATAATAACTACTGGAAATACAGAGTAGGTGGGGACGAAGAAGAGGAACAAAATGGTAAATCTACAGTAATGATTCTCAACACTTAGTTTCCGCACATGCTGTGTCGGAGCCACAACCCCTGAGTTCCCTTGTTTTCAATAAATTTCTAACACACACACACACACACGCACACAGACAAAACCAAACACAGATCTATGTAAGAATAAAGGTCGAGGGTGGATGTGCACCTGGGGAGTGAAAGGCCGGTGGAGAGGGGGTGTTGCACACCACCGTTTCCGCCAGCAGGTTGTTATAAGGGTTAGTGTCGTGGGCTCGGAGGAGAGGGTTAGTTAGGAGGTAGTTGCCAGTCATCCCTGAAATAACAGGAAGAGAGAGAGAGAGAGAGAGAGAATCAGCGAGAGGAAAAAAGGGCAAAAAGAGCAGAGAAAAAAAGAGGCATCTCCACAGAGGTTGAGGTACTTCACTTGGTGGTTAGCTGGGAAGCTGTCGACATAAACAAAGACCTACATTTGCCGTCCAAAATTTGACACCACTAAAGCTTTACAACCTACGATCCGTCTGCCTTTTATTACGGACAAAAAAAAAAAAAAAACTATACTAACACTGGTTAAAGCAAGGCATTATCCAAACAGTCAGCTGATGTAACTGACAAACAATATTAACGCGACAAGTGTTGACCAAAGCACTGCGCCACAATCAGCTACAGTGTTTACGTGAAACAAAATTCATCTAAACAAACCCATCCAGTCGAGACACTAGACAAAACATGTCTAAGTGGCCTGCCATGAATAATACAGTATCCCTATCATCCACAGCATGGTTATGTAAATCCTCAAGAATGTAATAGCTATCCTCACTCATTTGGACGGATCTCCAGGATAGTGTGCGCTGGCATATCGTTTCTTTTTTATCAGAGCTAATTCATAAACACAGCCAAATCTGCACTGGCAGCGTCTGGAGCCTGAACTTCAGGATGCCTGGATCTATTCTAAAACCTCCACTGACCTCAGCCTGACTTCACTCATCTGCCCCCCTACCTTCAGCCTGACAATCACTCCAGGCTGAAGATGAGTCAGGAGGCTGCCGCACAGCCAGCATCTCCAGTCAGGGTTGTTAAAGTTGAACCCAGCTCCACATCAGCAACACTCTGTGCCAGACTAAATATCACATGTTTTCTCTCCCTCCCTCTTAATGATCCCAACAAGTAAAAACTGCTGGAAAATGCTGTGACCTTCGTTGCGCAGGGAACATTTAACATTGTTTTTGATTGCTTAGCGCTAAGTGAAAAAGCACCATTAAATCAAGTTTCATCTTGAAGAGCGTCCTCATTCCAAACTGCCGCAGTGCCATGTCGGCTGCATCCATTGAAGTGTTCATTGTGAATTCCAAGCTCCATCACAAAGAGAATAGCGTATGCGTCTCGTCTAGGGGAAGAGACAGTTGCTTACCCTGGTTGAGTGTGGAGGTGCTGTTTATGTCTCCTGAGATGAAGGAGGACTCCGACTGCTTCCTCACAGTGTCGTTCCACATCCTCCTGATGCGGCTCTGCAGAGAGCAAAGGCACCACTGATGAGGACTCAACATGGTGCCACTGTTATTCAGTCTTTTGGCCCTAAGGCTGGACTGGCTGTGTGGGCTTTTGATTCTAACCAACACTAGCAAACATAATTCAACTAACCAACTGCTTGATGACCAATAAATTTAGGTACATGTTAGTGCTACAGTAAAAAAGCCCGAACAAGGTATTGATGCAACCGAGAGCAGAAATGAGAACACTGTTAGAGAATGTTAGAGCGTGAAATCGGAGAACTCGGCTCTGAGTGGTTCTGCTTCCGCACAGTAGGAGGAACAGAAGCTGGGGCTGATTCACTGTGCTCTTAAGATAGAGCTTAAGAAGTTACCTGAGAAGAAATTTTAGGAAGTCCTTGAGTTCTTAAGTCCCCAATATTTTCTTAAGATTAGTCTTATCTCCTGCAAATTCTAAGATTAGTCTTATCTCCCGCAAATTCTTTCTTTGGAACTTCTCAATTAGGTTCTACCTAGCAACTGCAATGTAAACAAGCATAAAAGGACCAAAAGATTATTCTCAGTAATTTATATAACCATGTTTAATGCAGTCTGCCTGCAAACTATAGCAATATAATCTTTGTTGGTTTGAAAATTTAAATCCACTCGCACAACCTTTGAAAATGTTAATAGCATAAACGGTATCAACTAATGCAAACCTTTAATAACTAACCTCTGCAGTCTGACAGCTAGCTAGCTAAGCTTAACATTTTATTGTTAAGCTTGTGATGTAAGCTACAGTAAGTTAAACTATTAATATTTTGAAAGACCTATTTAACTGTCTAAAATGTACCTTCGAATGAATTTACATGCTTACTTTTTCAATGCAACAATTTTAAGTAAAAGGTTATCTTAACATTAATTTGCTCTCAAGAATCCAATTCATTCGTATGTTCTTCAGAAGCAAAATAAGTTATAAATAAATAAGTAATAAATAAGATAAGAAAATACTTAAAAAATACTTACTATTTTGATAGTTATTTTTGTCTTAATTTTCTTCTTAAGAGTAAAGTTATAAAAAAAAAATAGCATTTAAGAAGGTTTCCTGCATGTACCTGTGTAGCGGATGAGTAGCGGGCAGTGGATCGGGACGTGGCGGTCTTGGCTGCGCTGTGGGAGCCTTCAGACGGCAGGCCGCCGCAGCACTGGGACTGACGGAAACATTTGCTGTACTCTTTACGGACCTGTGGAGGGGCACGAGATCAGGACAGAGTGAGCGCGCACACACACACACACACACACACAGTGACAGGCTCCTCCCAAGAGAGATGCAAATCCAAAATCTTTATCAAATGCCACCCAGCCGAGAGCGGTTCAAATGCCGTATCTGTGAGCACAGGGATAATGTTAAATATGATAAATATTGTACAGAGGCAACATTTTGGACAACACTTTGACAGAGGTGTTCCTCAAATCTCTGGATTATCTAAAATGTCACTGAAATGCTTCACGTCATATTTAAAAATATTTGTAATGGATATGTTTAAAAAAATCCACACCTGCAGTAGGAAAAATAGATTTTTAGAAAGCAACAGCATCCTTCACGTTGCACATAGTAACTTTGTAAAGGCACAGTCTCAGCTGTACCATATTTGAATTAAATGACAATCATTAAGGTCGAAAAGCCAACCTTTTTCTGCAGGAGGCAGTGGAAGATGAAGATGAACATCCCTTGCAGAGTGTTGAAGATGGTGAAGAGGTAAGCCATAACAATGGAGGACTCATTGAGGAAGAACAAGCCGAAGGACCATGTCAGCCCCAGGAGACAAAGTAGGGCAAATGCTCCCAGCACCCAAGACCTGCAACAGAGGGAGAACACTGATATTAGCCGGAGAAATAGGGACACTAACCGGATTTTCAGCTTTGCTTGGTTTGGCGTTTCTCTGCGCCTAGACAGTAGCTTGCTTGAAAAAGAGGCAATATCCTCATTTGCTATTTTGCTTTTGGACATGTTGCATTAACAGCACATACTGTATAAATGCTGATGCAAAGTTTTGGAATGAATGTGCATACGGTATTTGACACTGAGTCAAAAAATATTTCCTTGGTCTTCCTTGGGGTTGGCTAAAGAGACTGCCAACACAGCAGGTTTTCCGAGGCGGTTTCCAGGAAAGCCTAGAGGAAATCAGATAACTTAACAGTGAGTTCCAATGACGACGGCCGGGTCGCTATTGATACACAAGAGAGAAGTGAGCCACCCCAAGGGAGATATAGCGAGTCTGGAGGAAAAGAGAAGAGACCAAGGCGAAACGAGAAAACATTATTGCATGTCATTGAGAGAGGATGGACAGAACAGAGGAAACACGAGCAACAGTCTCGAGGGAGAAGCTGAAGCTGATTAGTCTTGCTTTTGTGTTGTAGTGTATGTCCGTTCTTTGGTGGCATTTATATAAGGAGACCCTGCTTGATGATTTCCTTCAAATGCAACGGATTATTTCAAAGTCTTTTAGAAAGGTTACCACATCTGACACCGCAACTAAATAAATGGTTAATTTGAGGTAGACCCCAATTAATGATACTTAATGAGTTTTGCCTACTTTGGATTATGTGTTTCAGAAAGCCATGCAGGCTTTCTGTATACTTCATAACACTCAGATAACAAACATCAGAGGCCAACTGAATGCCTTTTTTAGTTACGACTAAAGGTTGAAACAAATTACAGTGACTGCCTCAAAAATGAACACCCAAATAACATGTGTTGGCCTGCGCCTCAAACATATTTTTGAACATGAATTCAGGCATAGAAATGGCCAGGGATTTAGTCTTTTATCGAGCGGCCCGGCTTGCTGAAAGCAGGGAGATGGGGCCCTTCTCCATTTTCTCCATCTTTAAATCTACAAGTCATGTGGTTGAGTCTGTCTTCCAGGGGAGCCTGTAAACCATGCCAGCACAGGAGCAAGAGATACAAGAGGTCAGAGATGCCGTTATGAAGAAATAAAAGAGGCAATATAACCCTGCGTAGTGCAAATACTGCACTCATAAAATGAACTAAAAAGGCACCACCTAAGGACAGAAATAAAATCTGAAAGGAAAGATATTGGTCTGGTCTAGTTTAAGAAAAGAGAAAAGAAAAGAAATGTGTAGGTCAAATGCACCTTTGAAATTGCAGAAAGGAGGCAAAAGCAGTAATGGGGCATATTATTTTTCTTTTCACATTTAAGTGACCCCCTCTCCCACCCCTCCCCCACCTCCCCAACCCCCCCTCGACCCCCCCCCCCCCCCATCTCAGACCGAGCAACCACAGTCCGGCCACCTAATCTCCTAGAGCGACACCCCTCACCTGATACCCCCCAGCCTGGATGAGTCGGGTTTCATGGAGGTGGAATGCTTCACCATCTTGTACATCGTCACCACCAGGAAGATGACATTGAGCTGTCAAAACAGAGGCGTATCAGGGTTAACAGACTGCACTTAGAAAGGCATCCAATTCCTGATGCTAACACCGATAGTAATGTTTCACATTGACTTACTGTGGCTTTGGAATATTGCTTAATCTATAGTGGGTTTTGGCTCAATAGCGAGCGTCAACACCGGCATACCTTTACCGAGAGGGATATGAAAATTTAATGCCTCAGTGCAGATCACAAAGTACACTGGCTTCCAAGAGAAAAAAAACAATGGGAGGTTAATGCTTTGGTCTACTTCACACAGCTTTGGCCTTCAAGATAAACGGCACTGAAAGTCTCTCCTTCCTCTCGTCTAGCTGACATTATACACAATCCCGAGCCTTGGCCAAACACAGAGTCTAAATCCTCATCAGAGAGGGCGAGAGTATGAGAATGTATATCTAATGCAGCCAAAACAGATCTCATCTACGTCGGACGGAGCTCCAGAACAACACGGAGAGGAAAGGACAGAACAGAGTACAATATTTTAGAAACAATTTTCTGAGGCCAGGAAAAACATTAAACCGATTCAAGCCATACATCCAGAAAGGTTTCCATTCTTTCAGGATGTTTCTCTCCAAGCGCTGGAGGGCCCATCGCCACCAAGGGAAAGGGAGGGGATATACTTCAATTTGGCTCACTACCATATTAAACCTTTGAAAAGCACTTCAGTAAATATTCAATGAAAAAAAAAAAAAAGATAACCTGATTTTTATGTTATTAAAAGCCTCTACCCTTCATCTGCCCCAAGCATGCTTATTCTGAAACCGTGACCAATCTACATGACGGAAAATAAATAACAAAAAAAAAAAAAAAAAAATGCATTGGTTGGCAAGAAAGCAAAGCATACTGATCTAGATATAGTGTTCCCAGATTATCAAATACTTTTCTGACTCAATCAACAGCATGAAAGATCCTCGCTATTATCCCATATGGACACACTCTGAAACATTACAAGATTCACCCAACGGAGAGCGTCTTTAACTGGAAACAAAGAGAGCGAGCGGAAAACGGGAGGGGACAGAAACGAACAACAGCAGGGAAAGACGGAGGAAAAAGGAGTGGCTAAGAGGACGGAAAAGGGGGCTTTTAGATCACAGCTTAGAGTAATGCTGAGTTTTGTCTCCTAGCCACCGGGGCCGATTTACGCCCGCATGAGTCGAGTGGCTGGAGATGCATTTAACACAGCCGCAAGAGATGACACAGATCTGATGAGACAGACAGCCAGCCAGGCAAACAGGCGGGCAGTCAGGCACTCTGCAGAAAACTGAGGAAAACTGCAGATGGACTACCCCCCCCCCCCCCCCCCGCGCACCCGGTCTCCAAGGGGCCCTCCTCTACCGAATCCAGGTCTCGCACTTCTGCGCCAAACACAACGCAAAAATCCATCAGTGCCGACACGGCGCTTCCCGAGGGTTCGCGTGTATGTGCAGAGTACGGACAGATTTACATGTATGTTACCATATGTGCCTATAAAGATACGCGCGGTATGTGTTTGTTCGTGGCGCGGGCGTGCACGTGTGTGTGTGTGTGTGTGTGTGTTTTACGAGTGTGAGTGTGAACACCAAGTGCACCACATGAAATATTAAAAGGTGAAGACGGAGATGTCCGTGTGCTGGGATTGGCTGGGGACGTGTCATGATCCTCAGCAGGGCTATGAGCTGTGGTAATGGCTGTCTGGCCCACCCACTCATTACTTCCATGTTCGTCGGTCCCCCCACCACCCCCCCCTCCTTGTTTTCTCACTGACCAAATGACCTTCATGCCTGAGACAATTTCTCCTCCTGATTGCAGGAGGGGAGTACACTCTAGATGCACTATATGGACCAAACAGCTTTAAGTTGTTGCCGCTCACCAATTCTGATTTCAGAGGATTTCATAGCTGAATGGACACTGATGTCCTCGTGTCAGCTTTAATGGGACCACTTTCCTTTCATGCAAATTGATCGGAGAAAGCAGAGCTAAGAGGCCTCCAGCCCAGGGAGAAGAAGAAAAAAAAAAAAATCTATAAACTGTTTTCAAAGCTTCCCTGTGAAAAAAGTCATCGCAAACACACACACAATTACAGCTTACCATAATTATGAAGGTTACAGGTCCGATGAAGCTCCAGATGAAATGGTTATCAACCCTCAGCCAGCAACTACGGGGCAGAAAATGTGATATTCAGTTCATTAAGTCGTCTCATTGCCAAAACAAAGTTGTATCTCATCGATCAGAGCCCAGCAGAGCTAGATGGATGATAGGCTACAGCAACAGAATAGAGACTCCTCCTGACCACAGGGAAGAAAACCCGACCTTGAGCGAGTTCTGGCCCGGTGCCACGAGAAGCCAGAGTCTAAAAGCAGCGGTTATTGGACTCATGACTTCACAGTCTGCAAATGCCTACAAATGTCTACAAATGAGCGATGTCTGACTCTGTATACCTAAGACTCTCAACAGTAAACAATGTATTGAAGACAGTTCCCGAGAATGAATTGTACCTCAGCCTGTGTTTATCACCACAGAACAGAAATGTGGCGAACACTTACGGCTATAAAGTACAGTTTGAAAAAGGCAGTTTACTTAAATCCCATAAATTAGAGGATTCCAGTCTTACAAATCATACAGCTCGCTGCTTGGATGAAGACCAGTGGAGAAGTGCGTAAAGTTTTAGCAGACAAGGGGGGCAATTATCCACACGCAAAGAATAAAAACCCACTAGGCCAGAGCAACTAGCCAGAGAATTCATTAATGTTGCGGCTTTTGCTCACAGCCTCTTCTTTTAGCAGTGACAGGGTGTAAATTTGCCAGGGGGCAGAGGTAGACTGCTCTCTGTGATATTACTATCATTAGCACATACATGCATATCAGTGTGAGGGTGCCTTGATAGGGAGAAGGGAGGACTAATGCTTGTGATTCTTAACACTGCAAAGGGAAGGGGGCCTCTCTAAAGCCACACTTACGCCCGCTGTGTCCCGTAGCTGCGGTAGTCGATGGCCGCCGAGATGCCCACCACCACGGCCGGGAAGAGGTACCCCGAGACGTAGTAGTACTTCCTGCGGGAGAACTCGCTCTCGAACACCTCCACCAGCATGAGGTAGAGCTGCACGCCCTCCAGACACATCCAGGCGAATGCAGCCAGGAAGCAGAAGTGGAGAACCCCGGCGATGATGGAGCACACAATCTGACAGGAGGACACAGGTTGTACACAAAGGTGAGGATTTTTTTTTTTTTTTTTTTATCATGCCAGATCAGACCGTTCATCAGCAGTATTAAAGGGAAAATATGAAAGCTCTACCCTGTACTAGGGATGGACCGGTATATCAAAATTCAATATATCACAGTACAAAAATGTGACAATATGTGGGGCAGAAAAATGAATCGCGATATTAGCTACATTTTATTCTGCTGCAATTTCACAAGCTCTCCATCAAAATGAGATTATCTGCACTTTGTAGTAACATTTTTAAATTGTTGTTTACATTCTACTATTCTAGTAAGCCAGTGCCATTACTAGGAAGATCTGTCTCTCAGAAATAAACATAATTCTGCACAGTCAGACTTTGTTGTCATTGAGCTTTTATTTATTACACTGTATCGTGGTTGTATTGAATCATGAACCCTATATCGCGTATCGAATCGTATCGTGAGATAAGCGTATTATCCCATCCCTACTCTGTGCAGCATAATATGGATTGTACCTTGGGTTCAGTCATGTTGATGCCCACGAGGAAGACCAGCTCGCCAATGAAGAGGTTGAGGCAGAGGTTTTTGTGGATGGTGTTGCGGTCACTTTGCAGGCCTCTAAAGAAGCAGAAGGTGAAGAGGCTGATGGCGAGGCAGACCAGAGACACGGCAATGCCCATCCTGGTGATGACCGTGAGAAGAAGCTCATGGACGCTCCCATCCGCCTGGAGGAGAGAAAGAGACGGCAAAGTCAACTCCAGACTTGTTAAGGAGAAATGCCATTCATAATGGCTGCTGGCATTTAAGTTCATAATGGTTGTTGCTTTAGTTGTTTTAAGTGTCTACATGAATGCTGACCTGCTGAAAACCATAATCTGTAATGTTATTATGAAAATGAGATTTTCCTGGCTACACATTGGCTGTTCTGTCCTTAACCTGATCATAGCTGACAACATCTAGCACTCATGCGCGAACTTGTTTAAATCACATTATGTGGCCCGTGTTGCAACATGTAAAGCCATTAGCAAACGGTCACAAAGAGCTGTGGCCATGTGATGTGACAACCACATGTGGCTTCTCTCCACCGAGGGCAGATCGCAATGTGTGTGTCAAAAGATATGAAACTGAGCATGTTTCAATATGGGCGCGAGGCACATGTGAAAATAGCAGACTTGACCGTACAAAATATCACTCAAGGATATGGCGGCCTGGAAGTGAGGCAATCTCCTCTGTGATATTTGTAATTTTATTGAGGGCAGGAGTTGTAGTTGAGGTGATGTGTAGGGGGTTGGTGTGAGGCTGAACCTAGCCTCAGGGCTCTGGTTTCCAGCTGTGGTTAAGGTTGAGGTTAAGACAGATGACAGGGACAGAGTTCATGAGTTGGGACATATTATTAAATGAACCACAAACTTATCCCCCACATTTATTACTGGGTAGATGCTTGCTGCACATGATATTTATCATGTAATTGGATTGTAATTGCATTTCGCTAGCAAATGGATCCTACACCACTTCAAGTGGAGTGGAAATGCAAATTAGAGCTGAGGATATACTATTTCCCATGATTCCCAGGGACATATGTCTACATGGAAGACTATTAGTCACGGACCATAGGTAAAATATAATTTATTTCTTATAATGGTATAGCACTTACTATCTTAGCCCACAATCTCTCTCAAAGTGACAGCCTGCTTCCATTTCTCTACCTCATACAATACCTCACTGCTCTTCTCAACTAATCCTCTCCTGCCCCACCCCGACCTTCTCCTCCAACAATAATCTAATCATCTTCTGCAGAATGCCATTCTTGTTCTTGCCGTGTTTACATAAATGCATCAGTGAGAGGGAAGAACAAGTAACTGAGACAGAAAAAGGCAGTCCAACCACAGTAAGGGCCACTTACCACATTTCCCCGATGAGCCATGAGGATGGCAAAGTTGGTCAAGTGACTGCAGGAGCAAGTGGTGTGGCTCTTGTTGGTTTCCAGCAGTTTACAGCCTTGAGTGGACCAGTATCCCATCATGCTCCTCTCTGAGTAATTCCAGAAGGAACAGTTGGGGTTGTAGTAGTGCTCCTTCTACAAAACACAAACACAGAGGCAAGTGGTTAAACATAAATTAAAGCAATATGCATGATTGCACACAAACTGCACAACACTCCTTGTTCTTGTATTTTATATTACTAATTTCTTACTATGTTAATTTCCAAGCACTACACAGAGGTGAACTTGACTTGCTTATCTCATTGCACTATCCACATCTTTGATTAGTACTAATTGCTTTCCATGACACTAGCAGCACTCCAGCAGCTTGTTATTTTCCTACAACAATGACAAATGCAATATATCAAAGCACTGGCATTCCCCTTCACAAGACACAAGACAGAGCTGCCTTTTCAATTCTTTAACAGTCCGGCTCTACAGTGTTGATCTGAGGCTTACATCCAGGTGCTCCAGGGTGAAGATCACAGGGTCGGCCACAAACACGCGACTGGACTCCTTAGTGATGGAGGCGGACAGGATGTGGGAGTTGACGGTCAGGGAGAGGTTGCGTCTGCTCGGGTCTCCCACACCTCTCAGCGTAGCATTCTCTGTGCTGAGGAACTGGCCCAGGTGCTTGTAGAGCACAAACACCAGCTTGGCCACTCCTGCAAGCAGCAATAACAAAATAATCAGACATATGAAGGGAATATATACAAATGAGTATGTACCAATTATCCATATATTATACTGTACATATATGAATGAATACATGTATTATCGTTATATATTATTTATTTCAAACTAAAACAAACAATGCATGTTCCTCATGAATGATAGGCAATCATCATCATGGAAGTTTTATCAATATTGGTCCGGTGGTATAGAAGTGATGACCTTTCAAAGTGTGAAATTTTGACCTTTAATTATTGCGCCTCCATTATGCCAATCATTGTATATTTTCAAATGCCAGAACGCAGTGATAAGATGCTTCATCAATCCAAGTTTCGTCAAAATTAGACCAGTGGTGTCTGGGATATTACATTTGAGTTCAAGATTTTGACCTTTAAATACAGCGCCCCCATTAGACCAATCAGTGTATTTTTTTAAACGATGGGACACAGTGCAAAGATGCAACATCCCTCAAAGTTTCAGCAAATGATTTCACATACTGTCAATAACCCCAATGACTCACAAAATCAAAGAAAACCCAGAAGAAATGACTCGTAGTGCTCATAGTTAAATGTTTTGGGGCAGTTGTTTTGTTCTCACCATTCTTACTGTTGACTTTGACCGTGTTGGAGGAAAGCTGAATGGATGCTCCACCCTTGCTTGTCTGGGGAAACCTGAAGTCTTGCACTTGACCATCAGTGCTCAACACATACACATCAAGCACTGACAGAGGTGGGAGGAGAGGGAAAAAAAAGGGAGAGAGAGAGAGAGAGAGAGCGATGCATTACTCATAGGTCACACTTCAAAAGCAATACAGGGTGTTTAATAGAGCTCCAACATTAAGGCTGAGCAGAGCGACCTGAGATCCAGAGTAAAGACGTGAGGTCCAGTGTTCCAGTGATGGAAACCAAACCTAATGCCAATACCCCACAGAGTCTCGTTTACTTATAAAAAAAGGCCACTTAGCTCTCGGTTGCCTGCATTGTGAGCGTCTCCACAGGAAGAGAAAAAGAAAAACACGAAGCAGGGCGGCGATAGAGGAAGAGCGAATGCAGGCACACAACCTGCTGCAGCATGAATGTCAAATATTCATAGGATCAAAAATATCATTGGGCTTTTACTTTTTCTTTCCCCTGTGGGTTCAGATAACTCTGGGCTCGACGAGCAAATCTCTGAAAAGCCTCCAAATTCCTGTAGCCCCTCTCTCCGGTATGCCAGCTGCCGGGTGGTGCTCCCTTTGATGTGTGAAATTACTGAGGGGTCAGGAGGACACACGTATCAGCACACTCCCCCCCGTCAGAAACGGCCTCACTTCCTCAGATAGATGGCTTCTGACAGACGGAGATGAGGAATTGTTCTCCGACTGCTCTCCCCTTCTGTCTGGTTTTAAACCCCCCTTCCCTCTCTGCTCTCCCCTCCCTTTCCCCTCCTCCTGCCCTTGATGCTCGCCTGGAGGTGCCATTTGGGCTTCGGCAAACTATGTTAATTAGGAGCAAGGATCATTTTCACTCTTTTTTTTCCCCAAGTCATCAAGCGAGCTCAGGGCAGATTTCATCTCTGAGATTTAAGTTGCCTAGTTCTTCATATAGCAACTAAAAGGCAACCAGGGCCGGCTTTATTTCTGTGTCACCGCTGGCACATAATCTCTATAGTGCAGAAAAGTGAGAGCTTGACAACCTCATAAAAACTGCCTGCATGCAGTGATTAACTAGCCTATATACAGCATATTACATGACGTATTAATCAGTGCTTTGGTAGACAGTGCAGCCAGGCCTTATCAGCTTAGCTAACTATCATTTAATGGGAAAGGCTCGAAGAGAACAGATACAGTGCTGCGTGAATGGAACAATACTATTCAATTGGTTTCTTTGTTTTCCCCCCAGAGGTCTGGACAGTTCATCTCGCGGCATACATTCAATCGGGCTAATTTACTATGCGAGAAATAGATTAGAAATCAATGAAGTATAAGACAAAAAGGGTGAGCGGGAGACCATAACCATAGCAACAAAGAGCCATGTGTAGAAATATGACAGTTCACTGCACAAAGCTGACCTAAATGAATGAGATCACGTTGCTAATAAACCGCCTGTGAGGGACGTATTAGCTTGGCTGTGTTGAGCTGACCCCGAATCTCCTACAGTGACCTCAACAAAATTCATCCCTTTTTAAAACCACTTTACCTTCGGCTTGAGGAATAGCTGTCCAAGTTCTTTACCTGTGTGTAGAATGAATAAGACCAACAAACATCGCCTTGAGGGCTTTCACAGAGGGCTTAAATTGAATGGTTGCTTCCTCTAACATAACCAGCCACAGTAAAAACAGCCAATTTTACTACTCAGTTTGAAGCAATTTTACCGAGACGCAGGAGATAGCGGAAAAGGAAAACAACCACTAATAGCGCAGATTGTGACCGGCACACGTGTCCATCTTGTGTCTCTGTTTTACTGTTGATTGGAGGGGGAACTTACTGATATTCTCCGCAGGCACTTTAACTATAGCTGGCTCAATCAGGTTGTCTGCAAGGACAAACGCCCCTTCCTCCAGGGTATCCAGTAACATGGTGGCGGCATGCGTTTGTTCTGTGGAATTCATGTCTTCCCAGGATTTCAGGGCTTCCGGCCTCAGGAGGTTGTCAACGGTGTCCACAATTGCCTGTATCCATGGAGACAAGTGAAATGTCAGCTTATTGTTTTCTCCCATCATAACTTCAGTTTAATCACACAGAGGAGCAATGGGCAGCAAATAATATAAAGGGCATGCATGGCCAACAGTAACAGCAACAACAACTGAAACAGAAATATCAAGGTCACTCAAATTGAGGACATGAGGTTGCAAGACAGTCAAACTAAAAAGACTAACTAAAATAATAATAATGATAAAAAATGCAATATGTATTATTTAATATTCTGTTTGCTGAACATAGGCCATATCTGAGGAAGCTTTCTTTGGTCTTCGCAGTTTGGACTCATTTCTTTTTTGAATAATAAAGCAACAATGCTTGAGGGGAAACAGAAACACAAACCAAATGTTTCTTTTTTCTTTTTTTTTGCTGAATGGAGCCGTCTCCTACAATGCTGTATTCTCAGTTCCTGTTCTTCAGCAACTATTTTCCAAAGAACAATTATCTTCACTCACAATAGTCTTTCCATTTCCATAACAGGATCTGCCTGTAATGGCCTTGAAACATACTTTTCTCCTGAAGGAAAAGGGCAGTTTCATGGAATCCATGTCTGAGTGGCAGTCTGAGTCAAGATGGGGATAATTCTGCTTGTTTTCAATGGCGATCCTTTCATTTCCTGGTTTCTGATAAGCAGTAAGTAAGCAAAACATTCCAGTACAAAACCCACACAAGAAAAGTATCATATGTTGATAAAACAAGAGTTTCCTTTGACCCTGCAAGGCTGAGTTCATGACTTCTGCCTGGCTCAGCACGCTCACATCTTCCAATACTACAGCTAAAGACAGACAGTTGTAAAATGATAACAAATCTAGAGCAGCCCATGGCGTGATAAATCAGAGTGACAATTTAACCATAGGTGCCATTAACCACAGCAAGGCCCTCCACAATAACGGTAATTAACCACAACAAGCCCTTGCTCACTGTACCAATTAGCTACAGCTGTGATTATCCAAAACACTAATTGACCATAGGCAGGATTATCCATTTGCCTGGAATAACAAGAATGGGGATCAACCAAAGTCTGCACCAATCTATGATTAACCACAGCATTTAACCACTGAGCTCACATTAACTACAGTGGCAATGGCTGTATCCAGACACGAGCCTCTCAGTGTGTCTTTATGTCTCAGGTCTGAGCACGGAAATCAATCTCTGTGGCCCTGACCTTGCGAGCAAGAGGAAGCTTGCGAGCTGTGACTATGATGGGAGTAAGTGTGTGTGGGGGAGAGAGCCTGAGCCAGAGTAGTGGTGATTACAGGGCCGGAGCCATTACACCCAGACAGACACTAAATGGTCTTCCCCCCCTGGTGAGCCATCCTCGCAGGGCCCATGGAATCCAAAAGGAAAAAAAAAAAAGAGTCCCCTGTCTCTAATTTGTGTAGCAGAGAAAGAACCTGTGTTCTGATTGAATCCTCTTTAATTCTCGCCTGGGTGGAGGTCACGCCACTCTACAAATCACAGGGGTGTTACCAGGAGAGCCCCCATGGCTCGCTAGCTGGAGAAATGTATGGTGTGGTGAGAGCTGCGGTGAGAGCTCAGCGAGCAAGCCGGCGAACCCTTGGGTGGCGCTGACTTCAAGAGCAACAGCAGATGATGAATTGTGATGCAAAAGAGAAGACAGTTCTACATCAACTGAGGGAATTGTATCCCCCATTTCTCACAGGAAAATAAGACCTCAGTAAAAACAGCCCCAACTTATGGTGAACACCCGCGAGCCGACAAGAAATACAAAATGTGATCATTTGTTTTATGCCATGCGAGGCGTCGCTTCTTGTGTGTTTACGCCACGGCCGTGTCTTTCAGCAGAAGCAGCTCGTAGAAATAAACCATGCCACAGAAGAAGAAAGCAAAAATGACTGAGGGAGAGGCTGAAAAATCAGATTGCAACACAAACACATAAATGGGTTTAGAAATTAATCCCGCAGATAAAAAAGAACTGCAATGGGAGAGAAGATAATTTTTTGCTAAGGGGACAAGGGATACTGGAAATTGTACAATGTAAGCAAGTGAAAATTGAGCACACTGCCACTTTGATCACACTTCTGGCTGACAGGGAGGTGCAATTACGACCGTGGGAAGGCAATTACTCACACAACGCACAAAGAGCCGACAAGAGAGGGAGGGAGAGAAAGAGTGGGGGAGGAAGAGAGGAGGAGAGAGAAAAGGAGAGAAAAAGATATCTGACAGAAAAAAGATGTATAAGTGATATGAGAGAGAAAAGGAATAGGATAGGTGCAAAGGCAGAGCGATATTGGCAATGATTTCCAAGGATGGACAGATTGATAGGCTAACAGATATACAGACAGTGAGTCAGATGAGGAAGCAGCAGCCATACTGACACTTATACAAGCAGGCCACCGGGGACAAAACAACACAATCAAGGACATACAGACGGACAGTGCTGCATGCTGCCGGTCAAGCAGTAGGGATCAGGGAAAAAGCAACTTTGAAATCCCAGTAGTATACCTTCATATATGCCCTGCATGTCTTCTCTCTTTTTTGAAGCTTTCCCACACAAAAAGAGGATCAAGAACAACAGACAGACATTAGGTAGCAAAGAGGTTGCAAGAAAAGAGGTTACAGCTCAAAAACAGGGACCATTAATTCATGCCACTTACCATAAATTACAGGAATTAATAAAAGAAGAAAAAGCTCAGGTCCATGAAATATAACCCTAAAATAATGCGACAGCTCCAAATGCTTTGGGGGAATGGTATTTGAATTCCTAATATGAATATGGATTACATAATAGTGGGGGGTAGAAATGAGAAATGCACAGCACTGTGGAGGAAAAACACTGAGACTAGACTCTGATGCTCTGCATTAGTGATGCTTTAAAATATATTGAGGCAATAAACAATGCAGGATGGAGTCATTTGTACTTCATGGCATAGAGATTGTAATATTGTGCCAGCTCTTTTAAGCCCTTTGTTGGACTCTTGGTACAAATTAAGTTGCATTCCCCTCCTATGTTAGTCAAGACTGGAGAAAATCACAGAGAATACAGCAGCTCTCACACATAATTAGAAAACACAGAGGTAAAATGTTATTTTTTTCTAAATGACAACCTAATGGTTTCAGCACACTGTGTGTAACTCACACAGGGAGCCAATCTATTTTCTCTGGACCAAGACAAATCAACCAAGAAAAGACTGCTCCCATGGATTGTAGACTGCCATCATTTCCTTGTTTACTGCTGGGTAAAAGTTGCCTACAACTTTTGGCAATGTTGCTTGTCAGCAGTCAATCATGTGCTAGTGTTGCTATGTCCTTCCAATCACTGCAACACTGTTGGCACTGCAGTGAGCAACCTGTTAGCTCTTACCTGCAAATAAACAATAGCATGACAATGTAGCTGCTGGCAGTCTGCACATAAGGATACAAATGACGGATGTCATTTTAGTGCAAATCACCTTGTTTACAGAGAAGCTGTTGTCGGAAAAGTCTGAATAACAATGTAATTTCTCAAACTGTCACTCATCTCTCCGTGGGACTGTCAACAGGTGAGCGATGTAGGTATGTCTTGGCCTACTCTTTTCTCTCAGAGTACTGGTAGGAGCTCCAGGGGAGGGCAGTACCATACTTGTCAGTACGGAAGAGTTATTCTTTGTGTTGGTGGGGGGCTCATGGCCATTAGCTCCTTTAAGCTGGAACTGCCAGGTGAGGCTGCGTTTCCAAAGCCAGTAATTACCAGGGAGCTGGAGAGGAATGAGCTTCCCCTCTGGGCAAGGCCTGCCTCCCTAGCCCCCTCACCTGAGTCTCTGTGTGTCTGTGTGTGTGAGTGTGTGTTACCATACATGTAAGTGTGTGCGCGGGTTTGTGTTTGTGCGTGGCAGTAGGGGTCCTTCTAATGAATGTCCTGAGCTGTGTTGAGCCAGAGTTGGAGCAAAGGGGGGACAAAGTTTAATGAGAGGCCACAATGGGGCAGGCAGGGTTTCCACAGTACCTTGTTGAAGCTGCGTCCAGCTGAGTCCTTCTCGCTGGGCCTGAGCTCCTGCAGCTGGGCGTCCAGGATGTCGACGAGCTGCTCCATCAGACGCACCGAGGAGCTGACGTCACCGGCAAACACCGGGCCCTGCGTGTGGCGCGCCAGCTCGTTGGCTAAATTAGCTGCGTTTTCACCGCTCCGGATCTAAAGAAGCAACAACAAGCAAAGCGGGGGCGGGTCAATGAAACAGGCCTTAGATGATGGTTCTGCAATGTGAAGCTGATATAATGTATCTTGTATACCTCTCAGAGTTAGAATCAATAATAACAGTGCTCGTTCACCAGGAACAATTCATTGTGGGCAGAATGAATGTAAACACAGGCATTGAATGTGTAGTCGGGAAGACAATACTTTAAGTGTGACACATAAGCTTAGTGTGAGAAAACCACAAGTAGTCTGCAATGAGCTTGTGCAGTAGATAAGAACAGATTTAAAGAAAAGAAAGAAAAATTCCACCTTCACTGTTATATATGATCAATCTGTGATGTTCAATGCATTGCAGGAGTTATGTTTTTGGCATACCCACTTTCCCCCAACCTGCTGTTAGTGATTTCCTACATTTCCCAGAATGCCTTTTGACAACCCCCTTGTGGCATTCAGTACATGTAGCTGGAGAGAGCAATAGCGATAGCATAGTAAGAGCAAGAGAGCGTGTTTTTCCAGTTGAGAAAAAAGCAAGAGTTGTGCCCCTTACTTGAAATACAACTTGTGACTGCATTGTATTCTGGTCTATTGAGGCTACTGTCAGTGTAGAAATTGGTACCTTTTCTTCTTCTATGATGGATTTCTCCCTGTATGATTGTTGAAAATGGCGTGTCTAGACAGAAGCCCTTGCTCTTCAATTCTGAAGGGCTGACACAAAAACCTGACGTTTACCATTGATGTTTTAGATAGCTCAAATTTTTCTGCTATTAAAGTTCATTGTAGCTGTGCTGCAAATTTCTCAATGTGATGTCGCATCGTCTACCTTTGGCCAGTTATCTGCGGGAATAATAACAATACAAACAACAAAATGGGCCCAGAAATACCTACACTGTGAAACACGTTTTTTTTTTTTTTTAAACAGTGTTAAAGTGTTTTAGTGTGGATTTTTCCTTTAAGGGCCAAGTTGTTCCTCAGAGACACACAGGAAAGAGAGCAGAGTTTTTTGTTCATTCCCCACTGTATTTTACAATTAACACATTTCCAGGTTACCTTTTGTGCGACTTGAGTCACCCAGTGGGAGGTGCAGTTGCTGAGGTCCGGTCCTTTGGAGCACCAGGTCCCCGCCATGGTGCAGAGGAAGGAGGCGATGCCTGCAGTACCACAGAACAAACACACCAGTTGGAGGGAAGCCAAAACCTTTCTCAGATACTGTTTCTCCTGCTGATCCTCCATTCAGCCAGACTCTCTAGTGCGGGAAACTAACTGGTCAGCAGGAAAAACCATTTCAAAACAATTTCAAAGCCTGTCAGCTTTGCATAGTCTAAAGGAACAAGGGAAATTTAATGGTAGAGGGGATAGCAATAGACTTTCAGGTTCTTACATATATAATAGCTTAGTCCTAATTGGCAAGCAATACCCTAGTTTGTCATTGTTGGTAAATAGACACATTTCAGAATTGTAAACAATTTATATGCTCCCATATTATGCATGTCTAAATTAAATACAAGATTATATCTAATGACTGCCGCTTCACTGACAAGAGCAACAGCGTATGTAATCCAAGACTCATCACCATTTCACCCCCACAGTCAAAACATTGTCTCTTTCTTGCTTTTATCCCCCAATAGCCATGCTTTATATTATGACAGTTCTGTCAGTATCTGTGATGGGGTTTTCAAAGGTAACTTGTGTAAGATTTTTTATTTTTCTGGAGAGCTGATGTCATTGTCAAATGAATTGGCATAATAACCATGAGCAGCATGTTCCATAGTCCCTGTGAGCGGCTTTCTATTGTCATGTATCACGATTCTCCTTCACTGCTGCTTTTGATGCCTAACTTACTACATTACCGGAAGGGATTTTATGGGAAATCGAGCCCCAAACGCCCAAATTGTACCAAATTAAATTGCAAAGCACATCACTGGTTCTTCTCAGTAGCTGTGAGGACTAACCATGGTTTATTGTTAGCATTTGAATGCATTGTCACAACTAATTTCACAGCAATATATAAATAGGAAAATCCTACATGCATCTTTGAATAATGCAAATTTAAAGAACAGGTTTACATTGTGGCATAATGGTTATCAAAGCTTGTCGCACACACACGCCCACATACACACACCGCACACACACTACACCCCCATACGGTAGGCCTACCTCTGGTTCCTTTGGGGCAGGGCCGGTCCACAGTGGTTCCAGTGTGGGTCTGGGGCCAGTCGATGGCTCTCCTCCTGGTTGCCTCACAGAAGCGCCTGGGTGTGGGAGGCAGCTCCGGGACGGTGGGTTCTGCTGTAGCTGAGCCGCGGGAGTCCTCGAACGGGTCTCTCCCGTCCCTGGGGTCTGCTGCCGCTGCAGTCGTGTTCACCTGTCCCTTCCCTGTAGCCGCAGCAGTAGTGGTGATCATCGCGGTGGTGTCGGGAATGGATGGCGAGACGGAGAAATCTTCGATAGTTGGCACTAGAGCAAGAGAAGAGTGAAGCTGTTAGAGCTCGAGTCAATAAATGTCCTTGCCCTGAACTCCCATCACTCCTGTCGGTGGGGAAACGTTAACTGTTTTGAGTCCCACGGTTTGTAGGTATTGCTTGGAGTTACTGCTGCTCATAATTCTCGGAAATAAAAGGCTTCGTGCAGCATTCGGCCGTAACTCCACCTCTGTTCTGCTCCTTCACTGCACAGAATCAAGGCAAACCTGCAAATGCCACACTATCTCTGCTAGTTTCAGTTTACTTAAGCCCACAAATAAGGAAAGGACTGGTGGTGGAGCATCCTTCTGCATGGATGGGAGTGATTTCTTCTCAAGAGAGTTGGAACCTTGGGTTGATTAAATGTCAGCAGGGAAGACAAAGCCTGCCTGCATTTTACTTTTTTCTGCCTAGTTCATCTCTCTCACTTTGATAAAGCTGGGGTGAGGAAGGAGAATTGCACTGCTCCAGGCAAAAGCCATACATCAGCAATAATGCGATTCCACTGTATTCAATCCCCGCCTACCCTGCAGAGCAAATCTATGTGTGAGTGTGCCCATGCACATGTGCATGAGTGTATGTGTATGCTCTACTGCACAGGTGTGTTCCTACATGTGTGCTTAAAATCGCTGTGTATACAGATGGATATCTGCTGGAGAGAGCCTGGAGATAACTAGGAAACGAGAGAGGAGAAATAGGAAATCTATAAATATAAATTTAATACAGTATGAATAGCCAATATAAATAAAAAGAAAGCACAAGAAATGCTTGTGTGTGTGTGTGTGTGTGTGTGTGTGCGTGTGTGTACATGGATACACTACTTGTCTCCTGCATGAATGATCATACATTTTACCCACGGCCAGCTGATTGTTTGTGGAGATAAAAGCAGCTTCCCACAATAAGGTCTGCCTTTGTGAAAGGCTCTGCTGTGTTGTCTTCGGGGGCTCCGGGTGCATCTGGGAAAATGCAATATCATGCTATCTGACACCCCATCATCAGACACATATCTCCATTTCCTGACAGTGAATGGTGACAAAGCCCACATTTTACCTCTGGAGCTAATCAGCCAATCAGGGGAATCTGTGCTTTTCCATTCCAGTGAAATATCTGAGTTTATTACAAAGCCGATCTCGGGGGATGTGGTCAGGAGCCCACAGCAGGAAGGGGACAATATTCTTGTGATGCTCGCTATTAAAAAAAAAAGCCTGGATAACCCTGCAGAGCGGCTGCATTGTGACATTTCACTCCCTGCCCTTTTCCCCTGCAAGGAGCCCTGGCTAATTACCTCACGCTCATTCAGTCATTGTATGTCTGTCACCCACTCACTCGTTCACATGTTTCTGGCCAGTGTGGCTGCAAAACTGACAGCTGACATGTTCGGTTATTGTCATGAACAGATGATATGGAGAGGTCAGGGCCATCTTTTAGAGCAGAGAGCTATCAAGGTTCTCAGAATTACTCCTAGGAATTGAGGTAAAAGTATGAGTGTACGTGACAAATAGTCAAGGATCAGAGAAGATAATAGTAGTACTATAAAGTACATTATTACAGTATACATACAGTATATGTATTTTTTTCCTAAAATGTCAAGTGAAATCCAACAAACACTTAACAGGCTATGATATAACACAACAGTATAACAATATAACATTTAAAGGGGAAAAAAAGAAAAAAATGAAAAGCAATACATAACAAATAAGAAGTTATGTATTGCTTGTGAAGAAATTTTGTTGACCTAAGTGAGATGATTCATAGGCTGACTCGCCTGATTCAATATGCGCCTATAATGCAATAAAATTCAACTGCAATCTAAAAGGACGCATGTAATTGTGTTTCAGAATATTAAACCTCTCCACACCTGAGCAAACATCTGCTTTTCCATAGGCAAATATAGACCTTAATATGCCTCTGCCTGTAACTGCATGCTTGCATCGCCTAATTAACTCGCTCTTGAGACCATATTGCTCCAAGTCAAGGATCCAAAGCCCTACCTTCCAGATCTCAGCTCACAATATCACACAATTTCAATACGCACATACAGTATGTTTGGTCTTTATATTTGTTACAGGTGGTTCTTTGTCATCCTAGGTAATGCAAATTGTATTTCTAAAACCATACGTTACCATTAGTAACTGAATGAATTCAGAGATACTGAGGATATGAGAATATGGGCTACCGAATAAAGAAAAATGAAAAATATATACTGAATTGTCTGCATCAACCATGACCACTTCATCTAAATCTTTCAAAACCACAAAACCATGCATAATTCGTAGTATTCTCATATTTATAGCCTCTGCACACATCTATTGTGCATACATACATACATTTTTAAATGATTATCTGTCCTAAACTGCCATTTTTTAGCAACTTGAATTTCCTCTCAAGCTCTCCAAACATCCTGCAGAGATATGAGCTTTTAGCATGTTAGGAACATTGAGAACGCTTATTATTTTCTCCTGTATAAAAGTAGCACCAAATTTGTATTGTTTCCATAATTACAAACATTCATGACTGATTTCATGCTATGAGGCACTTGCTCTTTCTCTCTCTCTCACTTTCCCTCTCTCCAGCAAAATCACAAAATCTCACCGCTTTAAGAGAGGCATTCATACGTGAAGTTGACGTTTTTAATTTAAAGAGAAGCATATGTTTTTGGATGTTTGTAGTCAAAGGCCTTTGGATTTTATATTAGGGTGTGATTGCAACAACAACATCAACGACAACAAATATATAACCAAATCATTGCAGCAGAAAGTAAACTACTTTTCAGATGCCTGTGTTGCTGTGTATGCTTCTTTGATGTCTCTGCACCATGCGCGCTACAATTTTCTTTTGATTGCAATGAGCAATTTCCCCACCAGTAAGATCCTCTGATAGCACTCAGCCAAGAGAGGGCTGTCCCAATTAGCTACTATTTCTCTCAAGAGGCAGTCAAGTCACTCTTGATGGCCAATCTGATAGGCAGGGCATATTGTTGCCATATGTTGAATAATGCCCGTTGTAAATAATATTACAGAGTTTGAGATTGAACACTTGAAAAATGGACGACAGCAGCAGGCTCTGAACAGAATGGAGTAAATTAAAATAGTGCTGAAAGGAAAGAAAACCATTATGCAAGATCATCAATCAAGGCATATAAGACATTATAACAGCACCCCAGAGCCATTTATCAGCTTGGAAAATGAAAAAATAATTAAATAAAACCATAATCAGATAATCAGGGGTCTAGAAATTCTGTCTGTCTTTGCCTTTACTGCTTACACCAATACAAAAAGGTTTTTATCTCTAATTATACACACTTAGTCAAAAGAGCCCAAACTATCTACAGTACCTGTCCATATAGGCTCCAGGATAAATGGATAATAAGCTGCCTAATACCTGCTATTAGGAAGAGCAATGACAACTCACAGCCAAATCAAGCTGTTTTAATTGGTTTAAATTCTGAGGATGAATCTCTTACAAGGCTAATCTTCCAAGTACAATAACAAAAAAACAAAAAAAACACACTGTAGAAATAAAATCTCAAATACAGGAGTTCAGTTAAAATCATCCCTACATCTGCAGGAATCCATTTCCAAACCATATGAAATTATGAACAAACTTCTAAATGCCAATCCAGTTGAAATGTAAAAACATGGGATGGCTGCGATATTATTTTTATTCTCATACCAGTTGTCTCACTGTGAGCATGGCCAAATGCAAGGACAAAATAAGAGAGAACCAGCCAGCACTTAACCAAACTAATGGGCACATTGCCATACTACCAATGCAAAAATGAACAAGGGGTAGTGTGACTTTCTCTCGCTGCGTGTGTGCGCGTGTGTATGTGTGTGTTTTAATATATTGATGTGTCTTTGTTCGTTTGTTTTCTCGAGCATTTCAGCTCGACTCAATAAGACAGTCTCAGTGGATAAGAACTGTGTAAGAGCTACAGTTAGTCTTTTTGCCTCTTTTGAAGAGCCAGTGCTGGTAAATAATAATAGAGAAACAACAAATCCCACAAGATATGAATTTTACAGTAGGCTGCTTATATGCACCCATGCTGCTCTATCCAAGCCTGTATGACGTGAGCATCAGTCCTGCGTAATGTAATGGGCCTGAACCATCTGGTCACATAGCTTGGCATGGAAGGTAAGGGACAAAAAAACAGCCAAGTGTGGTTTGTCATCCACCACTCATGAATATATCATTATTTTTGCCATTGACAAAACTAAAGCCAGTTGGTGCGGGGCTGATTGAATTATTGACACTCGTTCTTTAAAGAGCAGCAGACAGAAAAAGCTCTGCCGGACATATCCTGTATCTATGTGCGGTAATTTATGGGGGCTGAAACTGAAGCCTGTGAGGCAGCAGACTTAGTGCGGTCACAAGTACACACTCTGAGTGAGAGGGAGGTGGCAAAACGGCACCCAAGACACACAAAGGCACACACAGACAGACAGGAAGAAATACAGCCACACAGACACACACACACACACGCACACTGTAAAAACAATAGTGTTCTCTTTTCATCCTCACTCTATCTAAAAACTCTCTTTCTTCCGCGCCTATAATGTCCACTTGAACAAGTCCCATATTCCTTCAGTCGTGAAGCCAGCGTTGAGCCATGGCAACAAGCAGAACAATTAGAGCTGTTCCAAAATCTCCTGGCTCCTTTACTTCAGCCTCCCTCTATTTCTGTTGCTTAACATCATGCTTCAGAGGGTGGAACACAGGCTTAGTGCATGATCCATCTATAAATGTCCTCTGTTTTGAAGGCTCACCTGGAGGCGGTGTTCAGTGATATAAAAGTAAACCTATGTGCACCAATGTGTGCAGCTGGTTTTCGCCACAAAATGACCGCGCAAAAGCATATAGGCTTTGTGATGGCAGATATGTTAGGCACACAGATATGTGTGAAAGTCTGGCTAGCTTGACATTTCAATTCTATGCAGAGCCCACTCCTGTTCACTGTTACCAGATTACTCCAAGTGGCTAAGCCTTTCGGACAAAGCCATTCATTTTATGCTTCTCGTCTTTAGGCCTCAGATCAATGCTACCTCAAAGACAAATTAATTTTCTCCTTTCTCTCCTTGTTAGTTTGAAATGCTCTTGGCAATTACTGGCTGTTCTGATTGGTTTTTTGAATTCATTGGACTGGAATCAGTTGATGTCTTTGCACATCACAGAAAATACATCACTAGTGTCCCTGCAAGTTTTGTAATGGCGAGCACTTAGGTGTGCGTTTTATTGGCATGCACCTCTTTTAGTGAGGCTTCTAAGGAGGTGGACCGGCTAAGTATTGATCATTGGTGTTTTGTGTTCACAAAGCATTAGCGGAGCATAGACATTTTGTTGAATTGTGTGTAAATTGGTTGGGACAATAACAGGAACAATCAATAGGGGGAATAATCTTAGTGAATCCCCTTCAACCAGGATCGGTGTTCGGAGACCTGAAGTTTTAAAAACACTTCACACAAGATAAAGGGAACTCAGACAACTTGCTAAGGTCAATTATTTTCTGCTTTGATCACTTTGCTAAAACATCTTAAATATAGACCATAATCCGGTTGGCACTTCCATGCCTCTCTAGGATGAGCATTACAGTCAAGGTTGATGCTTTTGACAGAAGAGGAGACTCACTCTCATTGTGCTACGTGCGTTCTGCAAAGGAGAGAAATACACTCGTTTGGTGTTTGAGGTAACTTCAGTTTGTGGTCGATGAATCTTAATGGGCACAATTAATTTCCTCTATGCCTCAAGTGCCCCTGTTTCAGTGAGAGAGACATTATTTCAGCACCATTAGATTACCCTGCAGAATTGGTTGTTTAATTCAACGCTATATCGCGGGCAGCAATAAATCCAAATAGCTACATAGTAAAGAAGTTAAAGGTGTAGATCTGGAAAACCTAATAAACATGAACCAATTATTTTCATGTGCCATTCACAAAACCCAGGGTACTGCTGCTGGCCTCGGCATCTCAGCTGCTTTCTCTCCCTCTTTAAGCCGGCAACATTTCAAAATGTTCTCATAAAATACACTTAATGATCCACAGTGGCAAGTACGCATTCTTGATTGGATCCCAATGGCAGAACAGTGGTGGAAACGGGTGCTAAAAATAATGGGTGAAATCAACAACTATGTGCTGTTGGTTTCCTTGATTACATACACTGTTCCTGCTGCAAGTGGCATTAGAGACTATGTGGCATTTTTGTTTACCGAGGCATTACAGTAGCTGAGAGAGCACATTAAACCCTTCATTGGAAATGCACTGTGATGGCCACTTTTCTCCTTTCCGTGAGGCTCTTTTGAGACAAGGAGGGTAATTATGATAATTCAGTTGTTAATTACATTTACATACATCAGGACGTGAACAGTAGAGCAGGCAGTTTGCATGCATGGAGAACTCATTAAAGTTTGAGCATTTCATATCTCCTCTAACATAGTCTTAATTGAGGATCTGGTTGTTCTGCAAAACAGACACAAACTCGGAGCCCCGCGGGTGTCAAGATTTCATGCCGGAGAGATTCCAGGGAACAGCAGGAAAACAAACAGACGTGTTGACAAGAGGCCAGAGTTCAGGAGCACACAGCCTCCATTGAGACATCAGCCTCCCCCCCAACAACACAGGTCAAGAATCAGATTTCCCCCTGCCAACCCCTCCCGAACATCCAGAAGTTAGAAATCATAACTTAATCTGGACCAGTGCTCCAGGGGCAACTTGAGCCTCTAGCATAATGTGGAGTCGGGTTGAGATCCTTGCTTCCCCCGTTCGCACAGGGACTTAGCCCGGCTCTCTGGGATAAGGTGGCTGCAGTCAGGTAATTACGCCCATTATCAGCGTGATGTAAGGGCCCTGTCTGATGACACGTATGTCTCCCCTCAGCGCTTCGCAGATTAATTTAAGCCCCCTAACCGCCTGACAAGATGCTTCACTGTAATTGATCTCTCTTTCCACCATAGAGTCATTCTTCTAACCTTGTCATCTGCCTTGATTCACCATGCGGCCACCTAAATCACACACACATATAAACAATATTATGCCACAATATTATGGTGATTGCCTCCCTATTGGTGATTGTCTCTCCTATTGTAAAAAAATGGCCTTTGAGAAGTTGATGAGGTAGCCATGGCAACACAAGTTCAAATCCAAGGGCAAGGAAGAGGAGACAGCCTTTGTCATGCTGTGCACAATATTTCTGAATCCCATTCCAAGCATTAGAGGGAGGTTCACGAGGGCAGTGTTCATAATGGTTTGGGATAAGGCCTAAGATTAAAGAATTTGATAGGGTCCAGGCTTCAGCTAGAGTGAGTGCCTCAGCTTGCCTCATGGTAATAAAGAAGCAGGCGTTGTAGCGGTGAGATCCCGGTGGGAGCTATCCCTCATTCCAAGGTGAATCTGTAATTTCTGTCTGCAAATGAGCCCTTTCCCCAAGACTAACACAACCCTCTTTTCTATATCACACCTGAACTGCATCCAAAATTAAAAGGCAGTCATCTGTGACATCCCACACTACAACCACACAACAGAAGCTCATCGCATTACACAAAGACAATGTGCTGAACAAAACGGAGCGGGCGGTCTTACCTTCTGCAGGATCCGGCGGGCCGAAGTCCAGGTCATAGCGCAGGATGTAAAAGTTATTCCACACGTATAGCTGGTTGTCCCTGGGGTTGTAATCCACAGCGGCGATGTACTGGTACTGGTTGGGAAAGAGGATGTCGGTGTACTCGCCCTGGCTCAGCTTGGTGTTGTAGATGTAATCGATGTGGCTCCTGCTGGCCTCGCTCTCGTTCTCTTCGTAGGTCGAGCGCACCACATGTAGCACGCCGCATACCATGAAGGCGTTGGAGGCAGAGCGCTTGTCATACGCCGTCTCCCAGGTGGCTTCAAAGCGTAGCGTGTATGGGTTGAGCTGGCTCACCACAATGCGCCCGTTGTTCTGCTCTGTGGCGTAGATTACCCATAAGCCCCTCTCGTCTACTGCCAGGTCAATGTCCGTCTTCCCGCCCCAGCGGTACGGCGAGGTGTCGTGATAGTTGGCGTTATTCACAATAGCCTCGCCGCTCTTGATGCGCGTGCGCAGGTCAAACTTGACAATGTTGCGTGTGCGTTCCTTGTTAAAGAAGATGGCACCATCATAGGCTACGAAGCCCGTCCCGTCAACGCGATGTGGGAGTTTATAGCTGGTTGTCTGGCGGGCGTTCTTGAAGTCCTCCAGAGAGGCGTACTCGATGAGGGTGTCGGTGCGGTACGGCGTCCAGGGCATGAAGAAGACCTTGTCTCCAGCCTGCAGGGGGTCTTTGCACCACGCCCCCGCTTGCTGCTCTGCCTCAAATATGAAGGTGGGGCCTCCTATACCCTTCAGAGTCCCAGGACAAATGAAAACTAGTGACAGAGAGGAAAGTGAAACAAAACATAATAAGGCAAAATATTTCAAACATAATACATTTCGCTAACACGCATCATCATTCTTGCTGCTGTACAAATCAAGTGCAGGACAAAAAGATCAGGGACTGGAGGAACATTTCAACTACTGTTTTGTACTATTGCTAATGAATAGGGAAAAAAGAAAATAAATGAATATGCCAGAATGATTATTCAGAACGAGAAATGCGAGGCGGAGAGAACTTGCATCTCAAGGGTCGGCTGCTACACCCTAACAGGGACAAAACAAAATAAAAGGTGAACAAAAAAAGGGTAAAATCCTGCAAATGGAAGACATGGGAAATGGCAGAAGTAGAGTTCACACATCTTTTTTTTTTTTTTTTTTTTTTTTTTTTAAATACCAGACTCTCTCTGACGTCAAATGCCACACTAACGGCTGGGTAAATGGACACACTGCACATGCACACTCACATGACTTGGGTCTTAAACCAAAATGAAAAGGGAAAAGGCTTCACATCTTGTGGAGGGAGTGAACAACAGGTTGTCAATGGTGGTGGCGGCAGCAAAGCAGAGGTAAAATGAAAGTGGAGGTTGGGGAATAGACCGAACAACAGTGGTAAAGGATTTTTACTACTTCTGTGGCGAAAGACAAGAGTAACCACTGATGGGTGAGGGAGGCCAAGGCAAGGTTCCCATTTAGATGGTTTAAATTAATTGGTTCTGGATGAAAGGGACACAGAGAATTCGTGTTTTCTTTTCAAGCGTTTTGGTCTTTGCCAATCTCACTCAGCCATCACTGCTATCTCACATCACGTGCTATGGGTGCAGCAGAAGTTGGGCCAAGCAAACTACGACTGAGCCAAAGGGCAATATACACAATTCTAATAACTACTCATTCTTCAAGGGTTAATACAGCGCGCTAATCAAGAGTCCCTGAAAAAATCACCACAGCTCAGTTGGTGATTCATTTCACATTGTGTTTGCATGTCTGAGAAAAAATTATATCCGATGACCCTGGATTTCTTTTTGAAATTCGGTTTTGAAATTCATTTGGACTCCAGTGTTGCAAACAATCCCCCTATGGGTTTAGCATTTGACAAGAGAGGCAATCAAGGGGGAGGAGACGTGAGGGGAGCTGTACTCAACACCACAGAACAAGGAGCCGGAGGGGGGGAAAGGACCAGACCACTCATTTACCTTTTTGCTCCACTTCTATTTCAGGCATTGGAAAAGAAAGCAAAAAGAGTGCAAAAGGGAGAGAAAGGTTATCATGAGTCAACTACCAGGTACAAAAGAAGAATATGTTGGAGGATATGACCAAGAGATGAACTGCGGGACTGTTTTAGGGTTAAGAGCTAGGAGAGAGAATGTTTATTAGTGAATGATCTCTCGCCCTAGGATGTAAAAACACACACGTTAAGACCGGAGACAAACTATGTGCCATGCTCTTCAGAGGATTAAAATGTTCATTCCTAACTTCTTAAACTGCCAACAAAATAACAAATTGGCCACTATAAAAGCACAATATAACCCTCTAAATATGCTTCTCCTACATGGCATGACAGAGAGAAACACTTTTCTCAAAATCCTCGGCATATTTAGACAGATAACATTCTTAGAGAAACAGTACAAGAGTTATTTTTGGCATGTATTGACTGGGGGTGGAATTTTGTTCAAACTTTATAAACACAAATCACAACTCGATTCCAAGCACGCTCGCCCACACACACAAAAACATAACTTGGTGCTAATGTTACAGACCAAACTCTTTAATGAGCCAAAGAGTGCAATGGCAAATGAGCAATGACTGATGAACAGTCTGCCTAATATGGGGCTTCTTTAGCGGATCGTTGAAGCTGCATACAGTGGGAAGAAGGGAGTCTAGAGACAATGTGAAAGATTGGAAGTTTAAAAAAAACGAGAGCAAAGAGGTTAGTTGGGAACAAGACTGAAGGAGGAAGGGAGGTCTGTTTGAAAGAAGAAAAGAAGAGTGAATATTTCAGAAAAAAAAAAAGTTTACAATTCATCAAATTAAAAACCTAAGTGCTGGTTTCATAGGCACGGATAAAGTCAAGTCCTACTCTAAAATACCCTTTTAAGGTAGAATGACTCAAATCAGATATCAGAGACATAGTTTACAACAGTGGCAGGTTTAGCCAACTCTACATTTAATTAAACCAGTTTCTCACGGGACGGCTAGAGTTGATCCACGATCAAATCCAGGGATTTTGTAAAGGTTTTAGCACAGGCACATTCAAAAAGTCACACTAGAGTTTTGATTCTTCAGAACAGTGTAACAATTTTAGGATTTCAATCACTTTGTCTGATGCTGTCTAATATCTTCTGTAATACGTTGATTTTGATATCTCACTCCATTTCCACAGAAGAAAAAAAACAAAAAACTAATACCTAGTAATAGGGTTAGGGTTAGGGGTTTTGGATTACTTCAGTGAAATATATTTCAACAGTGGACATGTCTTTCAAAGCATCATTAGTAATTCAAGAGGCTTTCTGTCGCAGCAAAATGGAAATGTGTTGCACCACAACCAAGTTCAAATACAACCTCGGTTGTGCGTTTTAACTATGCAGGAACTTTGAGGAATGAAAAAAAGGTAAATAATTCAGAGGTAACAAAAACAAATTTTGAGTCATTTTAATTAAAGCCATTTAAATGACTTTTGACTACTCAAAATTAAGGCCTACTTCAATATATTTTGTTATTATTTACACTAATCTCATTCCATATCCTTCCACCTTAATTTAACGAAGCATCGTCTGTGAACCAAGCCCCGACACTTGCAAGCAGATTATAAAATCAACCTTATCCATTATGAAGGAGGGAAGAGGAGAGGCTGTAGTTATAGCACATGTCTGTCTAATCTAAAAAAAAAAAACACATTTAAAACACATTCACAAAAAAAAGAGTTCAATATGAGATTTGGATGGGGGATACTTACTATAGGGAACACACTCATACTGGACCTCTAAGTACTTGTAGGTGCCAGGACATGGATCGGGAAAGACATCAGAGCCAGTGACAACCACACACTGGGTACGGTTGTTGCACCTAGAAAAAAAGATTGACCAGAGATTTCAGCATGACTTAAAGCACTACCCATGGCAAGAAAATTAGGATAAGACAACATTCATAACACAAAAGGGAAAAAAATGTCACCGTACGGCTACAATGAAAATGGTGAAAATCCCAGCCAGGACCCTTACTATATGCATTCTAGTTGGCAAACAGAGAAGGGAATGAAAGCATTAAATACACGAAATACGAAAGAAAGAGTAAATGAATGTGAGTGAATGTGGTAATGGCATGTCAGGGATTAATGATGGCATGTGGACTTCTCCAGCCAAGGTGAATTTATCTCCTTTAACAGCGTCTTCATACCGCTATTGAAAGGGAAGACATTCATTAAAATACACACAACAGGTGGCTGTGACATGCAGTTGACTGGAATGGCTCTCTCTGGTAAACAGTGAGAATCCTCTGCATGTGCGCAGCAAACACAATGTGAATGTGTCATTTCTGCGAGAGATATATATTTCGGCTTGCAGTATGAAATGGCCTGGCTGATGAACGTGAGTCCCTTTTGAATTAAAAGTCTGATGCGTGAGTTAGTGTGTGTGTGCATTTGCGTGCGTGTTTGCAGATGTGTCTGAGTGTTAGAAAGTTCAAGTAAGAGAGGGAAGAAAAAAAGGACAGCAGAGGACTGATTTTGTGTAAATATAGGATGAAATTGGCTCCACTTCAATCAAGCTCTCTTGAGGCCGAGGGATTGAGAATGCTGTCAGCAGTAACAGAGGCAAACAGATATCCGTCAAAGAAAAAAATGATACCAAAATAGGACATTCAACAATTTGCAAGCCTGAGATAAATATTTCAGAAGGTCAAAAGCAAAGTCGTGCAAGATGGACATATATTTCAACATTGGACATGTCTTTCAAAGAATCATTAGTAATTCAAGAGGCTTTCTGTCGCTGCAAAATGGAAATGTGTTGCACCACAACCAAGTTCAAATACAACCTCGACTGTGCGTTTTAACTATGCAGGAACTTTGAGGAATGAATAAAAAGGTAAATGTTCATTAACCAGAAAGGGACAGCAAAGCTTTTCAAGCTGCACTCTAAGTCCAGCTATTTCAAATGAACAAAAAAAAGAAAAACCCTTCCTTTGAAACTAATGGATTATCAAACAAAGATTATTTGAATAAAAGGGAGAGAAATCCATTAGAAAGTTGACAATTAGCAGCAGCAGCAGCAGCTATGGTTTTAACACAACTGATGATGCGGTGCCAGCTGTACTTGTGCTTAAGAGATTTACTGTTATGGCTTGGCTGCAGCGAATGCTCAAGAGACTCGCTGCTAGCTATAAAGTAGACTGGTTACTGCCTCAGAGTTTAAAATGACTGACAGCAGAAGAGCGCAACAAAAAAAGATATTCCACTCAAATCAATGCAAGATTTATCAGATTATCACAACTGACACGTTCTTTTCAGTGGTAAGAATTTATTTTAGCACCGATTGTACTGTAAATGTTAAATGTAAAATGGGAAACCCCCACAACCTACTGGGAATCAGCTGAGCATGGAGAGAGGGGCACTGAAGCAGTTTTAACATATTAGATGAACCATCAAACATTGAAAAAATGACACTTCTTGCATGAGAAATCCATAGCAAGCTCTTCATGACTGAACTAGAATCACTGCACTGGATCTATAATACCAATTCATTTCTATTTGACATTGTCAGTTTTAGCACATCGGTGGGGTTTTTAGATGTGATGTCATTATGTCTGCTTGTTTTTATTGACATACTGTATGACGGAAACAATGATGGAAACTATCTGGGGAGACTCTATCTCAAAAATAATACGTTGTCCTTTGGAATGCGACATTTGTGAGACGATCAGACGATGGAAACCTGAACTCTAATGTTCAAAAGTCAAATGTTTCATTGGCAGAAACGGTTTGTCTGCTTGAAACTGTCGGTTGCTGAAATGAAATGGGTAGCTATCACTGCAGGCAAACTCTATTGCACTATTTTTTCCAATTCGGTTAACAGTCGAAACGCACACTTATGGTAGAAAAGTGCTGCAATCCTGCCTGCTTTCCAACTAAAAGGCTGCCCCTCTGACCAAGTAAAAGATTTATTCAGTTAGTTTTACTGGGTCAGGAAATAGGTGGCTGTGGCAATAAGCTAATGCAAGTCAGCAAAAGAACCTAATTTAGATTATCTCTTCTTTTGTGTGAATAGCGTTCACACCTACAACAGTGAAAAGTGAGCGAGGTGGAGGGAGCGAGGCAGCAGAGAGAGGTCATGCCGTCTACATACATTTCTCTGAGAGAACAAACACCTGAATATTAAACAGGCCCAGTGACCTGAGTTTCCATCAGTTTCTCCATAAATCTTTTATCAAGCCACTTTTTCATCAACAACAAAACATTTTAGTTGACAAAACACTTTGATCTAGACGTTGTTGGAAAGCATGCCGTCTGATTTTCATCTTGTTTGTGTTGTGAAAAAACGGGTTCCTGATAAATGCTTTTTTGTCACAATTTCAAAACCAACAGAACTGCCACTGTCTGCAATAGATTTCCCACTGTTTTCCTCTCCCCTATCTTGTTTAATATGTTTGTTTATGTGTCTGCGGTGCTACTGCCTCTTTTGTTAAACTTCCCAGTAGTGGTGGTGTATTGTCTCTTAATGCGACACACTTAGAACACCCTCCTGGTTTGAGTGTGCTGCAGACAGGAGGAGGACTGATCAGGCTCTCCCAAGGCTTTGTGACTGCTGCAACATCCCTGGTTATCACATCAACCCTAATTATGGTCAGGATCCCACTTCCTCTGATCTGAATCATTAGAATAATTCTGGTTAAGGGCTGGTGGCGCATCTCAAAGCTCCCACTCACATATTGCCTCTCCAGCAAGTCGGGGAGCGACTTGTCAACACATCTGCTGCAGACTGAAGTGGTTTGCAGTCAAACTGTGGGACATGGCCACTGTCAGTGGTGTATCACTGTAGGAGAGTACTGAGACTCTGCTGTAAATGTGGCAAGACAGTGTAAGACGGGAAGACGTGATTAGCTATTCTGCAGTGCCACATCTCATGGGAGCAAATATAGAAGCGGATGTAACGCGGAAAAACCCAAGGGTGGAAGATGGTGGGTGATGATGTAGTAGCTGGGCTTGGGTGGGTGGGGCAGGTTAGGACAGAGAAGTACATTAACAGATGAACTCAGGCCGGTTACTATTTCTGAGTGGTTCATCTAGTGCCGTTTAAAAATACACACACCTCTGGGGGTAAGCAGAAGCCGAGCTGAAGTGTTGTGCGCTGTCTTTTGACAGCAAAGCGGCGTCCCGTGAGAGTGTCACCAGTATAAAAGGTATGATGAGGGGCATCGCTCAATACCCGAGGCAAAACCACCTCAGTGCAGTGTTTTAACAAAACAAGCCCAATGTTTCAGACGGGGAATTAAGAGCGTGTTCATGTGACTCGCAGTCTCTTTGAGCTACACTGATTATGACTCAAACACCAGCAACAACGCACAGTTGGTGTGAAGAACCTGGTGTAAGGATGTCGACTCCTAACCGCCAAGAACTAATCTGTGCCCTAGTTTTCTGAATTTCAAAACGCCACCTACATAATCTAGTCAATGAACAAAAAAATAAAGCATTTCAAAGGTGTGAGATGTTGATTAATTGTCCAGTATGTAGGTGGTCGCACAAGGAAGGTGATTATTTTTTTTTATATAATGTTTAAAAAAAAAAGTGTGGAAAACATGATTTTTTTTCTGTATGCAGGAGAGGAGGGGCAGAGCAACCCCCCCCCCGTCACCCTGAGGTCCGTGCCTTACCTCCCCGGCTCCTGGTTCTGTTTGTGAAACGAGATCCCCTAGCCTTTTACCTTTGTGATATAATCTTGTAGGCGTCGGGGAGGTAGCAGTTGACGTTCTCCATCTGGAATGGGTCAGCGTCACAGATCTTGTCGTCAGTCCGGCCGTAGTTGGCCGTCTCGATCATAATGACATCACTCCCCGGGCAGCGCACATCAATTGCATATCCTTCACATGAGAGCTCTCTCCTGACCAGCCCGAACGGCAAGGCTGCACGGCTGAACCCTGACAGAGGACAAAGACAGAGGGAAACTTTAAGCAAAGAAAATTAATGAGTTAAAAGGATCGCTGGTCCAATACAATAAGACCACACATTATGCTGTAAAAATCCATTGCCATGAAATAACTAGGCAACAGCAGTCCAATGTTTACCACAGTTTTAAACAGACGGGCCGTTGCACACGATACAGGGGCGGGGGGGAGACGAAACAATTCAATTCCTCCATTTCTCTGTGGTCTTGGATGTTGGCTAAGACATCCAATCTAAGTCATAAGAGACCAGTGGTAACCTCATAAAACCTTGAGCAAATATAAAGGCTACAGTACGACACAAAGCCCTCCACCTACATCCACCACAAAGCCAAACGTAGCTTGACTGAGAAGGGTTTGTTTTACAGTGGTACAAGTCCCCTCGTTTGTTTCTTTTGCTTTACTTGCACTGTAAAGTAAGACAGAGAAAAAGGCAGAATCCCAGCAGAATGAAGTGTAATTTAATCCATTTTACAGTGTCGGCGATCGAAGAGGGGACTGTCTGGAGTCCACACAGGAGGAAAAATCTATACATGGAACACAGCAGATGGGAGCGCAGCCAAATAGCTCTGCTTTGGGGGAAAATTAACTATTTCGCTCAAGTCTGCAGCCCCCCCCCCCCCCCCCCCCCCGCCCCCCCCTTTCAACAAATTACAATGAAAAGGTTATTCCTTTGTATTCCCCTTTCCCAAGCAATCAAATCTCAAGTCACAAATAACCTGGAATTTCAGATAAGGAGATAAACACAAAGCAAAGCGGGGATTTGAAAGAAAGAAAGAAAGAAAGAAAGAAAGAAAGAAAGAAAGAAAGATTGGGAAAAAGGAAGGAAGAAAGACATTAAGAAAGAAAGAAAACCCATTATCACAGGTTGAAATAATGATTAAAAGTAAAAAAAAGTAACAATGTCTGCAGTTCTGAGAAAACAATTAAGTCCAAGTAGAACATGCAAATGTGCTCCGTTTAAGAAATGCAAGGCAGAGCACTGCATGAACTGTCAATAATCGCTGTTGTTTGCAGCTATAGTGGGTCCCTGAGGGGGGAGCTACCATTTGTATTTTCTGCGCTGCTCTCTCCTAATTAGCCCTCCTTTCAGCCTGTTACCTTTTTCATGTTCCCATTGGCTCCCAAACATTGTCATGTACTAACACTTACCACCCCGGGTTCGCTTCGCACCCTCACGCTAATTATCCTCACACTTTTGACAGTCGGGGCCTGACGCAATTAGCATTGCTTGAACTGTTCAAAGTTGAAGTGATCCCGGCTTGAAATACCTTCCCTGAAACTCCGACCCACATGTCTGCTAGTCATTTCAGCCTGCTGCGCCTAGCTCAATTATAATGATATTCTATGTCAGTCTACATATGTCACACAGGCAAACATGGAAAAAAACATAGACATCTGTCTCAACTGTCCAAAATATCGTGTTCAAGTCATTTCATATCAGGAGAATCTTCTGCACTCACTAGTAGTCATATCAGAAAATATGAAGCTAATAGTATAAATTCACTTACATTAGACCACTAGACATTTCATTACCATATAATACCGTGATCTATCTAATGGCCAGTAGATTCTGCTTAGCCGGGCTGTTTATCACCTCATTAAGAGATGTCAGCCTAGCCTGGCCATAAGTGGAGGGCTGTAGGGTCACTCCATCTATTCCAATAAGTGAAATAACCACGACAATTACCCATACCTTTCAGAAAACCTGTCCAGAATAGTGGATGATAAAACACAGAGTGAGTCCCTGGATTCACTGCAAAGACTAATGATCGTCCCGCCTGCCATTCCTCATGGAAGGAGTGACGGGTTTATCACACCAGCTACAGAGAGCAGACAGAAAGAATGCGTTTCATGGGATTTTAAAATTCTGAATGGAGAAACCTTCTTTGGACGACACGCAGACACACAGACACATGCACACACACACATCAGCCTTCATAACCTCCTTTCTCCCACTGTCCACTGGCGACTCTGGCCATCTATCAGACCACTATGGCATGATCGCATGCTGCTGTCAACACAGGCCTAGCGATTGATTAGGCCTGTGCCTTGCCAGCCTCCTCCTCCCTAGCCGGTATAGATCTCTCTGGTCATAGGCTAACACTACATCAATTAAGGGGAGTATCTAGACTGTACCGGCGGCCCAAAAGAACAAATTGCCTCTTCTCCAAACTGCAGATAGTCTTGGTCTTATTAATGACTATCTTGCCAATTTGTAATTGCGCAGGTAATGACAAATCTGTCTAAAAAGTTTAAATGTATATAAAGGAGTTTTTTTCAGCCAGTGGGAGGAGGACTGCATTCAAGGCACTATATTTTTGGCTGACATTTTGGATGTTGCTTAAGATCTTAAGATTTTTTTTTGTCGTCAGATGGAAAACCCTTGTGACAACAAAAGTTTTTTTTTGATGCAGGTATTCTTCTGTGTTGATTCTTAAGTTAGAACAAGCTCGCGAGGTTTTGGCAAGAGATAAAATTGTTTGTGTGCACAAGTGTCGATGTCTTAAGGAAGTGTGAAAAGCTTTTCATCTTGCGCTCCGTGCTTTGTTTGACTGCTCAACTTTGCAGCAGCCGAAGACTGCGACAGAAGGGCACCAGCTGCAGAGAAAACGGTGTCAAGAAAACTGCAGGAAAAATCCATAACACAATCCGTATGTGTAAAAAACAGGCTGCTCTCTCTTTATCGGAATCTCAGACTAACCTAAAATTATACTATGGGTGAATCCAAGCCAAGTAAATAATCCATTATATAGAATCAAGTCGCCATGGTAACTACTTTGACTTTGCCATAATTGGCTGTGATCCCTATTCCTGGCCTTGTTGACACGACGCCTTATCATGCATTCTGGTCAGCGAGTGACTGTGGGGAAAGTAGCTTTTCAGATTCCTCCCCCTGACCTGCCTGCTAAGCTCTCTATTGAGCTCAAGAGAGCAAAGCTAGGGCCAAGACCGCCTCTCAATGTGTTGCATTCTGGGAGTTTCTCTTCTTCTCCAGTTGACAGCCTATAATTCACTGGCGACAATCCCCCCCTCATAATACATATTTTGTTTTCTATCAACACCCTTGAAATTGGAAGTGGCACTGTGGCTCAGATGGGTGCATCCGAACAGATCCACGCAAATACAGTCTGAGGCTTTTAAAACCCTGGAGATGAAATGAAAGATAATGGAGGTTTGGTATAAAGATATTGGCATGTGGCAACTGAAGGCACCAGACCATGACACATACAGTCATGTTTAGACTCATCTGCTGTACTTTCCCAAGATTTGTTTTGTTCTCGAGAGGTCCTGCCCTAACCAACCTTTAACCTTAAAAACTCCCCGCCATCAGGACATCAGAAGAAGGGAGGAAAAAAAAAAACACTAGTGGAATGTTTGATCAGGCTAAAAAAAAACTGGGCCATTTTTGGAGGGGAGACAGAGTGGCGAGGGCTGGCACAGACAGAGAGCAAAGGCGTTGGTTGACGCTTGTCATCCTCCATTAAGACTCCTTTGATTGGCCTTTGTGGTCCTGGAAACGGCAAACAGCTGCATGCAAATGGGCCTGTTTCCCCAGGCTGGCCCCCATTGTTCTGGGCTTGGGTTTGACAGGGACGCTTTCTCTGCAGCATAAAGGAGGGTGTAGCCTTTAGTCAAATAAGAGTGCCCCCACCGTGGTCACAGCAGGAGTGCTTCAAGATTGTTTGTCTTTTTATGTTGTTTTATTCCCAATATTACTGGTAGCCAACATCTTTGGAAGAAAGAGCGGATCTCAGAGTCAAGCTTTCCTCCAACAGCGTGGATGCCTCTATAATCCAATATCCGGAGTGAGAGAGCGGTCATACGGCATGTTTTCCAACGATGAAGTCAAGATTTCCAATGGGAATTAGAAAATAGGAGAAAAAAAATGAAAAGCATATTTGAATACTTAATATTGGAGAACAAAGCACCATCAAGGTTTTGCTTCTTTTTTTCCAGCCTCTTTGTTCTTCACTGCAGTATTTCTAATCTGTTCAGTGGAACTTCTTGACTTCTGGCCAAAGAATAAAAAATAGCTTACTTTAGAAGTAAACACGAAAAATTCATGAAGGATTCAAGAGATCATTGCAGTTAACCTCTTTTTATATTAAAGACGAGATGAAAAGAAAAATGCCTTTTTAACCCTTTTAGATCACATCCCCGGTCATACTGTGCACCTATTTAACAATATATGCCAAAAAAAATACCAAAAATCAATGTCATTGTATTCTTGTATGATATGTTGATATGTATCCATATCAAAATTCAATCATGTTTTCTTCCTGTAAAACAAAATATGCCGTGTGCTTACGTAAGCATGCCCGTAACTAATTTCAACCAATAATATCATGACATCCACCCATCAATCAATCTTCAACTTTTAGCGCACAGAGAGGCTAAGATTCATTAGTTAGCTAGCTAGCAACAGCACACCCACTTTTCAACATTCAAATCAAATTCCTCCCAACATTATGTCCCGCCTGTCTTTCCTGTTTCACTCAGAAATACGTCACAATACGGAAGTTAGATACTCTCGAAATGCCGTTTCATCTCGACTTTAAATAAAACATAAGTACATTTCACTGTACATTCACATGTCTTTAAACAGACTAAAGTAAATTCTTGAACTAGTTCAACCTGTGTTGTACAAAGAGACTCCAATTTATCATTTCCATATCCCTCAATATAAATACCAGACACCCATGTGTTGTTGCCTAAAATGTGCGATACAACTTCACAAATGCAGTACATGGCCACCCATCAGATGTGAGAGACACACAGGACTGAGGTGGGAGATGAGAAAAGAGATTTGGGATTTGCAAAATAACACCTGCTTTTCAAATACAGATGATACCCTGAGAACTCTTGACCATGGCGCAACTGCTTGTATTTCATTTCAACCGCCAAGATGCGGTTAAACATTGAAAATCTAGTTGGACATATGGCACCATTTCCCATGACACTTAGCCCTCTCTCTGGTCCACCTTGCTGGGAATTGTTTCTAAAGACAGTGTCAGACAAGACCACAAACCCCGGGGCTACACCCGCCTTTCCCAGACAACTGCTATCAGACACTCTTGATTCCGATATAAGTATTCGAAAATAGAACCGGCGATATAGAACTGAGTCCATTTGTGGTTAGAAGAAGCGCTCTGAGTCATATCCCTTTTCTCTTTCTTGCGATACAAGAGTACAGGTTGGCACTTCAAATTCCAAAAACCACTATTTGTATTCATGGCCATGGCATTTTCTCCAGTTCATCTCCTGAATGTTTTCTTGGCTTTGAAAAACAGTGGGTGGGGAGCAGGAGAGAATCACATGGGTTGCATGTTGATGCATGTCTCGTAGAAGGGGTTTAAGGGGGAGGATTTGTCATATTGCGAAGGTTAAGCATGATAGACCCAAGCCCCCCTGGTATTGTCTCTTAACTGCTCAGGTGGGGCCATTTAGAAGGAAGTAGATCCTATCATGCCACATGCTTCGGTGCTATTTTTCATCCGCTTTTCTGTTTTAGGTAAACGCAGAGAATTTTAACATGCAAATCCCCTTAAAACAGACCAAACAACCCCACTACATACAAAAGATATTTGAAATGCACGGACCGCTCTATTTTGACGTTGTAAAAATCGTTGTCTGGGATTGCAAAACACACAGAAATGTTTAAGTTCTGCCAGAACTGATATGCAGTCTCTACATGGAGGATTGTTTTGGTTCTACAGAGCAGCCGCCTCAGCCGCAGCCTAAGACTTCAGATGAAGAATTTCTCCCATGGGAGTGAGAACTAAAGAAACAAGCGCAAACTGGAGGTTATAATGACTATGTTTTAATGTGGCTGCCAAAATCAAGGTCTTCTCTGTCGATGGGTTGGCTGATCCCTGACCCTGTTGATGCACATCAAAGAAGCCCAGCGAAAAAAGAAGGGAGCATCATTACATTACTAATACATATAATCCTCAAAAGGCAAAGGGGGTCAGTGCTTAATATGAGTCATGACAAGAATAATTCTGTTGAGGAGACATTACTGTATCTAATGCCTCCTGTTGTTAATTCCAATCGTCACATCTTTTGGATTAAAGCACAGTACAGTTCAACACCTTGTATAGTCTGCTGAGAAAACAACCCCTTCAGAAAGATACAAATAACTGTCACAGAGGCTAAACATTTGAAAGGAAAAAAATGTTCAACTTGCAAGATGAAAAAACCTATATGCTCCTGGGAGAGCGTCATTTTGACAGAATTAGTTCACTGCTTGTTCAATGTCTAGCATATTGTTGCACGCCTTCTTTTGCAGTGGAGTTGATGAAACGCACAGAAAGAGGTGAGTTGAAGAAACTCTCCCCCCAAGTGTAGCAGGGGCATTGTTTCACAGGTTTGATCTACCCTGAGTGATGCTTAACTCCCCTTAAAGCCCATATTTTACCCCTGCACTTAAACCCCTGCAGGATTTTCCGCTCAGGAAAACGTCTCAGAATAAGTCAGGTGCCTCCCAGAGGGTGGGGGCGGAGGGAGAGAAGAGGAGAATGAGATGAGGTGGAGGATGTGGGGTTGTCTCCATCACATGCTTGCGTCTCTGTGCTTGCTTGCTGGGGCAGAGACCCCCCTCGCCCCCCCTCGCCCCCCGCCTCAACCCCTCTCCACCCCGCCCCACCCCACTCCACCCCCGTACATACAGAGCCGAGCCCAGGAGGCTCGCTCTGTACGTCACACAGACAGGGTGTCAGGAGAAGCTGCAACTGGAACACGGATTACATGAATAATGAGCCTGGGACTACAAGGATGACTAGGAACAGAGATCAGCGCCTTGAGACTGTAATGAAAAGACAAAAGTGATAGGAGACATATATATATATATGCATACAGAGCATACACAGCACACTATGCATGCGTACTATACATGCTGCACAGTATATCCACAAACCTCTAAAAAAAGAACAATGTATATGTAAAGACAGAGGGTCTGTGTGGAGTCAGACTTTGATACGGCCCTATTTGGAGTCTCTTTGCCAAGAAAGTGAGTGAAAAACAAAATCCAGGCACATTCCTGGGCAATAACCCCCTGCTATCTCTGGAACACTGACCACTTTGATTGACTTGAGCGTGATGACCTTGCCCCATTCCCTTCCACCGGCATTCCGGTCAATACGGCCAGAAAACAGGACGGGTGATAAGAGATGCGCAGATGGGGAGACCTTGGTGACAGACAGTTTCCTGCCCTTGTCTCCGATGAAGCCATTGTGCCTCGCGAACTCGGCGGGGGAATACACTACAAGAGGAGGTCAATACCGATAACGTAAGGCAAACAAAAACGCTCTTTGTGCTTCACTGTTTCTCTGACTTTTTTTCCTCGCTGCGTACTTATTCAATTTCCTGCACAGCGGGAGAGGGCTTCCTTATCTCTGACTGTTTATACCTGCAAATCGGCTGGTGGCCTTTTGTTTGCAGGTGACCCACCCTGAGGTGACATTTAATTCCTGGCCCCAAAAAAAAAGTGTGGTCATGCTCTATGGCACAGACTCTCAGCCTGAGGAGATTACTAATACAGTGAATGCAACAGAGCTGCATTCATGCCCTGTAGACAGAGCTAGCCAGCGGACAGAGAGGGAGAGAGAGCGCCCCAACACACATCGATACACTCATTCGAATCACATGCGACCAGCAGCCACACAAAAAAGCTCACAGGTAAAATGAGCAAGGAGCTATAGCTAGGCTACGCATGACTGACGTGGAGCCAGTTTCATCCTATATTTGTCTCTGCTCTTCTTTTTTTCTCCCACTCTTAGCTTCTAACACTCGGACACATTGGCACACACACACACACACACACACACACACGCTCGCTCACTTCACAGAAGGCACACAAAAGCACATTTACTAAATCCATCATAATTTCTTTTATTGATTGCCATCCTCTCCCGCACTGTCAACATTAGTTTTAGCACCAGCATTTACTGTGTAAATCATACCTAGCACTGACAAAAATGCGGTGCCAGATCCTTTATGACATTTCTGATACAGGGCGAGGAAGATTGCCACAGACAAATGCATCACAAAGTGGTAGATAATTTTTGAACAATTTTCACACAGCCTCTACCGGGTGAATATAATTGTAGCCTCGCTTCTTTTTTCTATCAGCAAAGGGCTTTTTGTTCTAAGGGCCTTCATGTTCTTTTACAAACGGGATAAGTCTCTGAAACCGAACTCTCTCTAACACGTTAATGCTTAAAATGTATGTCATGATGAAGCTGAAAACAGCTGAGGTGGCTGCGTTTAAAATTCACTGCCGCAGGTACTCAGTCCGAGCTAGAATCTACTCTGATTGCCTCACCATAACGTTCATTTAATGTTAAACCTTGTATGTGCGCCTTTTGTTTGTGTTTGTTGTTTATCTCTGATATCGTTTCGTTCATTTCAAATTAATTTTGACATGCCTCTGAGCTATTTAATCATATTAGGTAGAAATTAAACAAGACCCAAATCTGACATGGTCTCGTTGCCTTCACTTGTATACTTTTGTCTCTGTTCCAAACCTGATTTATACTGTTAGCAAACAAAAAAAAAACAATATTATAACAGCGTTCTATACTGTAGACTTGATTTTACTAAAAACCCGTCTGCTTCCTCTCAAGATCAAATGCATTACTTTGTTATGACAGCTGAAACCTCCTATGAAGAAGTGACTTGTGCAGAGCAAATCCAAAAGTTTAGATTCTGAGGCGAACTACTTTGGGGTTGTAAGCCGGACTCATCTATTATTTGAATTAGGCTGCCTGAAGAAAAAAACAAGTACAGGCCATGCATAAGAACGGAAAGAGTGAGGTAGGCATCTGGTCCAGTGTTTATACAACTTGTGACCATAAGGGGTGTGAATTGAAGTGCTTTGTGATGCTGCCAGCAAGTTAGATTTAAGGCATGCTTAACGAATGAAATCAAACTGTCAGAAACTGTAGCTCCTAGCCCATTAGATTAAGTGTCTGTTCATCAGCTGCCCATATAACAGGGAGTTTTACAATCACATCTAAATACAGTTTTAAAGCAGGCCTCCTTCCCAATGGCGCGCTCTCTTAAATCCGCATCTCGAATGGGAACATTCTTGCTGCTTTTACTTTACCAAAAACTCACTCAGGAAATCGCTGTTGCAATAAATCTAGGATGACCCTATCAAGGGTCATATTGTATTTCATTTCCTCTGGGTGAAATACTGATCCTGGCTATTCATTGGACTCTGGCTCATTTCAATTTCATGTTGTCTTATAATACCAAATTTTCCCGGTTCTCAGTTATCATTAAAACAGCATACTGTTATATGTAAAAATAAATCTTATTGGTATTGACTATGAAATTAAAAAGCTACACACTGCAGATACTGTGGCAAAGTGCTGACAGAACTGTCATTAGTAAGTCAAAAAGACAAAAATGAAAGTGAGAAATGTGAGTTATCTGTCTCTAAATATGGCTCCCATTCGCCAGGAAAGTCCATCATGGACAGAATCCAGTCCAGATGATGAACCCCTCCCTCGCTTCATGAAATACTTCCAATGGGGCAGAAAGTCCATGCAAGACTGATATATCGGATTTTTTTTTCTCCACGCTTGTTCTCACCACACAGATTGACCAGTCATCTGTGAATCTCCCATGGCTCAGCTGATAATTCATGATCGCCCTGCCATAGACCCTCAGCATTCAATATGAATTATAAAACACCAAGCCAAGCATATCAATGGATGACAGACTGGATGTCTATGGCCCGGGGCCAGAGTGGAGTTAGAGCACAATAGCTTCCCCATTCATTCAACCCCAGGACTGGAAATACCAGTGTGGCACAAGGGAGGCTTTTCCATCAGTACAATGTATGGCACTGCTTGAGACAAATGTTGTGCTGAGACGTATTGTTGACCTTTACAACGTTCTGGGTAGAAACACAAGCATGCTGGTATGCTCAACCACGGGAATATTTCACAATCAAGAAAATCTCCCTTAGAGAGCAATGTACAGCGTACTATCCAGAGCAATGGACGGCTCATAAAAGCCTGGCAGAATGCACAGTTTCAGTAGAAAAAACTGAGTGGAAAAGCTTATAAATATGGTAGGATTACATTGCCCAAATACGTTAAAACAGTTACATTTTTATCATAGATCATGCTTGTGTCTCCTGGTGGTAATTCAAAAAGCTGAGTATTAATGTCTCATTTATACACTGCCTGAGCTGTAACAACACTTGCAACTGTCATCCTAACACTTGCTAAGAATTAAACACTGTTTCTTAAGTTATCCTGATCCCTGTCTCCTCAGATATGATATAACTATCAAAAACAAATCACTTAATCCTTTACATTTCCCTCTTGCAGAATATTAAGATATTTTGGCCGAGGTGCCTGTTCTACTCCTGGCATTTAAACACAACAGCCAACTAAAATGTTGACACAGACTGCGAGACATAATCCCCCTAAATCTGGGCTTCTTTACTTTAAAGACTAAGATTACCGCTTTTATTCAGTCTCGGCAGGTATGTGCCTGTGCACTTGCCCCACCTTTGTGGCTGCTCACTGTGAATTTGGTCGTCCTCTTTCATATCTGCAGACTGGGCGGTCTAAAGCATCTCTAACAAACCTGATACCTCCGTGACCTAGTTTACTCTTCTAGGAGTGTCAATTTATAGATCACTTATATAATGGGACAAGGATATGGAAGAAATTGAGCACAAATAATGAGAGCAGAGAGACTATTTAAGAGTAGCTTATACAGAGACTTTGTATCATGTGCAGTGCAAAGAGTGCAGAGTGAAATGTGTTCACCACTTCTCTGCACCCAATTAAAAAATATTAAGCCCATAAAATTGTGACATAATTTAACTGAATGTCATTTTATAACATATGCTGAAATAATCCATGCTTGACTGCACGCATTTACTACAACTTCTCAGGTAGTGATGAAATTCCATTTCATTTTGCACAAATAGATTAATTAAGCGTATCAAAATAGAGAACTGGCTGGTGCTGCACCAATCCTCTTGCAACAACAATGGCTAGGGCAGTCGAGAAAAGACACGAGAAAAATCATTTTCTTTATAAGTATGTCACTGAGGATTTCAAAGCGTAGAGGAATATTTAGGGTGAAAACGATAAGCTGACGATACTATCTCCTGGTGAGGGAAAGGAGTAATTATAAAGTAGAGCTTTTTTTTTTTTTAGGGACACTGGTGGAAATGTAGATCCTGAGGCCAGAACAGCAGGCGCTCGGGGCTGGACAGGCTGAAGGTGAGTGGCATGTGGATAGAATCAGACATTGTTTTCAGAGGGACCCACACACATTCCTTTATTGATGGATGGGCAAATATGCATTCTTAGGGCTGAGAGCCCTCGCATCAACTGAAATCCAAAACCTTGACTTTCTGCATACCAAAGCAGTATTCCCCTTAAAGAAATTCAACAGGACTGTTCAGCTCAGACAGTTCCTAAGCCCGACCAAATCAGAGGTCTATTCTTCAAATGCCTTAGAAACATTTCTGTCTGAGTCAGACTCAGTGATGTCTTCCATATTATCTAAAATTGCTAATCTACAAAGAAAGTGTATCTCTGCATGAAAGACTGTCGGGATAGACTGCTCCATTGCAATCTCTCTTTGTTAACAAATCACATACCACAGCCAGACCTAAATAAAACTGGAAGGGAAATCTATTACAGAATAAAATAGAGAGAAAGAGAAAAAAAAATTACAAAAACCCAAATTGAAGAAAAGCCCCCAAATAACGTGCTTCAACATTTATCTGTAATCAATGCTTGGCACACAAGCATGTGATTTTGGGTTACTTTGTTTCCTGGTACAATGGGACTGAAAGGGAAAAAACTGTAATGATCGTCATTAAGCAGACATACCGACATCAGTGGTTTTGATGGGCCTGTAACAGACGGGAGTGTTTTGTGACAATACTTGTAATTACAGCCAAACGTACAAATCAAAAGTGAGGAAAGATTAAAAAAGGAGCCATGGGATGTCTTTGCAGACGATTAAAAACACTGGCACATTTTTCCTAATTCCTGAATTTGGCAATGAACCAAGGGCCCTGCTTAGATGGGACCAGGTATATTGGCTGCTCAGAACGATCTGACCTAACTGCACATAAAAACACATCTATTCTCTCAGGCTCCAATGCATGGAAGTACATTGAGACATTCTGTTATAAAGCTCATCATGCAGCAATGGTGCAATTACCAAACTTTAGGGCCAACAACGGTGCAGAACACCCACATGCTTTCTGAATGAAATTCTGGAAGTGAAGAAATGTGTCAGTAAAAGTGTCCATGGGCTGCAAGGAATATTCAGTGAGTTCAGTATGAAGTGTTTGAAACTCCAAGGGTAAAAACCTCTGAAGGAGAATTCAGCAACCTTGCTGCATAACAGCTCTTCACTTCCTTTTGTGAGGCCGCAACAATGTGTGCTAATACATTCAACACATTTATAAGCTGAATAATAACTGCATCGCGGCTTATTCAAAGGTTGACTAGAAGCACATAAACACTACTTTCCGCCATGCAACTCCATGGTAACTTACCTTGCAAACAATGAAAGTGAAAGAGTAGGAGCAAGAGGCAGTGGAACATTGGACACCTCCACAGTGCAGAGGCCATTGTGTGCAGTATGCAAACGTTTCCAGGCGCCTGCTGGCTAATAATAGTGGGTTCAATGTGTTGCAGTGAGAGAGCAGAAAGCTGGAGGAATGTCAACGATCAGTAGTTCTTGGAGATGCATCACCAGTCATCTTCTCATCTGAAAGAACGAGGAGAGACAGCGTAAGAATGGGGGGGGAATGGATACTGCAAGACATCATCATCATCATCATCATCACCATCATCATCATTGCCTTTGCTTTGCCATTACTAGTGTCATTCTTAATCTGACATCTACACATGGGCATTGCCATAAAAAAAATCACATGTGAATTTGTATGTGAAATACACAAAATTCATGACTGCTGTCAGTTTGAGTGAGTAAACAAAGGAATGATTCAAAAAGCAAGGAGTTTCACAGCAATGGTACAACTCTCTTTGTTGTCTATGTTTTATGCCTGAGAGCAGACCAACATGAGAGCGCAGCGGACAGTGTGGTGCTTGGTTCACATGCGGCACTCCTCGCCATGTTACAACTGAATGTTTACACTGCCTCATTCTCCCACTCTTCCCTATTCCACCTTCCCCATTTACTACCAGATCCCCGGGGGAAAAGGCTTGTCGCTCAGGCGACACGTTCACACAGGACGCCATTAGAGACACAGCTTCTTTGTGAGCTACTTTTGTCTCCTTCCTTATCAAGGGGTGGCAAAAACAGTCCTTTGTCTGCAAAAGCAGCGAAAGGTTAGAGTCTGAGACATAACACGGCAGACAGATAAGCTGCTTACCAAAGTCAAACACTGAGGAGGGATGATATGTTGTGTCATATGTGAAATACCACACACACACACAAACACTTGCATATGCATGCCTGCACAAACACGCACGCAGCCACACACACGCACATGCCTGCTAATGTGGACACACACACATGCAGAGAACGCATCCACAGACACATACATACACACAGACACAACACACTCACACGCACACACACACACACACATGCACACACACCAGTATCTCTTCCCATGTGGTTACCATCCAGCATGTCCTCTGTGCACACACATTCATCCACATATTACGCAGGATCGCTCACTTGGAAGCGGATGCTATGCAGAGGAGAGAATGATTCCACTTTCTGTCTGCGCTCCTCCAGAGCCACCCGTCAACTACCCTGATTATTTTATAATGAACCTAAATTTGAGCAGCAGAGCACTCAGCTCTGATCGCTCTCCAGGCCCCACTAATGCGCTTGGATATTTTTGGCAACATGAAAACCCACAAAACATGGGAAGCTTTCACATTAGCATACAGAGTCATAATTTAAGTCACTTTTGGATCCACTCTTTAAATGACCTACGTCTGGCAGGGGAATAACAGTTGAAAAAATGCCAACTGGGTCTGCACCTTGCCTGACGCGGGCTAATGGTATTTATTTTGATTTGAGGTCACCCTGGCCGGGCACTTGTACTGCACAGTCTATGCCAAGAAAACAACGTATAATTTATCAGTTAAACTTAGGTGGTTTTATAGAACTTGTGGTTTTATTTGTCTTCCAGTTGTTTATCTAGCAGTAGTGCACCACCAGATCAGATAAGGCCAAACTGCGGCTTATACAGGCTCCCCTGCATTGGAACTCCCACACCACGTCTACTGCTGCTGTTAATAATCCCAAGTCCTCCAACAAGGCTGTCACCAGCCTCATATTGGGCAGGAGACCAAAAATGTTTTTCATTCAAATCTCCAGACGCACGTGGCTTCATCCTCACTCTGTGCTCAGCCATTTATCATCCTCAAATACGAGCCCTGGAGCCATGGGGTGACCATAACGGTGGTTGACAGGAGGAGATTGGACACTGTTGGGGGCGACTTCCCCCTGCCCTTCTGGCCTGCTGGGCCCACTGAGCCACTCCGCCCCTCCAGACACCAGGGGGCGAGAGCCTGCCGGGACCCGGGGGTCCGGCCTGCCCTAACCGCCTCGAGGCTCTTCCTCCTGATCGGCCCCCACCCGCATTGTTGACCCGCTGAGTAGAACACGTCTCCTTTCTCCCTTAAGCCGGCGGAGGACCCGGGCGTGCTCATCCTCCTAAACACCGTTTTGTTTGGTGGGATTTCTGGACTGAATTTGGTCGGACTTGAGATAAAAGGATTAACTGATTAACATTAAGATGCTTTGTACAAGTGCTGACAGACGTATCATAATTTTACATCAGGAGACGGGGGGGGTGTGATGGTTGTGGGGGTGGGTGGGTGGTGGTGGGGGGGGTGAGATGTTCTCAAGCAGAAAATGATTTAAAGAGGTAAGTGAGGCATCGTTAACCCCTCAGAGATTGTACTGAGAAATTATCTGCACCAGACCCCCTGAAGCATGGGAGTTGAGATTACTTGTTACTCGGCCAATAATATTCACATAACGTTCACATCGTGTTCCACCGAGGCAGATATGAAAAAAGGGTACATAGTTATGACTAACTGTCACCACCTACACTAAATCTAATGAGCTCAGATGTATAATATACCAGAGGACCACAGACTGAATAAAACTTATTCATTTTCATCTGTACCTTGAGGGCTCCTCTTTTCCCTAAGAAAATACAAGCATGCATATTCCCTCAGGTTTGCACTTTCTATTAACAGTATATCATTCTGGAAACAAAAAAAAAAAAATCTACCAAAGAAATGAATAATGATATGCAAACATTCACAACATCTGTTTTTCTTTCTCTCCCCATCCATACACAGTGGAAACCCAAGGAGACAAATCTATCATCAGTTAAGATAATGGAGAAAATCACAGTCCAAAGCAAATTTTTCACATCAGAATGATAGAAATAATAAGCAAGCATTTAAGAAGGAAGGCAAGCAATTAAAATATAATTACAATAAATGGATAGAAAGAGACAGCCCACATGTCTTAGCATGAAATACAAGGCTGTGTGCAACAGCCGGCTGAATGAATGTGAGGCTCCTTTGACAAAGCTTGTGCCTGCCTCACTCAAGCTGGAGAGGCGTCCAGTGAAAGAGAGAGTGAGGGAGAGGGAGGGAGTTTGGGGTTTCTAAGCCGGGAGGAACTGAATGGATGGGAGAGGGAGAGCAGAAGAGGAGAAGAATGGAAGGGAGGAGAAAGAAAGGGGCGGTAGGGTCACTGAGGAGGATTGACAGCCTGTGAGTATGGCTTGACCTCCTGGGTTCGCCTCCAAGTTTTCTCCACAGGCTTAGAGAAGAAAAAATAAAGCCCAGGAATGTTAATTTATTTTCAATTGTCAGTGTAGAGAAGAGAGAGATAAAGAGTGCATACATACATATCAAGTAAGACTGGAACAAAACTAATGCACAAGTCCAAGTGTAAGCTGAAAACCTACAAGTGAAATAGAGATGTGGGTCTGTTGAGCTAGACCTTGCCAACACAATGATTTGTCTTCCACTCTCTGAATAACTGCTAATTTGGAGAACTTTCTACCCCACCCCCATGCCCTACATTCAGGACGAAAAAACACAAACATGTGAGAAGGGAATTTCAAACACGAGGAGATGGTTGATGGTCTAAGAGTGGGAGTTGGGAACTACAGGAACTAAGAAAATACAGCCTCCAGACACTTCTTTTTTTTTCGTCCTCGGTGCACCCTGATGTTCCCAAGGAACCCTTTTGTCATGACAGTCCTGTCAGGGCTGCGCTTTCAACCCCTTTAGGGACATGATGTCATTTCCTTGGCTCCACCAGTGAAGTAGAGCACTTGTCATCAACTGCCAGTGACAGAGATGGGCGAATACCAGGAATAGTCTTCAGGAGAGCGTGTTTGCTCATCACAGAGCTGATAAGATATATTGGGATGGGACAGAAATGAATGAGGAAGAACTGGTAGCAGGCTATGGTTTGGAGTTGAACACACTAAAACAATTATGGTTCCCAAAAATTAACTTTTTACAATGTTTTTGCTGAGAGATTCATAGCAATGGCATTTCTAAGAATCAGTAAGTGAAAATGATGATGATCTTTGCTTGAGTTTGCATCATGTTTAAAATATTCTGATGTGACTATGAGACTATGCTTAGGAAGGAAATTTTAGCTTTAGTTCATTAGTTACTTAATTAAAACATATGAGCCAGTGTATGCTACTTAGCCCATCATTATCATTGCTTGTTCCAGTACCTTTCAGAAAATGAAATTTGCTAGTTCAAGATAGTAATGTTTTAAGATGGTAAAAAATACAACATAAAACTTATAACAAGATCCTCTGTTTATATTCGGGTCAGAACAACAGTAACACTTAAAAATACAAAATTCACATGAAGCAGTTCACTAAAAAAAAGGTGTAGCATTCGATGCCAAGAAATATTGGCAAACGAAATGTTTGTAGCGTCCATGTCTTGTTTCCTTATGTGGAAATGGTTCTAGCTGGAACCGAGACCTCTGACAAAAAAATGCTTCTACGTTGCGACGTTCTTCACTGTACTCACAGATCCAGGGGCAAAACCGAAGAAACCCTTAAAGGTGCTATGTTTCACTATTTTTGTTGAGAGCGTACAACAGTTGGTGTGTTCCAAGGCTCTTGGCCAAATGATTGAGGCAGTAGATAAGATAGAGTGCCAGCGGGCAGATGGACACGGTGAAACAGAGAGGGGTGAGCAAAGAGGCTTAGAAAAGTGAATAGAACAAAGAAGGCCCAGGCTGAACAACCAGGTTAGTGTCAAGCAAAATAAAGAGAGGTTGGTGTGTAGTCTTGAAAAGAGCCGTATGAAGGAGCAGACAAGTGTAAAAAGGGTTAAAGTGGATGTGAAGGGTTTCTGTCTGACATAACGTCATCTGATAAAAGTGAAACCTGCCTAAAATATTTGATCTGCATAACCATAATAATCATCATTATTATCTCCGTCACCGAGATCATCCATAAGAATTAGCATTACCTACTTTATTACTAACTTTGTTACCTGCCTTGATGTCACTCAAACCAATGGGTTACTGTGGAAACTGCATGAAACTCACTCTTACAGTAGCACACCCATTTTTGGCTCTCCACTATGCCAATTTGTAAAGGTTACTTGGGGCTTAATGAGCCCAAATGTATTCTGCAAAACCTGGACTACAAATTTGAATGGGTGGGGGAAAAAAAGTGATCAAAATGTCAGTTTCATTTAGCAATATTAGGCTACGGGCTCCTCTCCTCTCGGAGCTCAGTAGCTGTCTCTGCTTGGCAGTGAAATGAATAGGCTGACCTTAGAGCAGTTGGTTAAGCAGTAGGGTCACCAGAGAGGAGCAGAGAGCAGCTCAACACTGACATGGAACAGACAGATTCTTCTTTCAATCAGTCTCCTCGCATCTTTACTGAAAGCCTCACTCCTCGCCTCCTCCGCGCATAATTCTAGCACTCTGCATGCTCTTCATCCACCGGCCCTCAGACACACACACAGACACACACACACCACACACAGACACACAAACACTGCCCACTCCCAGCTCACTCAAATATTTAATCACAATTTACAAAGGAAATTGTGATTGGCTTGGCAACCTCACCCACATCCAAATTCACAACAAGAGGAACATACAAGTGTCATTCACTCATTCAATGATCATGTAAACACATTTCAAGGGCAAGGACTGTTTCATTGCCTCCGGGCGATGTGCTGACGTTCACACCTACCAAGGGAAAATGCAATGGCATGATGTAAAAAGCCTACACACTGTAACCCAATTTGGACAGGATTAGTTTTCAGTAAATGTGCGTGAAGTAACTGTTAACACAGGACATGTGTAATGTGAATGGCCATGGGATAAAAGGTGGGTGTAATCAGTCTCCAAAGTTACAGAGATGAGGAGTGTGTTCATTTACACATTGTCATCACACCAAAAATGTACCATGCATCATACGTAACTTCTGCTATTGACGGTGATGTGCTCGAACAATAACAATACAGTTCGGCTGCAAGAGCAAAGACAAGTCGCTTCTGGACCAGTTAAAACTTTAGGTCTGAATGTCAAGAGTCCTTTCCCAAAGTAAATGACACAATATTTGCAAACAACCTCAAGGATGTCAGTTTGGACTGGACTAGTTTTACCTGAGGCTACTTCTACTGGGCATTTTGTAGGAGGTGGATTTTTACTGCCGCAGGCACACAGTCCGTACAAATTACTGACATGGCAGATTCGGATTGGACTAAATTACAAACATGATTACATTACCCCGTCTCCCCTGTAAAACTAATCCCATCCGAATAGGGCTTAAGTGGTACAATAGCAAACTGACACATTTATTTCCAAGAGCTAAGAGAAGCAAGTTGGTGTCTCATTTACAACACTTAAGAAATATAGGCATGTAGAGCAAACACCATTCAATCCTTATGGGGGGCAGGTTTTTGACAGTGCAGTCGAGAAAGACATTCCGAAAATGAAAATTTAAAATCTATTGTATTTCTAAATTTTCAAAATCACATTGGAAACCTGTGCCATAACACAAATTATATTATTTCTGACATTAAAAATGTTTTCCTGCTCAAGTTAACCGCAGCTACAACTCATGTACAATGGCCACTACAATTACTTCAGCTGTGCTAGTTTTACAAGCATTTCCATACCAGCCTGGTATTTTCCAAAACCACATAGCAAGGACGTGTCCAGTGTCATACTGTTGGACTTGATTTAAGTCAGAAGAACATTATATTCAACAAATGATTACATCACTTAAACACGCATTTGCCTTTTGAATTTAGAGACTATTTGAAGTTATATGGCTTCTTTCAAATGGAAACAATTTAATGCTGTGACTATTTTGCCACAATAACAACTTCATGGCTTCATGCATCCATTCTCTTGGTATCGCTACATTGCAGGAGTGTCGTTATTGTGAATCAGCCTGTTTCACTTGCCCCTTTTTTTTTGCAAAGACATGGCCACAAAGTCTGGCACATTTTCTGTGGAAAACCTAATCTGTTTTGTATTACCTGTGCATGAGCAGCACATGCACTAAATACTGACTGTAGACAGGGTGTGTGGTCTCTATTCAATGAGCGTGCTCAGTGAGTGACATGCAATCATTTTTTCCTTAATTTGGTGCTACAGTATAAACTCATAAGCATAGTGATGATTTTTGAATTTTGGCTTGAGTGTTATACGTTTACACACGATCATTGGGTGACAGTTTTTATTAAATTAAGTCAGCATAAGTTATAAACACACACAGCTGACAGTCAGAGGCTCTGCAGTGTACACACACACACTCAAACTCTTTCCATCCCCCACTCACACAATGCATGACAAACAGCATATGGAAAAGTAAACAGAAAGAGTTGCTTATTCCAAGCACCTGTAAATGGATCTACTGAATAGCAACCCTGGAAGCCTCAAGATGAATGGGGGAGGGATAGAGTGGGTGGAAAAAATAACAATAAAATAAACACCTAGTAATATATGAAGCCTCCTCCGAACCTAATAAGTGGTACAGCCAGCCTTTACCTTCAGAACAGCTTCAATCCTTGGAAAGCTTTCATGTAAGTCCTGAACTGTGTATACTGGGATACTGGACCGTTCCTCAAGAAGGAAAGCCTGCAGAACTTCAAGGGATGAAGGCAGTAGAAACTGACTTCACACTCTCCGCTGCAGAACTTCCCATTATGTTAAATTGTGTTTAGATCTGGTGAGTGGGGAGACCATGATTTCATCTTGGTGTTCATGAAACCACTGCATCATAGTTTGCACCTAGTCCTGTAAAATGGCCTCATATTCCTGCCGTTATACAATCATGCAGAGAAATCACCATTCGTAAGGACTCCCACAAGATGGCTGCCCATACTATTACAGATCCAACACCATGTTTAACTGTTGGCAGCAGCAGACATTGAAGGTTGAAGGCGTCTTTTGGCTTTGTCCAAAAGTAAACCCATTCTGATGTAGGAAAAAGGGAGAGACACAACTCAGGCCAATTACTTTTTTCAATTTCTCAAGGGTCCAGGTTTTGTGCTCCTTACACCAGGTAATGGTTCTTTGTGCTTTGGCCTCGGGTAAAAATGGTTTCCGAATGCCATCCCTGCCATAAATACCACCTTTGTGAAGCTACTGATGTACAGTTTTTGCTGATAATGTGTCACAGAGATGCTGATTCTGTGACAATTCTGTGGTAATTTTGAGGCCGTAGTTTTGTGTTGTTTACCAGCTATCCTGGTAAGTGTCTGTCTATCTGTCTGTCAGTGAGCTTCGATTTAGAACCACTCTGCCTCTGCAGTGCAGTTCGCCGTGTTAAACATAATGTTGACATGATTTTCCAGACTGTTCCCCTTGCCACATGAAATAATTTTACTATTTGTGTGACCAAAACACCTGCAATTCAGGCACCGACTGTTTGGAACTCTGTTAGTTGCCTCATTTCGCTTTAAAAAGTGGTGATAGATCTTTTTTACAGCTGACACATGCTGCTAATTGGCATTCAATTGAATAAGATTCACCAGAGTAGCTGCCTTTGTAATTGTGATTTAGTTACAATTCAGAGTTTGAGTCCTCTTTCATGGGGTGTTTCTGCTATTTTGTACCCATTTCTTTGGAAATCATGACCCAGCCATCAAGCTGCACTTCCAGTGGGGAAATAGAAGCTGGTTGGACTTGTTTTTCCGGTTTCTATGTGCATCATTTCTTTCTCGTTTTCTTCCTGTGTTCACTGAGACAGTCCCAGGTTATTATTTGAGAGTTACTACTCCTGATTCAGCTGTTAACCACCTCGTTTTCATTTTGAAAGATGGACCAGTGCAGAATTGGCAGTGGGCTTAAAATGGCTCTTCCTTCATAGCAGTTAGACAGATCCCTGCCATTAAAAAAGCGCTGAAAACATACTTTTCTTAACTGAAGGGACTCCTCACAGATGCAACCTGAGATTCAACAATTTAGATTGAATAAAAAAAACATAATTACTATATATGACCATATAAGTTACCCAAAATTTTGGTCCAGACTTGGCATGCAATATTGGCCAGACCTCATGCCTTAAATGCACAAAAGCTTTGAGATTTAGACAAAGACAGATGTATTTTACTATAGCATGGCCAAATGTATCAATTTTCAGCTGAAAATTTGACTTTTACCGCATCTCCAAATCAATGTTCAAATGGAGCTTAAAGGGGAATGCCACTGATTTTCAGGATTCCAACATGTTATTCCAAGGAATATGTTTTACCAGTATTAGTGAACATACACTACTGTCACACACAGCCATTCAGAAGAGTTTGTCCTGCCCCCTCAATTGTAATGCAAACTACTGCATGAGTCCATAGAGGATGAATTGGAACAATGAAGTGTGTGGTATAGTAAGCAGGATGATCTCCTGGGTATACGGCTACATTCTCTCGTTACGAAGTGATTTCAATACAATAAAATGCAGCTCAGTTGGGTGTTTAAGTTCAGACAAGCATTCTGTGTCTCCAGAATGTTAGTCAGTATCCCATTCACAGTCAATGGAGCAGCTCAAGCCTCCAGATTGCCATAATATCACAGATTAGACTGTTGGCTCTGTGGGCTCTTCCTGTGAGAAGTGTTTGTTCATGATGACAAATACTGTCTGGGCTGCCCTAGACCAAGGAAATAACATACAAAGGCTTCAAATGAATAACCATATAAGTCCACTTTGAAATTCTGATACAACCCACATGCTTCGCTTTCGGTTATACAGCTGATAAAAATCACTTGGACTGTAAATACTCTGCATCACCTGGAAGTTCACAGCCTCTACAATCTTTAATTGTAAATGAACATAACACTCCCACTTCAAGCCTTTAAATCTTGAGATTTAAGAACTCCACTCCAACTCCAAAACTTGACGTATTTAGTTCTTCATCTGACAGCTTCACATCACAGTCCCTAAACTTAACTAAACAACCATGTTGAAAAAAAGTAGCTGCCTTGAAACTTTTCCGTCAACCAAAAAGAAAAAAGAATCAAAAAAGCCGAGGCAGAGTGCTTTGTGTACTCTGTACAAATCCCAAATAAACGAACAAAATAAGCAACAAATAAACGGCCACCATACCACTTCTCAATGCTTCAAACACAGAGAAAAAGCTTCTGTAGATGCAATGCTTTTCTCTGCTGCCAAGTTTCCTTGTGCTGTGGCTTAGCCCAACAGTAGTGTAAAGGATGCATGCTTCCCTTTATTTTATTTTCAGCCCCCTGCCTCAGTGTTTTTTTTTCTCCTCCAGTACATCATTCTTTTGGGTGTTTGTGCTGTGTCCCTTAGTTACCGGATAAGAGACCCAGCAGCACAGAGAGTTAAAAGCCTGCCCTGTCCCACTCATACGAACAAGACCATCAATAATTCACCCTCATCGGGAAGCATTATCTAACAGCCTGATAAAAATTTAAAGATGGTGGGTGACAACACGGAACCATGAAGAAAGTGCTCCGTAAGAGGACACTCCAGGTGGCAACAATGTTGGCAACAGATATGTTAAAGTGGAAGCTGAAGAGGACTCGCCTCCACCGATGTGTCAGCTGGCCCTATGAGGCTGATTTACCCATTACACATAAAAGACAGATGCCCGGACGAATTAAGGGATGGCGAACGAAAGACACGTCTCCTCGTTTTTCCGCCAGGGTTGTGTGAGTGCACCAGAGAGGTGGAAGCATTTGCTAGGCTGTATTAACGCCTAGGCTCATTCTCATTGACAGTGAAATCCCTCTAAGCCTAGATCAATTACATCCAGCTCTGCTGTAATTAAAACGCCCTAACAAAGGTCTTAGGAGCACAGGACAGAAACCTACCCATTCAAAATAAGCTCGGCCCAATCTATATTGCTATCTGCGAGGAAAGAAAAACAGTTTTAGATCAGATTCAGCTTGTCTTTAAACAAATTATTGCTGTTCATGCATGACTTCTGTTTCCAAAATATGTCTATTTCCTCCCCTTTTAAGGTTACGGGCAGCCTAGATATAGTTTAAGATACTGTGCACATCGACTCGCATAAAACAAAAATATGCAGCAACATTTTCAATCGATGGAAAATGCGATAAACTTAAAAATACCCATTAACGCATACTACGAAATAGCACACTGACTTGTTTTTGTAGTCGTAACTACTAAGAAAATGAATGATTTGTTCCCTTAAAGTATGTTTGATGCTTGACTATGCTCTGCTGAGAAATGACAGAATGCTTATGACTCTCCTAATTAAAACTCAGCAGTGGAGTGATTAGCAATCACAACTCCACTCTTCAAATACCAAGATCTGATTTGCTTGGCTGATCAACAACAAGCTTCCTTCTCTCCCTTCAACCCACCAACCCTGCAGCCTCTCTGTATTAAGGAAGGCTTTTGAAATGGAAGAAATCAGCACAACTCCACAAGAAAGAAGGGAAAATGGGGGGGATCGGTTGAGTTTTGAATTCCATATTGCTTGCTTGTGTTTATTTTTTTATTTCTAGCATGCCATGCCAGGTATGACAAAAGAGATCGCCCACTATCACTGATGAATGTTTTTCAAGACCTAACTGACGATAAAAACAAATTATCCATCAACGACAGAATTTCCTTTCAGCAGCCACCAAAATCCAACTTGAGGCTGTTCTCTTGTTGCACTGAAGAGACAGAGAGCAAGATGGCTGACTGCATTGACACACAGTGAAAGCATGCCTTCCCCTCCTAGGTAATATTCTCTTTGGTGTGTGATTCCCACCGCTTCTCATCTTCTGTGACAACGCCTGCCAATCAAAGCCCAAGGAACGTTTAAGGGCTTTGACAACATCTCCTCACCTTGAAAACATAATGGCTTCATCACAAGACACACCAAGTGACACCAAGAAGGCATCAAATGGCCGTTAGACATGGCAGACAAAGAGCTGCCAGAGTACAGGTGATTCCATGTATCTGTAGCATTGTATTTTGACATGAAAACAGCTCTTTGAAATTGGCATTAAAAGTCTTCTCTCTATATATAAAACATAACAAATAACAAATGCCAGCAATACCGTGGGAGGTGACATTTAAGTGTTGGACAGAAAATGCACTGCATGAGGATACAAAATCTGAAAGGATTTCATGATTGTGTGAGAAAATATTCTGCAGCATGTACAAAGAGAAAGAATTATTAAAAAAAATATAGCAAAGTGAAAAATTGAGCGAAGTGAAATAATTTAAAGATATTGGATTTAGCCTAATGTACCATAACCTTTCAATAAGCTGAAGTGGAATCGCAGCGGTTTCTCAGGAACCAAATGCGTCTTTATTGTTCATTTGAAAGCTCTTTATTAAAGAATTCGAACCGTCTATCACATGAAGAGGCCCTGGAGATTATTCAATTGAAAAACAAAACATGGGTGGGGATGGATACCTGTTTCAATTTCATCCCTTCCCATGCAAAACGAGAAACGTGGATGTAATACCACACCATGCAAGTGATTTACATTTTTATATGATTCATGAATACCATGAAGGAGAAAAAGGAGACATTTTCCTGCAGTGAAGCGTCGCAGTGAAGCGTCGCCTGATTTCGGGCGGCCCGAACCACAATTTCTAGCATAATTATATGATGCTATTTAGGAATTTGAGGGAACAAGAAAAGGATTTCATCAGTGGGAGATAGATGACCTGTCAGATGCACCTAATACCAACACAAAGCCTTCAGCCTTTAATCTGCACACTTCCTCTGACCTATACTATGACAGAACCAAATAAAGCACACTATCTTTGTATCCCCCTGAGACGGAGCAGTGTCCTCATATGCTAATGTCATCCCGTGTTGGTGAAGAAGCTCCGAGGGCGGTCCAGACAACTCACAGGTCAGTGCTAATCTTCTGATATATGGAGCCTAAAGACCCGGGACTATCCATCACACGCCGCCGACGGCTCCCCAACCGGGAGAGCTCTGCACACACCAAAGGGTTAACGCTACACCCAAAGAGACCTCTGATGATCCATCACTCAGAAACCAGCCTCCTTTGAACGGTGCGTCCTTTAAAAAACACCAAGGGGGTAGCTTTCTTAGTCGGGTGAAGAGAAACTGCGCCGGGGAGCTCTGCGGTGAGCGCATATATAGCCAGCGTGACTGCTACAGACCTAAGCTCCCAGCCTCTGTTGATCATTAAACATCCATTTTAAAGCAGTGGGGGAAAGTTAACTGTCATTTTAAACACAGGAGGTGGCGGTATGGGAGATTTTTTTTTTTTTCCCTCCTTCAGACGTGTTTTCTTAGTGAAAACACCGAGACCATATATTCATCCATCCGTCGAGTCAACTATCCTAAAGCAAAATCATTTGTTCGAATCGTCTGTCTCTATATTTTTGAGAGAGAGAGAGAAAGAGAGGAAAACCACACAGAAAAGGCTATGATGGGCTTTTGCAGTTAAAGGAAAAATACATCGCAAAATACTTATATAGCACTGTTAAAGAGCTATTGGCAATGTGCTTTGCATTTCTGGGCCCATTTTGTTGTTTGCTGGTGTATTTTTCTTATTCCCACCAGACAACTGGCCAAACATAGATGACGTGTTGTCATGTCGAGATATTTCCAGCGCAGCTACAACGGGGGTTTGATAGGAGACATTTTTTTTCAGCTGTCTAAAAACTCAGCAGTAAACATCAGGTTTTGGTGTCAGCCCCTCAGAATCAAAGAGCGAGGGCTTCTTTCCACACTCACCATTTTGCACCAATGTTCAGCAATCATTCCGAGAGAAATCCATCGTAGAAGACGCAGAGATACCAATTTCTCCACTGACAGCAGCCTCTATAGACCAGAATGCACTCCGTTCCTCTTCAACGGCTTTTTTATAATTCAAACAAACCGGGCAACGGCTCGCCGCGGCATTGCTTTCTGTCCACTCTCCACTTTTTCTCGACTTCTATGACTACTGCTCTCTCCACCTACATACATACAATATATACACAGCACAGAAAGCCCCGTTCTCTGGGGGCTGTCCATTCATTCTGGGAAATGTAGGAAATCACCGACTGAAGTAGCAGTAGATGAGCCAGGCTGAGGGGAAAGTGGGTATAACAAAAAAAATAAATAAATAAGTAAATCACACACTCCATCACAAAACGCACTGGACATCACAAATTGATGATATCTAACCGTGTAAGAGTATCCGAGGGTGGACTTTCTTTCCTTTAAGACCGATGCCAATCGAAAGCTATCTCATCTACCCTTTATTCATCTCTCTCTCCCCTTCCATTTGTTTGTGTCTAACTTCACAGCGAGTGTGTCAAAGAAATTGAACAAGACAGCTGTCAAACCAGTCCGCTGTGAGTGAAGATGGCAGGTGAAGTTCTCTCTTTCGCTCGCTCTCCCTGTTCAAGAACTGCAACCTGCCCTCCTCCTCTCGCCTCTCTGAAGCTCTGTGATGTTATTTTGTCTGAACAAAAGGAAGGGAGCAGGCTCTCTTCTGTATGGGCCGGAGCGGGTTGGGAGCAGTTGGCTTACTTTATTGCCCCGGAGCGGGATGACCAAGGGGGCCACTGACCCTTTCCACGGCTGTGGCTGATGCTACGCTTCCTCTGGCATTTACATTCCCAGTCTCCGCGTAATAACCCTCTCCATCACCCACCTTCACCCCGCATCTGACAGGACACTTTCACTATTAACCTATCCTGATCCTATTCCAAAGTAAGGAGATACAGAAAGGCAACAATGCACTTTTGTTTTTCTTTGTAAGGTGCAAGCGTGCATGTGTGTGTGTGTGTGTGTGTGTGTGTGCGTGCGTGCGTCTTCGTCTATCAAATTTGCCCTGAAATTGTTGTGTTGATACAACATTAGGGCCATGTATCACAAGACAAGGAAAAAGAGGAATCCATCAAAATAAACACAGTGTAATAACACACACTGCCGCATTCTTTCACTGACAAACAACAGCTGCATAGAATGGGAAATAAATATTATCTCTGTGACAGAAAAACAAGCAGACACCGCTAGTTACTCAAAGCAATGCCTCACACAAAGCTTGAAAGCTCGGGGTCTTAACATCTACACTTACTGAATCGGATATTAAACCATCTATTTTGGAAGTACGTTGAAAACAAATTCATTCTTGGCATTTGAGAGGTAGACTGCTGCGGCCTAAATACCGTTCAAAATATGTAAACAGATTTCGAACAACTTATTTATGCATTTTTCTTGTCACCGACACAGTGGGTTCTCTTTCTCCATGAAAATACAGACCTTTTTTCGAGAGTTTCTACTTGGAATGAAAAATACTGGGGGAAAAGGTTTTCTCGCAGACTAAATCTTTTTAAATCCCCAATGTGAACACTTCTCTAAATGTCTTCCAAAATTTCCACTAAATACATGGCTTTCGGTGTTAGATTATGGCCTACAAATTCTCTCGATCCACACTAAATCTCTGTTTCCAACGCAAGCAGTTGCAAAATGGTTTCTCACAGCCACACACGCACGCACGCGCCGCACACACACACACACACACACACACACATACACATCCAACTGCAGTGTCCAGCAATCCGTCAGTAGCCTACACCAGCAGCAACACTCTGTCAGAACAAAACTGCTTAGAGGAAGGGGGCTGGTAGCTCAAGTTCTCCCTATTGAAATGCAGACACTTTGATATGGAAATTGGCAGTTACAAAAACCCGCTAGAATTCACACTAGCATGCATTGAAACCATTTGCGCAATGTGAGATGAGATGGCACTTCCTCCCAAGACAACATAGACAAATGGACCAACCCAGCACGTCTGGGGCGGGTGAGAGAAGGGGTGGAGATGGGATGGGTGTGGGGGGTCGGTGAGGGGTGGGGTGGGGTGGGGGGGACAACAGACCATTTGTCCCTCTTGAATTCCTTATACCATCCCTGTCCTGGCATTCAATTAATAAATAACGTCGCAGTTGTTTATATTCAAAATTTTACAACCTCTTATGTTAGATGCGGCTTGCCTTGCTCACAGCGCCGAAAAAATGGAGCAGCCTAACTGAAACACAGGATTTGATTTGATTTACATTCACCTGCATGGACGCGATAAAACTTCCCATTACAACCTATTGGCAACGAAGGAAATTACCTTTTTGTCTACAGGCCACAGCGGCTGGTGTGTCGGTACGAAGCGGCCACTTACATTGTTATCCCAGCCAACTGGATTTTTTGGAAGGGCAAAGGATGAAGTCTGGTGACCTACCAAAATGGCTGGTAGGACAGAACGACTCAACTGCCACAGCCACAGTTTATCAGCGTTTGACTGGTGGCAAGTCTCAATTTCCCTCCCTGTCTATACAGCTTATATAATGTTGCAGTTGTCTGTCTGCAGAGTTTTATAACCTCATCTTAGTTACAAATCCTCACAGGAATCTGACTGCTTTGCTTACATTACCAAAAAAAAAAAGACATACGGACTAGCTTAATGAAATTAAGGGGACTTGAAATTTCACGGGATTTGAAAAGTAGATCACCTATATTTACCTGCACGAAGGCCAAGAAACCAGCGTTTGACTGGTGGCAGGTCTCAATTTTCCCACCATGTCTTTTGAGCTTATATAATGTTGCACCACTGTCCAGATTTGACTGACAGTGTTGAATATATTTAAAGTGTTTAACCTTGATTTTTCAGTATGGCACAGTCTGCCACTCGGTATTTTGTGTTCAAGCCTATGCAGTCCTTATCTCTAAGCTTCACGTGAGAATGAGATATGGTTCCCTAGCCTATAAAAACTGTGTGTGTGTGTGTGTGTGTGTGTGTGTGTTTGTGTGTGTCCCATCATCACACATGGCTGGCTCGGGTCTGTGAATTATACATGCTCTGTGAAATGATCTTATTTTATAGCCGCAAAATGGAGAAGTAAATGGAGACAGTAACTGACATCCAACTACTTAGCTCCTGGTGGGCTGGACTGGGTGGAGATATTTTTGTCAGCGCTGTTTTGACGCTGTTATCACGCTAATTACCATCTCCTTACCCATGAGTAGCTTAGAAAATAAATCCCATTCCTTTTTTTTTTTTAACTGATTTTTAATCTACATCTGAGACTTTTCTTCCATCAGCCTGGGCTATATCTTGAAGATCTATTATATTCAGAAAACAACTCCCATTTGTAACATGTGAAGGAGCCTGGCTGGGGGGGGGGGGGGGGGAGGTTAGGCATTTAAGTGTTCAATTAGCCGTAAGCCCCCTTTTTCAATTTGGTCAGGTGACTATACAAAAGTAGCCTTCCACGAGCTTTTCACTGACATTATATGGAGGTTATTTTCCACTGAAAGCCACCTCTGGATAATCCTAATAGCCTACAACTTCAGGAAAATTCAACGTCTTGAAGCTCCGGGTCGCTCAGTTTGTTCTCGTATGACAGTATCACAGTATGGGATATGCATTCATCTCGCTATAACTGTTAGAAACTGCTGGAGAAGCCCGTGGGCCCATTTTCTAACATTTGCTGTACAGCCTATCCATGCAGGGAGTTTAAATATTTGGTGCTGGTTTAGCGAGGCGCCCAGCATCTCCCCTGACAAACTCAAACATCCATTTTAAAGGCTACTTACATTGGTACGCGGTGCCAAAACATGGATTTTGGCGTGGAGTGTGAATTTCAGATCGACACCAACAGCCCCCCCCCTTTTTTTTTTTATTTTTTTTTTTTAGAAGAGGCCCCCAGAAACTGAGCAGCGGGTCACACAAAGACGGCTGTGGCTCGGCTGCATGCTCCACTTTCTTCACAGGGGACAGATGGTGGGTTTTCGTGTGGCAGGTATCGCTCCCTCTTCAAGCCAATGCGTCCCCGAGGACCGGGCGAATAGCTCCATGGCGAGGTGGTCTGTTCAAAAGTAATGATCGCGACTTCCCCCTCATGCATGCGCCCAGGCTCCTTCCGATAGGAGCGCAGCGGATAGGCTGCGAAAACGGGATCACTTCAAGGAGACGAGATGCACCCCACTCTTGTTGCCAAAAATGAAACTCCCAGCGCGTCTTCCGCACGGGTGTCAAGTCTTTCTGAAAGTCTCCGGTAGCCTAGGTCACATATACAGTCCAAACAGGGCTAAATATGACTTGTTAGCGTGGGTTTCTGTGCGCTCTCGGTTGTTCCCTTTGCGCCTCATCCACACGCCGTGCAGACAGTCAGCGCTACAGCCGGACTGGAGGCAAACAAGGCGAGGAAAAACGGCGCACCGGTCGCTTGCTCTGCAGCAGCTGGCTGTGCAGGGAAGAGCGCAAAACCCGGAGCGGATCAGGAGCGGGGCATGGATTGGCTCTCATCCTAATTTTGACAGCCCGCATTAAAGGCTAATATATTGAGCATTTAACCCATATGTCCCCAGTTTTTTTTTTTCAAAGATTCCACTCCTATCATCATGTTAAATGTGTCCCATATAAACAAGTTCTGCATTTATTTACTACAGGGTTTTGTCTCTGTATAAGAAATCCTTATTTGAATTTGTGGCAACTGTACCTGCCTGGGACTGAGAGCATAACATTGTAAACAGACTTCCCACACAATATTGACATTCTAATCAGAGGTAAAAAAAAAACGGTATGTCATTAAAATCCACTGCTTTCAAATAAAGTAGTTTGTAATCAGAAACAAGATTGCTATGTGCAAGGACATTCATCAATGAAAACTATGTTATTGAAAGCAATTCATTTGAATAAGGAACCATTTTTCAGCTGTTCGAATTTCAGTAGGATATTGTAGGAGTATTTAGGCTACAATGTGTATGGCCACCGGCAGCTATAGGACATTGGACAATTGATAAAAGTAGACAAAATAATAGAGCTGATGTAAGATTTGTTTTGTTTGGGTGATTCTAGAGACCTTATGGAATAAGTACAGTTATACATGTCAATGAAAAATACTTCATATGAAAATGGCCTTTTATCAGGAGGATTTGGCCTTGCAATGCTTTCAGGAAGCATGGTCAGGAATTTGACGGTGTCATGTGACCGGAATGAGGTGGAACTCTCATTTCTTTTCTTGAAACTACAGTATATTAATCCAATAAGAAATTTTAGGACCATGCTATACAAACATCACACCAAAACTATAAACTTCGGTTCCACCAATATGGGTTTTTCAAAGCTGATACCAATATTTTCAGATCTAAACTGTCGATAGCAGATGATATCCAATATCTTTAAATTTGACCCTCTCCATGCCAAGAAAATTACAAGTGTTCAGTGTTTCCCCTGGAATTTTATTCTTGTCAGGGTGGAAAAGCTTCTGAAATAATATTTAGACCATGAGACATGAGACCAATGCTCCATTGAAACCCAGGATAACACACCTACTATTCATAATAATAATAACAACAATAAGAAGAAGAACAACAACAACATATTCATACATATTCAAATATACAATAAATATGTAATCAAACAAACTGCATCATATCCATCATATCGGAGGTGGATGACAGCGATATCTGCCTTTTTTAAAAGGCCAATATTGGCCCAGTGTATCAGTAAACTGATATATTGGTCTAACCATACTATAAACAATATATAATGTCCTGTAGGAATATTGTAAAAATGTTATTGTGACACATAAAATACCATAAAGCACCATAAGGTCACTATAAACACACTACTGAGCCCCACAGACACACTATGAGTCCCTGTAGGAATATTATAGGAATAGTATAGTGAGGGCAGACAACATGTTTATATTTCTGGTCATTTTGTTGTTTAAGTGGAGAACACCACTATTGTGCATTGATGTGTATTGCAGTAGTTTCCAGAGATGCTTGGCTTTAGAAGTCAAAAAAGTATTCCTGCTGCAATAGGGAATTGTTTCCTTCATATATAGAGCACCAGGCCTCTATACTCTATTGGTTACAATGGGAAGGGGGCAAATTGAATCCTGATTTTAAGGCTGTGAGTGGAGACCAAGATGTTGACTGACTTGGCACCCAAAAATATGAAACTAACATTGAGTGGACTGGAAATGATTCCGCTTTGCTGATGAAATTACATTTCAAAGCTGAAAGCCCATTAGGATTTTACTGTAAGCTGGGAAACATTAGTATTAAATTGGCATTTGAGAACAAATACATTGATCTTTGTGATAAACTGGACAACATCATGCTTATGTTCAGCAGATCATTTCATTTGTTTAGACGTGATTTGTTGAGTACTTTGGATAGTCTGATTGCAGCACACATGTTCTTCCTCCTCACAAGTCCTAGGGAAAGGTAACAGGAGGAGTGCTGGTGACACTATCACACAATGTTCAGGAACAAGAAATGAGGAAATTTATTTCATAATGTTCTGACTTATTCAGCCTCCAAAATAAGGCTATCATTAGACACCATTACACCCAGGATAAGCAAAGGCGACGCGGCATACTAATGGTTCCTGAGATGTGTAATGTCTACCTGCACTCTACTCCCAGCTGTGCCCTCATTGTGAACAAAAGTGTCTCTGAACAGCCACCTTGCTGCTCAGACAACATGCAATTTTTGATATGCTGTCTGAGCTCTGTCATTTCGCCTCTAAATATCATGTGAAGTTGTGTTGTCATTTCTCAACAATCGATGTGCTGGAGGGAAAATGATCTGCCCAGCTGGAAACAGGTTTATGGTAACATTTTCCTCAGGTTTCTAAAGTTCAGCCCCATGCAGTTTCCTTTTGAACGTGATATTATACTGTTAGTAGGAGCTTTCATTCTTGACTGACAGTATCCCTATTTTTAGACCCTTACTTTCAGCATTGCAATAAAAGAGCTACTTCAGTGGTGCAAATGCGGGCGAAGGACATATTTTCCTGAGAAAGGTCTGTCTAATAACAACAAAAACTTGATAGCCAAGTTTGGAACTATTAATGTCCTAAATATCAATTCTCTTCTCCTCTTCTCGTGAGCCAAAGTACATAGCCAGGTCAGTGGTCTCCGTTACACGTGGCTTCAATAAAAAACAGTCCCGCACAGGGGAAATGCGAATTTGGGTCAAATTCACCAGGTGGAAAGTGAGAGGATTAGTGCAGAGCTCGCATGTTTTCTAAGGCATAGTTTTACATAATAAAGAATAGCAGGGTAAGAGAAAACAGATGTAATGATGCTGATCCACTGGCACATATTCTTATTTAGAGAAATAATGTTTATGTATGGAGTACTACTGAAAGTATAAACTCTCTACTTCATTTGAAGTGACCCGGGAGAGCGTGGGTGTTTTACTCATTGCGGTCAGTGTAGTATATATGTAAATACACACAACTGGCCGCTCTGTGTTTTCTGACTGACTGATGAAGTGGTCAGAAAATGCCAGGCGTTGCTTTTTTCACACCGGCCTGCCATCCTTGCCCGTATTGAGCGTACAATCAAAAATCTAAGCATTAGCACAAAGAGCTAAAGGTTTTTCTTTTTCTTTTTTTTTTTTGCCGCTGACTCATCTAGAGTGTAAATGGATTTCACATCAAAAGATCAGTATTCATCAAAAGAACACAATCTTAGCTGGTAATTATAGGTCTTTATTGACCTCCATTTTAAGCCATGCTGAAATTATGACAGCACCAAAAAAAGACCTGCTCCCTTTTCTGATAGACTTCCACTTTTGACTGCAGGTTTTTGCTTATTTCATTCGAGTCTTTGCTTAGCGTTGAGGAGAATGAACGCCATCCATACATATGCATCATGTGCCTTTGCACTCTTGCACACGTTTGTTAGGTTACTGCTGACTTTCTCCGTAATGAAGCTTTGATGTAAGAGAGCAACCATGACTTATCCTATTGGCTGACCTTGTTTCCAGGCCCTCCCGTCTCCTTGTCTTGGTCATACAGAATGTGTAATGATAATACGCACTCTCTTGTAGGTGATTATGTTGCTACTGCTGGTTGCACTTTGTCTCGTCGATGTATATTTTTGTTTGTTTTTTATATGTGAATTTATTATAATACCTAATATATTGCAGCAATACAGCCATTCCTTTGAAATTGTAACAATGTCAAAGCAACGGCTAATTTTTTAACATTATTAGTTCACTGAAGAAACCACAAGACAACCGTAACCGACATGCATTAAAAATATACATTCAACTTCATTTCTTATGATTCCAGACTTGAGACTTTATATAGGATTATAGGAGTGATAATTGGATTTTTTGGTGGTAGCATTTTTGTGGTTTTTTGCAACCATAGAGGCCCCCCAGAGTCTCAACGTGTTTCAGTATCTGATCCCCCCCCCTCTTATGTATTGTCTTTGATTTTGCCTTCCCATGCATGTGTGTTCCCCTTCAAATGAGCTGTTCACATTACGGGCAAAACCTCATGTAATATTGTGGGGTGTTTCAACAAACATTCATGCGGTAAATAAGAGGGTAGCAGAGAATGTTGTGGTAAATATGTCTTGAGTCATTATTAGGTGGTTTTACTCATTAAGATCAAAAGCCGCAAATTCAAAGGCAATCTCAAGCGGAAAGGAAAAAGACATTTATTGCAAAAAAATAAAAAAAATTCAAAGGGTCTAAACTCAGTTTTCAGGGATTTTCTATGGGATTCGATAAATGCTCTTGTTCCCAGCAGACAAAACACACGGTTCTGTCTGCGTTGAGAGGAAGCTAATTCCATGCGGCATCCATCTCCCAGTTTATTGTGCAGAGCAGCTTTCTATAGTTTTGTAATCACAGGGCAGCAAAATAGGGGAATTATTATTATGCCAATAGTCATGTAAGGGTGGTTCTCAAAAAGTCTCTATCACAAAGCTCAACCACCATCAAACTCCTCTGCAAACTCCTCTTCATAAATATCACAGTGTGCTTTCAAGACAAGTTAGACCAAGTTTCACTTTAAATCCAGATTATTTGTGAGCATATCAGTTAGAAAGAAGGTTCCAAGCAGAACAGTTATTGTGTACAAGCCCTTATTTTTGTGACCATGGAAATTCTTCCTCTTCTCTTGTGTCTGTCTGTTTTTATACAAACACAAACAGCAAAATGGCTAAAAACAGCTCATCTGGTAGTCAAATACTGCCAGTTATTGTATAAATAGCTCGCTCAATCAATTTGGAAGTCAAAAAAGTCTCCTTCCATATATCCCTACCCATATTCGTCTGCGTTGGGGTAACCCTTTTCTGTGGATTGGGCCTTTAAAGCTGATTTGGGGATAACTTGTTTCTAAATTTCAGAACCATAGAATATACACTTCTTTCTCGAAACCATGTAGTCCTCCATCTCTCCCCCATGGGACTTCTGTCGACTGCAGACTCCGCTGACAGAAGTTAGATCAAGCATAGAAAGCGAATCCAACTCTCTACAATAGATAAAATCTGACAAGCAACATGGATCCAGACTTGTCTCCTCTCTAGATCTCTTTCGATCATAGAACTTTGCCTTTCCGGTGTCCTTGGGACGTCTGTGACATGCTCTTATATGGGAGAAAGAACTGAGCAAATAAACCTAATATACAAAAGTCATTGCTTTCCGACTGTGTGATTTGTTCCAAAAATATCAACGAGCCTCAACGCAAAAACAAACTTATCTGTAAAAAGTAGCTCGATCCGTACTTTTGAAATCATCGACCATTTTAAAGTTTGCGGTAAATTACAACGGAATGTTAGTTTTAATTTGGTTTCCAATGGTGAATATTTATTTTTGAGTGTGGTTATGAGAGCGTTGTTATCCTGTTGTTGTGCGGCTAGTCTCCCCTCTTCTTCATGGAGGCTGAAACACTGCAAAATGGAAACAGATGCTGATTGTTCCAGTGTGAAAAGGGAGAAAGAACAGGAAAAAAAGAATAGAAAGAAAAAAGATTTACAGCATCTAATGATTCCATTCAACAGTAGCTGACATTTAAGTTTTCTTCACACGTTTGAGCTGTGGACTTGCCTATAGGCTGACCTATCTGTTCAAAATACACACAGGTCTCTTAAACAAAGCAGAATACTGAAACTATATAATATATTTTACACAGGCTTAGTGCAAAATTTTTGAATAATGGCAGAAAACCAGCTGCAAAAAGATATCCCGATATGGCTGATGATCAGCTTTTTAGGAAAAAAGGAAATGGGTCATCTTTGCGTGCCAACGAGAGGAATCTTGTCAGTCAAGGAGGAGTTCTGGGACTGCCACTATTTTTAGTACCTGGAGCTCAGAAGCATACCATACAGTTTAACCCCGGCCCACACAGACACAATAAATCATAAAACCACCATAAAGGCAGATATTATATTCTCATGGGTTAAAAGAGACATGCATTGCAAAGAGCTTTACTTTTTTTCAAACAGAAGACAGGCTAATTGAAGTATACAAGTCTTGTGAAGCGTGGATTAATAGCGTGGTATGCGCCATTTTATACTTTCCAGACGTGATGTAACCCAAAAGAAAAAAAATCACTGAATTTGTCAAAAAAATAGTTTTGTTAGCCGACAAATCCATGACCACCATTTCGAAAAGCATTTCTAAAGGAGTCTTTTTTCTGAGATTATGCTATTCTCATGTATAAGGCTATTAATCTTTATCACATAAATAAATTCGCTTCCATACATTTCATCTGTGTTTGTTAACGTGATTATGATTCCCTATTAGGTTTTGTCATTAGCTGGTGATCAAGGCTATTATACATGGCCAACATTTTGATCCAAAGTATTGGCAGCATTGCCTGCAGTAGAAATAGGGCAAATGGGCCAAAATATGTTTGGATTACATAGTCGCTTATAAGGAACTAAATTATAGGAAAGGAAAGGAGGAAATGCTGTTGGTCACAACTGTAAACAAAATTGCCCTCCTGCACTGCCACAAAATGTTGCCCATGAATCAAATCAATAGTACAGCCTTCAGAATTTAGAAGTCATTAAGTGAACCCAATTGTTTAATCAATAACAGTATGAACAACATCATTGGTTTCAATTGAGTTTGAGAACCTTTTCTTTGTGTAGAAATCACTTTCATTCTCAGGTGAATGTGTTGGGAAAATAAGGCTCATTCTCGAGACACAACTGTTATTCAGCCATCAGCAGGCGCGCCGTACGCCTCTTATGTGCACAGCTTTGCCTCAAAGGATAATCACGACATTTCACAGGCACAAGTATCTCGGCATGGATAGAGCTGCCCAAGAGAGGCTGTTGGAGTGCAGGTTTCAGGCATTCGAGTCTATCAGGTGCTGCAAGTGCAGGCTCTTGTTATCTGAAATGCTACAAATCGATGGAAAATACAGTATACTCCAATCTGGTAGGAGCTGTAGCAGAAATATTGCAGAATCTTGACTTGATGGTTCCATTATAAACGGCATATATCTGTCATAAAAACAAACTGACGAGACAACTGAGCACGGTTGTTTGGTTTGATATATAGCAGATTTCTGTAGTTTTCTATTAGTGTTGTTATATTTCTTCTTGAAACTGAGGTTGTAAGAACTGGGGGAAAAAGGTCTGTTGGGGAGCCATAACAATAATAAACAAGTTCTGGGACATGCAGATTCATATACACTTAACTCCACGAGTCTCATGTACAGTGGGGCTGTGACAGATGCGAAGTGGGAGGGCGTCTCTGGGCACAGGAGGGAGTTTCTGAGGCTATTTGTATTAAGATAAGCATAGCAGAGGAGTTTTTTTTCATAGTGCTCATCATGACCACTTCAATTTGGGTGAGACAAACATGTTTGACATGATTCAAGAGCACATTTCATGTTATGACATTTGTCTGGGGACTGAATTGAGACCGAACAGCAGGCAGAATAAATATGCCAATCACCGCTACTGTCAAAACCTCCTTGTACTCGACATGATTTATGCCTTTCAAGTGGAATAGCTTCACATATCAATATTTCCCCACCATTGGATTTCCACCTTTTCTTTCATATGTATACCATGTGTGGAGGCCGGCCGACTTGTTACTGTGGTAGTATTCAGGCATAAGGCTTCATGACAGATACTTTACACATGCCAGACTGTTAGACAATGGAAGACAGTGAGACGATAAAATGTTCATATCAAAAGCATTTACCCCTCTCCAGGCGCCAGACTGTCTGACACTGGCTCAAATTGATTCTTAATTGGGTTTGTATGGACCCTGAATCTACTGTTGATGAGCGCAGTGAAAAGCGGACATCTCTCCTACCCGTAGTCCGCGGAAACGTGATAACACAACTGACCCGCATGAGAGCAAGATGACTTCTTACAGTTCTCCGTCAAGAAAAATAATAATTATGAAACGGATCATCCGCACATCTTGAAAACTAATTCAAAAGAATGATCCATCATCCAGACATGGTAGAACAAAGCTACTGATTCAAAGGGATGTCATTATTCATCAGAAGTCACTACCAGTTGGCGTTAACCAGCTGTGTAGCTAAATGTCTTTTCGGAAGACTTGTCTTTTTTGGTAGCAATAAATCACTCAAAGTTGCTGTGGAATGCAAGCCAGTCCTCCAGAACAGCTTGGTCTTGGTAGAGGTGATTTTCTTTTTCTAGGCTGACATTCCTCATTATCTATTTTGGCTTGCCTTGCGTGCACACTGGGCTGTGCAAAGGCTGGTTAAAAAGTGAGGGGTGGGGGGGCTCGAATGGTCCCCAGTACTTTTCCCCCCCTCCAGTGAAGCTCGGCATGCCTCTATCCGAGGGAGGGAGGGGAGGGTACCCCTACCTTGCCTGTGCTTATGAATTCCTTCTCTGCTGGTCACAGAAGAGGCTTGTTACCAGAGCAAGCAGAAAGACTGGAGAGCCACGCTACAAAGCCTCATTCAAGCTAAGGGGGGAATCTGCTGTGGATTATGCCTCATCCTCGGTCCGGTCTGGTCTTAATTTCACTGCTTTTATACAGTCAGACTGGAGGGGTGCTTCTGATTATTCCCTACCTTTGAAGGCTCAATGCAATTTGATCAATTTCAGGAGTGGATGATAACAATAATAATAATAATAATAATAATAATCGGTAATAGCAATAAACAGCATAATAATCAGTAATAGTAATAAACAAAAAATAAAACCTTGTATAGCAGGAAGAAGCTGAGCAGGTGACACTGAATCACACCGTGTGTCTTTCACTCTGCCACTTCCTTCCACAGTGGCTGCAATGCAATCTGCTCTTGCGGGTGTCGTAAATTGGCCCAGGCACCCTGGGCCTGGCGGCCCGCTGGGGTGGTCCTCCACCAGTCCCACCCCGGGGTGGGCTCCGAGAGCCTGCAGGCCCAGTGGGCTCGTCAATGTCACTTTGGCGCTTCTATTCTGGTCATCAAGTCAAGAGGCGGAAGTGGCTGAGTGGTTGGGTGGGAGCCCAAAAAAAAAAAAAAGAACAACCTGTTGTGAGTGAAGGTATGTCCCAAACACATGGTGGTCTCTTCATCTCTGAGGCACTAGAATACAGAGCATGCAAAGCAGGGAGGAGGAATTTACAAGGTGACGCTGGAAAGTGCCAGTGCTTCCGTTTGAGAAGGAGGATTCACAAACCGAGATTACAAGAATGTCTTGTGTGCGATGGCAGTTGGTGATACTAAGCCCCCAATGAATCCTCTTGTTACCTGACAGGAGGAAGTACCAACAAGAAAATCATTGCCCCCACCAGTGTGATTTCCCCGTCAAATTAAGACTTACAAAATAATCCTCCCCCTCTTTTTTGTTTCCTCTTTGTGTCTATGTTTTAAAACGCAGTAGTCATTAATCTTCAAAACAGACATGAGCAACATTCATAACTTAGGTTGTTGCCAGAAGAGTAAGGTTTGGGTGTTTTCCCAGCAATGGGATTTTTGTTAAATTGTAATCCACACTGTATTGAAGTCATTTTTCATCTGCAGTGAACAAAGGAGCAAAGTGATGCCAAGCCAGATTCAAATGTTTCTGTTTAAAGACTTCCATTATAATGCTTTCATTTTTTTTAATGGAACACATTTTCATTTGTGGAAAAGTGGAATATTATGATGTTATTATACCCTATTAATTAGTATGCAAATAACAAACAGGAAAATTGCCAATATATTTTTATTTCACCAGTCGGTTCTAAATGAGGATTAACACACTGCATGATTTCATGTCCTGTGGCCTTGTGACAAAAAGATTTTTTTCCCTCTTCTTTACAATCAGAACATTCTTCTATCATTATGTGATAACCAAAATCCTGCTGCAGGATGTGAACACCCCTATTTCTTCATATCCCATAAATAAAAGATTGTGATCTATTTGTTCCTTTATACCCCTCATTTAGTTCTGTGACATTCTTAGATCCTTTGTGTAAAGTCGAATTTGGCTTTTTTTTATACATTTTATTACATTCCAGCTCTAACCAGATTCTTCTTGTACTTTAATGGGTAGATGTTCCTCTGTATTTTCACTGAGACAAAGCTGCTGCTGCCAGATTTGTGGCCCGTTGTGGTCCAAAAGAACAGCACCACAGGGAACTTCAGAAAAACTCACTCAAATTTCAGTTTTTGAAATACAGTCGGTGCCTAGGGGGTGAGAGCATTTCCCAGCCCAATATTTCAAATCAGAGATGGAGTGGTACTCTCCTTGGAAGAGAAGGGGAAGGGCCTCCCACAGAACAAAAGTACTAAAAAACATTAGACCCCAAACAAAGGTAAACATGTACGATAGGCTGGGTACTTGCTGGGTGCATGTGGTTACAGGCTGACACTTCAGCGACCCTTGGACAGGTGCTGAGGTCTTATGTGTCTGAAGGGCAGCTTAAGAGCTTTCTGCTTTTTTACAAGGCCAGCCTTGGTTTTATGCTAGATTCACCCCACACATGGCAGTATTTTACAGCGCTCTGGCAAATGGTATGGTGTGACTGGACTTCATAATGCTACAGTGTACACAGACTGAATAGAGCCATTGTGCATTTCAACAAAATTCATAACCATTTACAGCCTTCTATTGTACAGTATGTTGTGTAATGATATGCATCCGTTCAGTGTTTTGTATTCTTATTATTATGCCAGTGTCAAGGTATCTAGACGTTGTACGTATGTTGGGGAAAAACAGAAAATGGAACCTAAAAAAAATGGAGCCTAAAGGACATTGCAAACAGAGCCCAATTATCACAGCAAAAAAATGGCATTTCAAAATAAAATAAAAAATTTATGTCAAGCATTCTCCATAACTACTTGCACATGAATGTTAAAATTTGGTGCATTGTTAAAAATGACACAATTGTTTTGTTTTTTTCCTCAAGCGAACAGGGATTGAGGTTCTGTAAACTTTGGATCAGAGTATTTACATGTATGCAACATTGCTTTAACTTGTATAACAATTGGAGGATCCATCTGAAATAGGAAGATGTTATGATCTTCTAGTGTATTGTAAATGAACACTCCAGTGAAGCTTGCTGCAACATGTGTACACAGCACACATTGATTAGTTCAATGTATGCTGCATGGAATAACCCCCCCCATTTCTGCCTCTAATGTTCCTCATTGGAAATATGCTAATGAGATCCGTCACGATCGCTGATTCCCTTTGAACTTTTTATTTCGTCACGGGTGGAGCAAATCACAGAGGTAGAGAGCAGGAGGTTTTCTGCTGCAAGCCCACGGCCCCTCTTCCACCATCTGCCGGACCTCATTTCATTTGAATAATAAATGATAGACTTTTTTCTCTGTTATACAGAGGCGCTTCGGTTTTCTCACGTTTCTGCAGTGCAAGGAAACAGCTACCAGCCACGACTGGGGATTGTTGTCTCCCACAGTAAGCCCTACCCAGGGTCTGCAGGCCACACCAGCCCACCGACTTCCATGAACCCAGCGGCAGCCGGCAGAATTCAGACCGTGATTCAAAGCTGAAATGTATTCTAAGCCTCACTGTGAAGGGATTGGATCCTTCCTTTATTTTGAGTAACTGCACATGAATTGAAAGGACTGGGCATCCTGTTTTTCTTAGAGAACAAAAAGACCTTGAAAAGTATTTCATGCTGGGTTAATTCCCTCAGATGAAAAAACACAGTTCAGTACAAAAGAACAAAACCAGAAATAGATAGTATCAGCAGGATCTAGTCATATGGTTACGTTCTTGCTGTTGATGGCCACCAGATATGAAGAGGGGACTATTCAGTCGTAGGCACATGACAATTTATAGACTAGTCATTTAGTCTACCAGATGTAAAATGGTAGTGCCAGTGGCAACAGAACTGATGGTAAAGTCTTGCACAGATAAAGGTGCCTTACTGTCAATTTACATAGTTCCCAGCTGGAGATGTACTGGAGCAAATCTAATTCAAACTTTTCAAACCTCAAAGACAGGCAGCAGTGCCCCAAATAGCAATAAAGCTGCTGGCCTCTGCCCTCTGGTGTACTTCCCATCGCCACACTTCATACCCCCAGCTCTGTGTTCAGATTGGAACATATGCTCACCAATGGATTCAAATACAGTCAATAGGAGCCTCTCTCCCCTTCAGCAGTCAGCATGTGGATCTCAAATAGCAAAGCTGTGTATCTTAAGTAGTTAGCATGGACATACTTGGTTAGGATTCAATCCTTTATAATTTCCACTTCATGTGAAACAGTTTCGGAATACAAATGTCAACAAGATGTTAATCCTCCGTTTCTCAAAAGCAAAACAAATGACGGCTGAAACTCATACTGTAAATTTTCTTTGAAAGGATGAAAGGAATAAAAGCTGTGGTATTTATCAAGAGCAAACGCCCTGGTCATTCTGTCAAAGAGAGTGGGGAGAGAGTACTTAAATCTGGTCCACTGCTAAGCACCTCCACCAGCTTTTGGAATGCTTGACCTCTGCAGGTTTCCAGAAGCCTGGAAATAGGGAATGCCCTTGACACACTAGGTCTGAGAGAAGAGAAAAAAAAAAAAAAACTAGCTGAAACCCAAGGGATCAGCGGGGCAGTGAAGCAGGTTGTTCCATTTCCCCCTCCTTTAAAAACTACTCCTCGTCTCTGCTTAGGCTAGGACCCATGTGCCTCGGCAGGAACAATATGGACCCAGCAAGAATTAATGAAACAATTATCAGTAAACCTCGCAATTAACCGGCTGTCCAAATTCTACTCTGCCTGAATTGCTGACAGAATATCAGTTGGGGTAAAATATACATAGGTGCCATAATGGAACAACACTGACTCTAATAGCATGGGAGTGTCTCTGGGGCTCCTGGGAGTGAGGGATGGGCCCTCCTGTTTCCCTTTCCGATCAAAACTATTAGTAGTGATAATGGCTAAGCATGCATGCCAGCTGCTGCCTTGCAACAGCATTTCAATGAGCTTGGTGTTTAAGTCTTCCATTATCATAGCTAAAGTGTGATCGGCGGTCTATACCAGCTGAGCGCAGTCAACGCTCCGAACGGCAACGCAGTGCTAATCATGAGATAAGCACAAACCCTACTGTGAAAACATATCGCATTGTCACCTTTGATCATGCGCCGCCCAATCGCACGAGAGACAATGTTAGCGGCACAACGATGAAACAGCAAGAGGGTTGCGGTGTGTTGCAGCATTTGGTAGTGTTTTCTGAACATTTCTGATCCTGAAAAGGGTTGACGGTGTAATGTGACATTGTGGCGCAGCACCTTTGGGTACCTATTAAGTGTGATTTCATGGTGAGTGTAGCTTGTTAGTCATACTGGTCACTGTGCCTACCGAGTCTACTGTCCGTGGCTGCTGTTTTATTTAGCCTTCAGTGCCAAGCAGTTGACATTAAGTGCTCAGCGTGTCACTTGTCAAGGAGTCTAAACTCACGGAAATACCGAACGGCATGAGGTTATTACCATTATGAATGTGTGCTTTCCGGAATCAAGAATGGATGATTCATAGAAAATATCTTCTTTACAAAAATAGAGATGCAAGTAATAAGCATATATAAGCCTATAGGAAAACAAATGCACATAAACTGTGTTTCACGCATGGGTGGTGCTCTATCCCCAGAACAAAGTTGTTGCAACAGTGGTTACATTCATCAATAAACAAACATAAGGACATTACATTGTGCAGTCAAACAACTGTTCAGGTGAATTACTTTTAATTGTTCTTTTTGGGCTTTTCATCTTGTTTTACGATTTTCAATGAATCTGAATTCCTTTGTTGCATTGCCAGGTTCACGGTCTTGTGTACAAATACAAATGGAATAGAGAGACTTGTGGCGCATTGGCGTACGTCTGTCTGACAGTCCAGAATTATGGTAGGCAGACTGGATCCGGGCCGCAAGCAGGGAGGAGAGAGAGAGGGCCCCCGGCAAGCTGCCCTGGCTTTGTTTACAACAAAAAGCCATTGTTTGATGTGGTCGCGCAGCCCGCTCCAAAGCTCCCGCTCCCACAGGATGTGCTCTGGGTAAAATGCCAGACGGAGGCCACTGCTGGATGACTTCGACCTCACCATACTGGGACTCTGAGCAAAGTCCTCCTGAGGCCTCCAGAGACTTCAGCGAAACATATAAAACAATAGCAGAATTGTTGCCATGGTTTAAAGTCCTTTTGTTTTGTCTCTATTAAGGAGCAGAAATGTGTGAGTGATATTTGTCTCTTGTTGATTGTCCATTGTGTTTAGGTCTCTTAGTTTTTCCAGATTTAAGAGAGGATCTGCTCAATGAGATAGGTGAAGGTAACAGCATCAATAGCCCAGGAGGTATATGTGAAACCAAACTGAGTTTTGCAGTTCTTTGACAGTTCTTTGACTATTTGAAATAATTTTCCTTTAATCCAGAGACATCAACTGTACATTAGTCAGTTTTTTGTGCTCCTTGAAAAAGCCAGAGAATGATGACTTTGTAAGTAGTGAGAGACAGAATGTTATTAATTTCCATATCACATATCTTATTCTCGGAGTCAACATTCTGAAACATTAGTGAAATTCATTTTTTTCATTCAATGGAACATTTCTCTTTCAGTCACACTCTGCCTGACGCTTTTCTCTGCCAAATCATTAGTAGAATCAAGCTACATCCTACCAATTTACAAACCCAGAGCCTTCCTTCATTGTGTTTATGCTATAACCGTTCGATTTAAACAGTATGCTCCAGATGTAGGCCATGTAAAGGATGTGCCATCAAAAAGATTGCAAGCATAGCCAAAGCTTTATTAATCTTTTATCACACACTCAGGCCTTGAAAGAGGTGTCCAGGCGAATGCCTGGATGGAAATCTTGTAAGACGTCTTTTAATCTTGTGTTGTTTGCGTATATCTTTCACGGTGAGAAGAAAAGGCTTTGAATGCATAAATATGCGAGTAAAGGTAAGCCAGAAGAGATTCCCCTGACAGCCAATCAAATTTATGTGTGTTAGCAGGATCTGAAGTGCCACAAAGCCACAAAGGTACACTGTAACAGTAGCCGCTATATGGTGATAATCTGTGCCTTAAAGCAAGACTGGGCAAGCAAAGAAACATGTGGTGGTAAGCCAAGCTTAAATCCCCTTTGACCTTGCCCCCTTCCTGCAGCCAGGAGGAGATGAAAGGGAGTGATGATGCCTCTACTGCCCCCCAGAGGTGCTAGCTTTACAGGCAGGAAGCTGGAGGATCTTCAAGGCTAATCTGCAAATTCATCACTAATAGCTCTAATGTTACGCAAACTCCACTTGGCTGATGAGGCATGCGCTTAGATTCTGTGTTATTGGGTTCGGATTATATGATTATTCTAACAGATTGATGTCATGATCAACTGAACTGAGCTCTTCTCCTTGGACTAACAAGAAACCTAGACAGGTTCAATATGAGTATCAACAATTTCTTGCAGGATCCATTCCTTTAATTTTTCATGTCCGTGGAAGTGCACTAAAGCTTTGAAAAAAGGCTACCTGTAACGTCCTTGAGGAATCCTAAGGAACAGTCAAGTGAACCGTTAGAAAATGAAATATGCTGTCTACCCTTTCCTTTAAGAGGTGATGGTGCTGGCAGCGTTAAGGAGATCTAGTACAAGCGAAGCGATGATAGAGGAAATAAAAATCACTGAAACAAAGGCTGTCTAACGATGGCTGTCCTTTCTTTTTTCCCGCATTGCACAAGTTTGTCAAGATAGTTTATAGCCAGCTGTTTCATCTTTCAGCAGTCATAGCTGGGATTACTAGCCCCTTAAACACAGGCAGCTGTGAATTTTCTATACTGTGGCTTGTGGCATCAGGAAAAACTGTTGGTATTTTGATATGATGAAACGTCCCTCTATAGTATGGTGTGGGTGCGTTGTTTCATCTCAGTTAAAACAAGGCAAAGGACAGTACCATGTCCAAATCCAATTGAATAATCAGATTGTTCTCTGAAGTGGCTTTGATGAAAGCCGTTGATCTCGTGACATCCCATGGCATTTCAGTTTATATAGTTATTATTAAAGAAATGCATTGTATAAATATGAGGCCACACTGACATCTGATTGCTATTTTGTGTAAACGCTTTTGAAAAAAGAACGGGATTAATAAAAATTCAAGCAATGTGTGAAGCCTGTGTGCAAACACAAGGGTGTCTGATTCCAACATGAGCCTACTTGTTTTCCAACAGTTTCATAACCAACTGTCATATGTAAATGATTGGTTTGGAAACTGACTTTTCTGATACTGTAGCTGACAAGAAGAATAAGAAGAAATGGGTTTTTTTTTGTTGTTGTTTTTTCCAATGATCCGCAGCTTCCATCTTACTACTTCCTTCTGCACCATGATGAGTCAGTGTAAATCTAGATATTGAATACAAATAAGATTGCAAAAGCTCTGCAGTCCATATCTGCAGCTCTTCTCTCCCCGGCAGCAGAACCTCCACAGCAGGAGAAGCAATCTGAGAGCCTGAACTATCCTGAGACCGTCAGTGACCTGGGCAGCATGCACCCCATGCTGCATCTGCCTTCAGTCTGTGTACAGAGAGCTTATATAACCCTAACGTAACCCTCTTAATGTTAATCACAAACTCCAGAATATCTCTATGCTCAATTGATAAATTTTTAGAAATATTTAGATTGGTTTACTGAATGTTAGATTGGTTTCACCTCACATTTTAGTTGGTTTCTTCATGCTCAGCTAGCATTGCCTTCTTTTATTTAAAAGGATTTCTAAGGAATTAACAAGGACATAGGGACGTACCACAACAACAACAATAATAGTAATAGTTAATACATAATAATGCATGATAGATAATAGATATTAGGTCATACAGACATGTAGAACAACAATAGAGCGCACCTTGTGCAGTAGGCGACATATTATTGTGCTTGTCTGAATAGCTCATTTTCAGCCAATATGTATATGCTCCTGTATGGGAGTATCTGACAGCTCCACTGCTTTTTAAACTGTGATTAGGATAATTACATAGGACTGCTTTTCAGCTGAAACTGAGGACAGCTTTGAATGCACCAGTGGAATTTCAATCAGGCTCATACAGAGGTTCTTACCTCTCTGTCAGACCATAGGAGGCTGAGAAATCTTCATACTTTTATATGAAATTAATCTGGAGTTAAATAACACTTTGCAGTGTAAACCAATGTCAGACAGCTGAGCAATGTAGCATAAAAAGAATTGATGATACCCAAATCTCAATGGAACTGAATCCATATCAAAGCAAATCATTATTTGGGCAAAGCCTTGTCTCATTGCAGCAGCAGCTAGTAAGGAGATGAAAGACTAGTTTACCATGTGATGTGTATTGCGTGTGCTATGGTGCATAGACTGCTTCACAGTCCAATCTGGCATTCACCTTTACATGGTATCAAAATGTGAAAGAGGTTGGATGTTGTGGCATCATTCAGGTAGTTAACTTCTAACGGTCAGTAAAATGGCAGACATCACCATCACTTTTTCACTGAATTTTGTTTTTGGTTTGTTTGTTTGTCAATTGATTTGCTCATTCTCATGTTTGAGTGATAGATAGACATATACAGTAGATAGATAGATAGATAGATAGATAGATAGATAGATAGATAGATAGATAGATAGATAGATAGATAGATAGACAGACAGACAGATACATAGATAGATAAATAGATAGACACATACATACATACATACATATATACATACATTGCAAACAACTGTGGTGTGTGTAACATGTAACAAACGCGTAATGACAGAAGCAGTGAAGGCTGTTGCTAGAATGGTTGTAATTGTGCCGTTGGTATAGAAAGGTTCTGTTCTCACATCATACAAAGTAAAAGTTGTTAGTGTTCATTGGCCCAGCAGCTCTGAAGAGGCCCGGGGATAAGCCTTAAGCTAGAGCACAGCAGATAGCCCAGGGAGAGGTGAAAGCTCAGACAATACGACTAGGCTCTCAGGCAAGCATCCTGCTGCAGTGGCAGACTACACCAGATAATGTGTCACACAGCAGTATGTTGGTGTCGCAAACAACAAGCCCCCTATTCACACTGTCAAGGAGACCTTCACGGAAAGAATGAAAAACTATAGAGGGGAGAGTTACAGAGAGGGAAAAAGCAAAAGAAAGAATGAAAATCTCTCGAGTGGGATCTTTAGCGATTCTTAAGAAAAGGTTAGCATAGGTGTGATGCTGCCGGCACAGAGAATAGGTCTAGATTTCTCTCTGTCCTTCCCTCTGTTTGAATTGAAAGGGCCGGCCGGATAATGTAATTGGTTCCAGGAGCGGTGAATGATGTAGGGAGGGACTCAAACGTACCCCAAGAAACCTGACAGTACATGCTGGAGAAAGAAAAGAAAAAAGGAAAACAAAATAAATGCAAGTTGACAGGCAAAATGGGGGACAGTTAGGCTTAGTGTTATTACCATGACAAAGAGAAAAGAGCACTGTGTCTACTCCCTGCATGGAGGGTGAAGAGGTTTAAGGACAGAGCAGCAGGAGAGGAGGAAGTGGCACACCGAGCTGTGCATGTGTGTGTGTGTGTGTGTGTGTGTGTGTGTGTGAATCTGTGCATGCTCTGTGTCGTTCCGCGTCTCACTGTGATGCGTATGTATTTAATCATACCTCTTGCAAGACATAGCAGTTTGTCTCCTCCGATATCAATAGTGCGCAACTACACAACCAGGAGGCCTCGTGGAGGATTTTGTGTCGTTCTAATGACAGGAATGATTAAGTATGTTTGTTATATGCTCATAGAGGGCCTGAAGTGGTGTTACAGATTGAATCAGCTGCAATAGAGACAACTATCAAAGACTGATATCTCCTAAGGGGCCCTTCAGGCATACAGCAGACTGATTACTCCTCTGCAGGGCAAGAAGTGACATCATCCTTGGCTGGAAGCCGTTAGGGAGAGGGCTAGCAGAGTGCATGCTTCATATACCATCCTCGCATGCCTTGCGCTGAACTCCGTGCATTAGCATGGAGACTGGTTTGTGTATCTTTGCACAGTTCACCGTGCCGCTATGCATCAAACCACCACATCAAACAGCATAGGACAGGGTTAATCTCTCCCCATGGTACTGCCTCGGGATTTCCACAGCAACTTTTCAGTCTGAGAGAAAACCCCTCACTGCCAGATCTAATGATAAGGGCAAATGAAGCCCTCTGTCCCATTTCTCCTATTCAATATCACATAGAACCATAAAACATAATTCATTAATAAACAGCAAAAGGAATAATCGGATAAATCTGTATCAAACGAAGAGTTTCATTCCAAAATGAGATTTCCACAGAGCATAAAAGACACTTTTGAATATTACTGTTATTAGCTAGTGCACCCTTTACTAACAAAACAGCAAGTAACATGAAGTAAACAATTTCTATATAATTTCTATAATATAATTAAGCCTATACACTACCAGTCAAAAGTTTGGACACACCTGATTGAATGCACCATGTTTTTCATTATCTTAAAGCCATTTTGATCTAAAGGCTTATGCTTAAATGCTTGAAATTTGTTTCTTAGACAAATATAAATAGTGAAGTTGATGCCTATGTATGAATTTCTTTCCAAAGCCTTTGTCTTTCCATCAAGGCAAAGGGCGACTACTTTAAAGAATCTAAAATATATGATAGTTTTGATTTGTTTAATACTTTTTCTGCATAATTCCATTTGTGTTATATCATAGTTTTGATGCTTTACTGTTATTCTAAAATGTGGAAAATAGTACGAATAAGGAAAAATGTGGTGTGTCCAAACTTTTGACTGGTAGTGTATATCATCACTCTTTCACATTTTGATAACAGAATACGTTTGGACACTGTTGCAGTGGCAAACAGCTCTGGCAGAGGAAAAGTCTGCTCTTGACATTGGAATGACTTTTTAAAAGAAATAGACCTGTAAAAACCCCACTGAGAAGTATGTTTTATTAAGACACAATTCCACACAAAGCTTTCAATCCTGGAAATCGCCGGGTGTTGTCAAATTAAATCCAAAATCACAAATATATCTATTACCTAATGTTAACAGGGAGTGGCCACTTCTACAGAATATATTTCCCCTGGGTTATCTATTGTGAGAGGTAATATGGTGCATTCTGGATCGCTGGCTTGCCCCTATCTGATGGAGAGTTGGGCTTTGCAGACCCTCGTGAAAATATTATTATGCTTTTAAATCAAAATTGCACGGTTATCATTGGCTGTGACACAAACAGACTGGTAATTCATTCTGTCAATTTCTGGACCCAATTATCTGATTAGGCATTATGTTTTCTTGTCAGACTCTATGGAGTGCGTTATAGAATTAGACCCACCAGCATGAGTTATTTTGTTATTTTCTCTCACTCGCCCAGACTTTTCCTGCTGATATTTTCTTGTTATTTGGATTTCTTCTGCTGGGAATTAGCACAAGCAGCGGGTTCTATCTCTATTTCCTTCCATACCATATTGCCCCAGACAAGCAGGTCATGTTTCCTAACCTCTTGTTTTTAAGCACCATACAGAGTGACAAAATCCTGTCTTCTTCTCTAGAAATCCACAATAAATGAACAGCAGCACAACTGCATAGTTTTACAACAAGTCTTCCCAGTGTTACTTTTTCGTGATTGACCTATCAATATGAATGTCACTGTATACAATAAACTTAGCACCTGGGGCTTTTCCTGCGGTAATTATACAGTAGTCACCCGGAGTCACCAGACACCCATTATATGAATTATGTTCCTGTGAGCAAGACATGTGCTGGCACCATGCAGCAATATGGATTTTTACATATAGCCTGCTCTCTTAGTGGTTAAATAGCCAACAGTTGTCTTAACAAGAGACCTGACACTAATATCAGTCAATTGGACACTGTTGTCATGTTATCCTCCCATGCTGATCATGTTGATCATGGCGGAGGTTTACACCTGGACTCGGTGAACCATTTTAAGTAGCGTTGTGCACATCGCTGCTGAGCAAACCGCAACATGGTTACAGAGGTGACAGTTGTATTGCTAAGTGCCCAAATGTTTATCCAAACACGGGATGATGGGAGAGACAAACTAGAGGGTGTGAACTGACAAATGTGTTGTGTCATGATGAGCAGGACATGCAACACGGCGCTGGCGCAGCGCGCTGAGAATTATACAGCAGCGAGACGTTTAAGGACGTAAGCAGGGCAGGGATTATGCCACATACTCCTGGGTCGCCCGAAACACAAGATGAGTGTCAGAAAGTATTTCATTCACAATTATTGTGTTTTTGGTACCACTGATAAAATCTCCAAGTGTCTTATTAACTCACTGGCTGGATAGGCCAATATGAATGATTGACATAATCCTTCACTTTGGACCAAAATTAATAGGATTTAGGATTTTATTTGGATCCCCAATAGATTGTTAAGATTATGGATAAGACACCATATGATGATGTTGGACAGCGCAGGTCAGGACTTTGAACGAGCGCAAACCAATCAAATGAGCAGATTTACAGACGGCTTTCTATCTTCATTCTTATCTAAAATAACAACTACTACTATTACTACCACAACTGCTCTTTACAGATTGTGTACAATTCAGGCTATGTTCAACAAAATGTATACAGTGATACAACAAACCAGCTAAATTTAAGACTTTGTATCGCAGTAAAAGCTAGACCTGGACCTCCACCAAATTCAGAGGCTTTGGACTGAGAAAACAATTCTGTCAGGAGGGCTGGAAATAGATATAGGCCAACTTTATTAGGCCTGCAGTGTGTTTTAGCTGGGAGCGAACAAAAGTTTCTTTTTTCTATATTTGGAAGGTTTTATATTTTTTTAAAAATCTGGGAGGTGTTTGAAGACAAAATGTTAAGTATGACATAAAGGGAGCAGGCAGAGGAGAAATTTCAATCATGTTCTCAACTTTTAACCTACTTTCCCACCCAGCAGAGGTTAACCTTCATCTGTGGCTAAAAGGAGGTTTTTGCTGGAAACCACAATCTCTTGAAATATACCACCCCTGATCACCGAAGAAGATACAATTAGATTCATAACAAAGCTAAAAAAAAAAAAATACAATTAAAATGTAAAATGTTTGACATTCCATTTGCTTCCTTTTCAACTTAATTGAAGTGTGATCTTTAATCTCTGCCCGACTTTCAACACAAGCAGCTTAACCCTGAGCGACAGAGAGGAGACCTACTGTAGCCTATATGAAAAAGTCACAAACCTTAGATCTCACCTTTGAGAGCTTCCTGAATTTAGGCCTAGCAGCCATCCTTCAACCTCTAATCAATTCGAAACAGTCAAGCACATCCAGCCCTCTGACAAACACCTGAATGGTAAACGGTTCCTGGCAGAGTTTGCTTCAACTCCGAATTGAGAGAGATGAGAAAATGACAACTTGCTTTACTAACTTGTTTATCACCTTGCACCCTAATAGTGTAGAAACACAGTAACAGTGTAGCAGTAGCGGCGGAAGAATTAGTATTTAGAAAGAAAAAACACAAAACATTGCCTTCAAGCGCACTTGCTACTTTTTGAGTAAAATTAACTTGTAGCTGTGGCTGTACATTTCTAATCAAATAAACAAATAAGTTAATTGTGATTAGTTTTCCACCCCTGAAACTTATACTGAGAAAAATGCTGTCTCTTTGTCATCTCTCTGTGTGTTGTTGCTACTGAATGGGATTTCCATGGAGCCCAAGGTTTCTTGTATTTGAGTCCAGGGCATTGTGCTCATCGCAGCACAGATGAAAATGAATGAAAAGCACATACAGTCATGTGTCAGGGCTTTAAGACGCACATTAACACCTGAGGGAACGTCCTTTCATGCAGCCGCACCACAGAAAATAAAATACGCCGCTCACGCAAAGTCACTGTCAAGTCAAAGAAATGGACCTTACAACCTTTGTATACATTTCTACCACATTATACAGACATGTTGGGCTTTGAGCTAAAGAGAATTCCACAACAAGACTGACACTTAATTAAATCATACATAAGTCTATATTTTGCTCAGAATCCTAATTCGTTTTAGTATTTAATAAAAATTGAATTAAAATACACTTTGATTCATGATTTTTTTATTTTTTTTATTTTTACTTAATTTATCCAGGGACTGACCATGCTTGCTCTTTTCAGCAACTCCCTGCTTCACATTCATAGTTATACACATTCAAACCTGGGAGCTGCAGCCAGTACAGCAACAGCATTGTTCTGCATTTCAGGATTGTTGTTGTTGTTTTTTTTGTACTTTTAGGACTTGAATGAGGAGACACAGTCACATTGCACATTCCAGTCATCCACAGGGCTTATTCATCAACTATAATTTAAAAAGTTATATTTCTAAACTCCTAGAACAGCCTCAACACAGCATGAGCACATCACTTTTATATATTGGTCGTTATTGAATTGTTTATTATCTACAACGAAGCATACTACATAGCATCAATAAAATAGGCACAAAAATACTGAAAATTGATTTGTTTTTTCTTTTTCTTTTTGTTCAACATTACATAGCATAAGAAAATTAGCAATTAAATAATTTAGGATGGGTGAATTAAAACATATTTGATATCCATAAAAAAAACAATCTAGTGTATGTTTGGTTTTATTTCTGATTCACCAATCTCCAGGAGGCTGGCAGAGTTTTGCAATTCCGGTAACAGGATGTCAGACAAAGGCAGTATAGTTGGGATGCTGCTTGGCAGCAGATTCTCTATTTTTGCTGGTATTATAGACAAATTAGATACGCTGCAGGCCCTCCTTTTCCCTATGGAAATGACCCAAGAAGTGTAATTTAAGAAACATGCATTGGATGGCATAAATGCTCCACCTTCCCTGGTAATCTTTCTTGCTGAAGATTCAGTACATAGCAGGAAAACCATCCGCACTCATATATGCCTATGTAGAGCACTATGGAAGTCTTTTTCATTATTTAAAAGAGGTTTTCATTTGATCAGCTGAAGAAGACATATTTCAGCACAGTAGTTCATTTGTATCAAGGCTGGCTCTGTATCTTTTTTATTCAATCTCAGTGAATTCTGAGGTGACTCCAGTTCAGAAGAGGCGCTTCTTTGTGATACAGCATTATAGTAAATATTATTAAACATGTAACATTGGTTCTTACTGTAAATGCCAATCCACTTGCCTTTTATATTTCTAAATACTGTAGCTATTTAATATGACAAAAAGAAGACTAATGAATAGAAGAAATAGATATCGTGCTATAGAGCTCAGCACTGTGTGGGTCTTTATTCAGCAGCAGATAAATCGAACAGGGTGGCTGCTCAGGCTAATAAGTATTTCAAGTCCCAATAAAGCCCAAACATCTGATATGACTTAAGAAGCCGATAGAGAGCTTGGTGAGGGAGATTTTACAAAATGTTGGAACCCTGATGCCAGAGCTATTCTGCTATAAAATCCCCACAGACAGAAATAATCTTCTTTCCGTCATTTTATTTATTTATGTCTTATTAATGTTTGCGGACAGCACAAATGCCAAAATCAGTCACTTTGCAGTCAGTGATTTACCATGTGTAAATACGGCTAGAGAGCAGGCTGTTTTGCTGGTATTGCTCTTCCAATGTCCTCATCAATCAAGCCTTTTTATTTGATAATAAGACACGTGTGGGAATGTCTTTGTTTTTTTGGCATTTCTCCGCTACATTTGTCTACTCCAGGCTTTTTAAACAAACCAACATGCTTTCCAGTCAGCTTGTTAATTACTTCCACTGCAAAACTTGGACTGAATTAACCTTCAGATTGAAACACGTTTTTAGTGAAAAGTGCTCCAGCATTTCTAAACAATAGATTACAAGTAAATCCTTTGCACATGTTGAACAATACAGGCCAGTGATTCACATTGCCGTTCAATTGGAGGAAGTCTTCTTTGATAAGCAGATTTCTTAGATCGTTTTTCACGATCACAGACTATTGCATAGTTGTTCATTGAGTTCATCAAGCTCTCTTTGTATATTTTCAAAATGCTTTAAGGTGTCCATCTGCTGCCAAGGTGTTTGGCCACATTTTCTCGCAATTTGGAAAGAATAAAATCGCACCAATTTTTTATTTTTTTTTGTTTGGATTGGGGTTATACAATCATGTCCTTTCCTGTCATTCCCTGAATATGTAAGAGCCTTCTACTTTTAGTTCTGCAGAGTGTAAAATTCCTGTTAGTGATAGCAAAAGGGTTTTCTGAGTTACCTTGACGTTTTTTCATTCAATGTCAATGGCAGTGGGTTTCAGAATGTGCACTATGCTCTAAGAAAACTCAAAGTGCATTTTTCCTTGTCAGCACAATGTACTGTATGCATCAACAAACTGGCCGTGATCTTCAACACTTGTGTATTCTATGTGTTTTACTTGATCGCCATCATCACTACCATCACCACACCAATGTCGCCACCTCCACCACCGACCAATCATCAGCTGAAATACCCTGATATTCTCATCCTTTGTCTTAGTCTGTCAATCCATAGTAAACAGCCCTTTCACTCCCTGCCCTGCCTTC